>NC_064288.1:30894738-30929064 GCF_019186545.1 Solanum stenotomum
TGGAAATTTGCCTTTCCTGCCGGACAGATTTTACGAAAATGGGCATAACTTCTTCGTCCGAACTCCGAATGAGGTGAAACGAAGTGCGTTAGGTAGCTAACTCAAAGGGATTTCCATGGATATGTTATTGGCCACCCAATAATTTGTGTGCTAGGAGATATGATCCTCCAAAGTAGACCCTCGAAAAAGGCTTCACTTGAAAATTTCGGATTTTGATACGGTTGCTCTAAAATTTGGGTTAGACCCATTCCCCACTCAATTTGACCCCCCCAAACAAGAATATGAAGTCGGATTTTCAAAAAACGAAACGGATTTTTTATATATAGCTAAACAAGTTTCCGGTAACTTCCGAAGCATATTTTTAAGAACTTTTTCGGTCATTTCAATGTTTTCTTAAAGCTTGCGAATGTTATAATAGATTTTTTATTGTTGGTGATCTCGTAGATATAATTGTGAGTGGTTGGCTGATTAAGTGGTTATAAATCCTCATTTTTGGGACACATAATCTGTTAACAATGACCCTACATTAGAAACGACGTGGAGACTATTCATATATTTTTTATAACTAAATTGCTCGCCTTTATCCTATTGAATTGTTTGTTGTCTCCCTTAGGGATATTGGGTGTTAGCTACTGAGCAATGAACTGCCTACGTGGTTATGATGTTTGCTAAGAGGACTGTGTTATTGCCTAAGAGGGCTATTTGTTGCCTACGGGGCTATATTGATGCCAAAAAGTGTCATGTGTTGCCTACATGTCTAATTTGATGCCAAAGAGGGCTATGTCTTGCCTATGGGGGTATATTTAGGCAAAAGAGGGCTATGTGCAGCCTACAAAGCTATGTTGTTGCCTAAGAGGGTTATGCACTGCCTACAGGGCTATATCGTTTCCAAAAAGGGCTATTTGAGTTCTTACAAAGACAAGGGGGTACCGATAGGGGTATGTATACTCATTTTGCACCTTCTGGGCTTATGGGGGCCTAGGTAGGTGGTATGTTATTTGTACCTGTCGAGCTTATGGGGCCTTGGTTACGTAGATATTTGATTATTTTTGTATTCTTAGATTGAATAGTGGGTTTGCATGCTTATCTTAATTTTGATTCCTTACTTGATTGATTTTGGTATATTATGATACTTGCTTATTTAGTCTATCGCCTTTCATAGTCGTTACATTGTTTCTTACTGACATCCTATTGCCTGGGGGACGCTGCATTTATGTTTGCAGGTCCCGATAGACAACTCGATAGACTTCCCAGCAGCCTGGTTGAGTTCTTGTAGGTTGGCTAGCCCCCTCCTCAAGAGCCGCTAGAGTTTAAAGGTTTGTTGGATTTTGTTGTGTATAGTTTTTAGGTAGGTCAGGGCCCTGTTACGAACAAGCTTTCTACTCTTATAGGCTTGCAGACTAGTGTGTCGGGTTGTATAGCCATGTAATTATACATGTTAGCCTTGTTTGTTTGATCGCCAAAGTTTGGTGATGGTTTGGTTTATTGTCTTGATACATAGTATTTCTTCGTTTCTGTATCGATATCATGGTGGCCTTGACGGCCCAAACACGATTTACATGCTAGCTGGTTTTTTATATGAATAGTGAGAGTAGTTATATTCATTATAGGGTTGTTGATAGGGGCCTTGCCGGCCAAGGGCATATTTTTAAGTTGAGATATACTTGTTTGTTTTCTTAACTTTGTGTGGCTTTTCTATGCTATTAGAAAATGGCTAAGCAGGGTCAGCTAAGGCCCAAGTTTTGGCATTACGTGTATGTTGCGCTCCTTGAGTTTTGGGCGTGACAATTATCATTATTATAACTTTGCTATCTAAATTTGACATACCTTTGTTAAATAAAGTTGTTCACATATACCTAATGTTACACAAATAGTTCAGATAACTTTTTCACTCGATGGAAGTGAAAGTATTGATTTTTATTTATTTTAATTTTTTTATTAAAATAAAATTCATATAGGGATATACAATCCCTCACAAAGTTTAGTAATATATTTTATACTTCTCATAGGTGATTATTTTTTTACCATGTAATGGAAAGATTGGCCATTTATTGAAGCATACTTAAGAAATAAGTTAAAAAATAGAAATTTGATAAAGAAGGGTATAATTGTAAAAAAAACCAGTGTGAACATGTATTGGGCCATTATGGCCAAATTATTCTGGCCAACAAATCTAATATTAGATAAAGTTTATTAATTTTTAAAAAAATCTTTTTTAAAAAATATTTAAAGAATTAAAATAATTTAGAGGGATATTTAAGGTTTAATGCCTTTGAACCACTGCCTCACATATACATATTTTTTGTTAATGATCTCAACATGTAACACACATTTCTACAAAGTTCAACAATGGATCAAAAATCATTAGAGAGCCATTCAACTTTATAATTGTTGATGATTTATGATGGAATTTTTAGAGTTGAGACTATAAATTATTGGTCGAAAGAATAGTAGTGCAGCCCAAATTATGGATGAAATAAAATGTAGAAATGCGAAAAAATTAATGGCATTTGATGCTGTAATGATTTAAAATTTATTTAAATATAAATTTATTAAATGATTAGGATTATATTAAATTCATAAATATATTAATCCAAATAATTATTATGGATTAATATAATTGATTTAATTATTTAAATTCAATTAATATGAATTTGATTAAACCCCGCTCCATAAAACCCATATCCCATGTCACTTAAATCTGGTTGGCCGAAGGGAGTCCTCTTCTAAACACAACTCCTCCATTTAAAACTATAAATAGGGGTCCTCATAATTCAGAAAAAGGAGCCAAGAATTCTAACAAAAAGCTAGAGAAAGCTCGTGGATCAAAAGCCACAAATTTCTCTATAAGCTACAAGTTTAAGAATTCAAGAACTTAAGAGTTCAAGAATTCAAGAACTCGAGAGTTCAAGAATTCAAGTGTTCAGGTATAAGAATTGATGATTTGAAGAAGTCAAAATCAAGATAAAGTTCAAGTTCAAGAATGATCAAGATCAAGACTGCCGGATTCAAGATCAAGCTCGAAGCCCTTGGATTCAACGAGAAGTCAAGATGAAGTTCAAGTTCAAGAATGATCAAGATCAAGATCAAGACCACCAGATTCAAGATCAAGCTCGAAGACCTTGGATTCAACTAGAACTCAAGATCAAGATAAAGTTCAAGTTCAAGAATGATCAAGATCAAGACTGTCGGATTCAAGATAAAGCTCGAATCCCTTGGATTCATCTAAAGGTCAAGATCAAGATAAAGTTCAAGTTCAAGAACGATCAAGATCAAGACCATCAAATTCAAGATCAAGCTCGAAGCCCTTGGATTCAACTAGAAGTCAAGATCAACATAAAGTTCAAGTTCAAGAATAGTCAAGATCAAGACCACCAGATTCAAGATCATGTTCGAAGACCTTGAAATCACCTAGAAGTCAAGATCAAGATAAAGTTCAAGTTCAAGATCAAGATCAAGATCAAGATCAAGATAAAGTTCAAGTTCAAGATCAAGATTAAGTTAAAGTTAAAGTTAAATTCAAGATCAAGCTCAAGGGCCCTTGAATTTATATTTGAAAAGGCGAATTCAGAGGAATCGTAGAGATTGTAACACTCGCACTTTAAATCAATAAAATGATTGTTGCATGATTTTCTGTTCTTGATTATTGTTTTCTCGACGTGAATTTTGTTGTCTACAAATTCTGGCACGCCTAGTGGGACAATCTCTACCTCTAATCTAAACTTTTCAAGCATCATAAAATATCAAAATGTCTTCCACTATAGAAGAACACCTAGTCACCTTAACTAAAGCAATTGAAGGCTTGGCAAAGTGTGCACACGAACAAGATGCTAAACTTTCCAAGCTAACAAATAAGATGGATAGCATGATTGAGAGAAGATCTAGTCAATCACCTTTAAAGCTTCCTAAAATTCAAGACGAAAGTAGAGTCTTGCGTTAAGAAAACAAAGATCAAAGAAATTTGTATCTCTGTTGAAGGTTTGACTGCAATTGACCAATTGAAGGACTTTATTATAGAGGCTATCGAAGACAAATTTGAGTCTTCATCTAAATTTTTTCCTACATATGTAAAGCCATATAAACAAAGGATTGATAACTTGAAAATGCCTAAGGGCTATCAACCTCCTAAGCTTCAATAATTTGATGGCAAAGGAAATCCCAAACAACATATAACGCACTTTATCGAGACTTGCAATGATGCTGGGACATATGGTGATCATCTTGTTAAAGAATTCGTTCCATCTCTAAGAGAAAATGCCTTTGATTGGTACACAAATATTGAACCTAATTCTATAGATAGTTAGGAGCGGTTAGAGCAAGAGTTTCTTAATCGTTTCTATAGCATGAGACGTATCGTAGGTATGATTGAACTGACAAGGGCTTGTCAAGGTGAACATGAGCTAGTTGTTGACTTTATCAATCGCTAGAGAAGTTTGAGCCTCAACTGCAAAGATCGCCTTAGTGAAACTTCTAGCATTGAAATGTGCATCCAAGGTATGAATTGGGGTCTTCACTACATTTTGCACAGATTAAAGCCCAATACATTCGAAGAGTTGGCAACTCGTGCACATGACATGGAATTAAGCATGACTTTAAGAGAAGATCAACAATCTCCTGTCTGTGGACCTCATGAAGATGCAGTTATAGAAGAACTCCAAAGTGGGGGCAAGTTTGCATCTGAAGATGACTTTGAAGAGTCAATGTATATCTGAACCCTCCTAGACGCATGAGGCTAAACTGCATATCACAAAACTCTTCAAATTTGAGCTAAATCTTCAAGTTGAAGTTCTCCTAGACGCATGATACTAAACTGTATTCAAATTTGATTTAAATCTTCAAGCTGTAATGCTCCTTGAAACACGAGCTTAAACTGTATGTCACTTAAATCTTCAAGTTTGAGTTAAATCGTCAAGTTGAAATTTCCCTTGAGACACGAGCCTAAACTGTATATCATAAAGCTCTTTAAATTTGAGATAAATCTTCAAGTTAAAATGCTCCTTGAGATGCGAGCCTAAATTGTATATTATAAAGCTCTCTAAATTTGAGCTAAATCTTCAAGTTAAAATGCTCCTTAAGGTAGGAGCCTAAACTGCATGTCACTCCTGGCCTGCAAGAGTATAGACTGTGTTTGGCACAACAAAAAAAAACAAAAAAATCACTAATTCCCCAGAACTACGTTGGGACTTGATCCTTTTCATTGAGGTACGTAGGAATTTAGAACCATATTCTAAGTTCAGTTGCATGAGTGTCAAAAATTCAATGTTCCCACTTGATCTGTCACATGAAAGTTAAAGCTATGAGTAATCTTTCATAAAACTTCATACTTGCACCAAATGGTGGTGTCTCAATGGGAGCAAACCCTTGTGAAGAAATTGTTTCAAGATGAAGTCTTCAAAATCTCCAAGTATGCAAGTTGAAGTCTTTAAATTCTTCAAGTTTTCAAGTTGAAGTCGTCAAATTCTTCAAGCCTAGTTTTTGAAAGATAAATATCTTGACAAGACTTGAAGAAGGGGGCATTTGTAATCTTTAAAATTTATTTAAATATAAATTTATTAAATGATTCGGATTATATTAAATTCATGATATATTAGTCCAAATAATGGATTAATATAATTGATTCAATTATTTAAATTTAATTAGTATGAATTTAATTAAAGGCCGCTCCATAAAGCCCATATTCCATGCCACTTAAATCTTACTGGCCGAAGGAAGTCCTCTTCTAAACACAACTCCTCTATTTTAAAACTATAAATAGGGGTCCTCATAATTCAGAAAGAGGAACCAAGAACTCTAACAAAAAGCTAGAGAAAGCTCGTGGATCAAAAGCCACAAATTTCTCTATAAGCTACAAGTTTAAGAATTCAAGAACTCAAGAGTTCAAGAATTCAAGAACTCGAGAGTTCAAGAATTCAAGTGTTCAAGTTTAAGAATTGAAGATTTGAAAAAGTCAAGATCAAGATAAAGTTCAAATTCAAGAACAATCAAGATCAAGACCGTCGGATTCAAGATCAAGCTCGAAGCCCTTGGATTCAACTAAAAGTCCAGATCAAGCTAAAGTTCAAGTACAAGAACGATCAAGATCAAGACCGCCAGATTCAAGATCAAGCTGGAAGCCATTAGATTCAACTAGAAGTCAAGATCATGATAAAGTTCAAGTTCAAGAACGATCAAGATCAAGACCTTCGGATTCAAGATCAAGCTTGAATCCCTTGGATTCAACTAGAAGTCAAGGTCAAGATAAAGTTCAAGTTTAAGATCGATCTAGATCAAGACCATCAAATTCAAGATCAAGCTCAAAGCCCTTGGATTCAACTAGAAGTGAAGATCAAGATAAAGTTTAAATTCAACAACGATCAAGATCAAGACCACCGGATTCAAGATCAAGATTGAAGACCTTGAAATCAACTAGAAGTCAAGATCAAGATAAAGTTCAAGTTCAAGATCAAGATTAAGTTCAAGTTAAAGTCAAATTCAAGATCAAGCTCAAGAGCCCTTGAATTTATATTTGAAAAGGCGAATTTAGAGGAATCATAGAGATTGTAACACTCGCACTTTAAATCAATAAAATGATTGTTGCATAATTTTCCATTCTTGATTATTGTTTTCTCGACGCAAATTTTATTGTCTACAGATGCATCGACCCAAAAATAATTGTTTCTCAATTTTCTCTTTAGTTGAATGATTTTTTATAATTGGTATCACAGCCACCATAGTTAGGAATTACGATAAATTGTTCTTATACTGAATTTAAAAATAATAAGTTTAACTAACTCGTAACACCCTACATGTTTTGAATGTTAAATTATCCCTTCAAAGGCTTGCAATTCTAGTGCTACAGTTTTATATTGTTTGTTTAGGTGAGATCAATGAGTTTAAAGGAAATAGAGAGAGTTAAGTTGAAAATGAGTAATTTTTTAAATAGAGAGAAGTAAGTTGAAACTGAGTAATTCTAACGATAAATTTTCTTATTAAGCCATTTGGAGTTTATTTTACCAAATATATAGGCCAAAGTGAGACTTGGAACGAAAATCTTAATTGCCCGATCAATTGTTGAAAGGTTTTCATATAATCTTATTTAATGGAAGACTTGGAGTGAGAATCTCTTGCAATATATAATGTGTTAGAGGACCAAAACCTATCAAATTGAGGGTATGCGAGTCGAGTTTCCAATGCACTACATTGACCATCCAGATGATTTCTTCTTTATTGGATACTTTTCGGCATCCACAGTGTTCCCATAAAAACCCTAACTAATTTATGACTTTCAGAGACTAAATCTTTGTCACCTGATAGTTTATTTTGTTTTTATATGAGTTTTTTAAAGCTTTTAAAACTTGAACGGTTGATTTAAGTAAAACAAATTATGTAGATAGCCTCAGAATGCAATTTTCATAGTTCTATTAGCTTTGAAAAATTGAGTTTGGTCTACAAGGAGATCCCAATGCTTTTCGGATCATTCCAAACCACCTCACATAAATTGACTTATAATGGAGTTTGAGTGAGATGATGTAACGACCCTAAAAATGAACTAGTGAAACAAGAGCCTCATGTGTGTGTGTTAAAGTTTGGTGTGAGGTTTGATGGTGTTTTCTGTTGTCCCGAGTCATGGTTGAGGCGTTTAGGGGTAAAACATCAAGGTACGACTCCCCATGGACCACCCTAGGGGTCCTTGAGGAGGACCCTAACCTTAACCCCCAAGGCTGCCCCAAATGATGAAAGTTGGCCAAAGTTTGGTGACCTACGGAAGGGGTGCACTCCCCGTAGGTCCATCCACTACCTGTGGATGGCCTCTGTAGGTCAAGGGGACCCAAACCAAGCCACAACCCCAACTGACGGATGACCAGTCTGGTCTGTCAACCCATCCACGGTCCGTGGATGGGGGTCCGTCAATTGGACCTGGTTGCTTGGACGGTTATTTTTGGGTTTATTTAGGTATTTTAAGATTATGAAAAAAATAAAATACTATTTTAACTTTCATTCTTCAAAATTCCTCAAATCAAAACCCCTCCCTCTCAAAATATCTTCTCTCCAAAACTCCATTGAAGACCAAGAGAAGAATAAGGCTTAGGGCTTTAAGAAGAAGGCTAATTGGGTAGATTTTCGTGGGATTCTTCAAGATTAAGGTATGGTGATCCTTCATCTATGGTTAGCTTTCACACTAGAGTCAATTTCAAATAAGTTTCAAATTTTTCAAGTTTCACAAAAACCCTAGGTTTTTCTCAATTTGATGGGTTCTTGCATTAAATGTTTTCAAATGATAAATTATGATTATATATGATGTTTAATTGATGATTTAAGATGAAAATACTCTATGAACCCATGATTTCTCTGAATTCCTAAATTGTGCCTTATGAAGTGGGTTTGTTGATTACGAATGAATGTTGATGGATTTATGCCTAGATTGATTTAGATTTTTGAATTCTGTCATCATCTATGTGGTGAATTGAGGAATTGTGATTATGGCCTTGAAATGGCAATTGTTCATGTTAAAGTAGAATTGTGCTTGTATTGTTGATCCACTTGAAAGGTGGAGGTGTTTACTTACTATGTACATTGTGATCATGGCCTTAAAGGATTAGTTTGAACTAGTATCGTGATATTGTTTATGTGAATGTATAATGTGAAGGATTTACATGTGATTTCAATGATAGAATGATAATCATGTATTCAATGTATTTGTGTTAGTATTGAAAGGCTATTTCACAATTTGACACTCATGAATGATAATAATGAATGTGAAGAGTTTCTATAATGTGAATGTTGAGTCTAGAATTTGTAGGCTTGTGCATCCTTTTCTTTATTAATGAATGTGTCTTGACTTGATGAATATGAACCAATAGTATATGGCATCTTTTCATATATGAGTGATGAATGTGTCTTGTCTTGATGGGTATGAATTGATAGGCTTTAGGCATTCTTTCCTAAATGATCTAATGAAATGGACACTCTAGAATCAATAGGCTAGTTGCATTCCTTTCTTAATGAGTCATTGTACCATGAATAGATATGCTAGTTGCATTCCTTTCACGAGTATAAGAATGTAATGAGGGACCATGAATCGATAGGCTTATGGTATTCTTTTCGTGAGAACTCTAGAGCTATCTTTGAATGTACCTTGGATCGATAGGCTTATAGCATTCCTTCCTTGTGTAATGATGTATCATGGGTCGATATGCTTATGGCATTCCTCATTAATACACTAATGTAATGTGAATGAAATAATCTATGGGAATGTAGGATGAGCACCGAGTGGATATGGTTAGATGGAAACTCTTCCAATGTTAGGTTAGGGTTCCAATGAACATCTTCATATCCCATAACTATGTGCGAACATAAGATATTGGCTAGCGGATTCCATCGGAGCTAATGTTATCGTTCTACCTTAGGCAAGTGGAACACCTCTTACGATGTGGGGTTACATGACACCAGATTCCATGGCTAGCTTGCATGGTCTATGTCGGTTAAACGCTTATTCCCATCATGTAAGATGTGCACTCTAGTTACTTGATAGGTACTACAAAGTGTAGCTAGAAGTATGTGATGCTATCTATACATTGCACGAGTAGGCTTTGAAGGGGCTATAGTGAGTTCTCTAAGTCTTAATATTTAAATGTATGAAAGTCCTCTAAATGCATGAATGTGTCCTGAATTAACCTAATGAAGAATGTTGGCTTAAAGCTTAAATGTAAAGATGCATGCTATAATTGGAGTGTATCATGGGTTACTTTCTTGACATGACCTTTTGAGTCTGAATATGACATGTCTATGGTGACTTCAAAGGAGTAATTAGTGTGAGTAGTAGTACGGTAATTTCTTCATCGGCCATTTTAACATATAAAAAATATAAACATAAACAAAATTTCCATCTTTTAAAATGGGGAGGCCTCCAAAACCAACAGAGATATTTTTTCATTGGCCAATTATATCATAGTGTCTTTGTTCATTATTAGTGACATAACTGTATAAAGGGAAATAAATGTTATAAAATAACAATATCCAAAATATAACGACCAACTTAAATGGAAATAGTAAATGAGAAATAAAACATCAAAATAACTTAAAATGAACAACAACAATGCTATGAGGAAAATAATGCAAGACAACTCAAAGTAGAAAGCAATAAGTAGTGATAATGAGGTTATAATTAAGATAAAACAAATACATAAAAATGAACACATAATAATTATTCAACCATGACATATAAAATGTTAAATAATAATAATAATAATAATAATAATAATAATAATATAACCACAAAACCTTAAAGTATCAAAGAATATAATATTCTATTGCTGGAAGAAACAAAAAAAATTAAAGGAATGTCATTAATAAAGAAAGAAACAAACAGAGCTTCTCGAAGCTTATTTTCCGGTGAGATCTAGAAGAGAAATATTATCAAAAATAAAAGATGTGGGCATATGTGCTTACATTTAGATTTTATCGATGAAATTCTGGTGGTTACGAGTTTTGTGCTCACTCTCACACCCTGCAATACAACCAAAATTTGAAACAAAGGGGGATAGGGAGAAAAATGAAAAGGGCGAAAGGGGAAGGGGTCTGAATGTCGTCTGTCGCCCGAGTATGATGCTCTAGTTTGGTGTAGTGGTTTTTGGTCACTTGTGGTTCTTTGATGAGTCTAGCAATGGAAGTCTGGTGGTAGCGAGCTTTGAGCTTAACAAAAAGGGTTTTGGAGGTGGAGGAACTATCGTATATTGGGGTTGTCATCAGAATGAAGATGAATAGAAAATAATGGGGGTATTCATGTGGAGTTCTAGAGGAGTTTGAGTTGAGCTTGGAGTTCACCATTAATGGTGAAACTCGAGGAAGGAGGAAGGAGGAAGGAAGCAACAATGGTGTTGGGTTTGTTTTTTGTCTGGGTCGGTGTTTTTAGAGGTTGTTTTGCTGATGGCTTGGTGTTGTTTCAATGGAAAACAGGAAGAGGAAAGGTCTTTTAAGGTGGTGGATTGGTGGTGATTCGAAGTTTGATTCCAATGGTCTGAGGTCTGGTCGGAGGAAAGGGTTTGTTTGGTTGTGATGTGGTGGGATTTCGGTGGCTGTTTGGGTCGGGTTTTGGTCTGGAATGAGTAAGGTTTAAGTTGTTGTTTGGGCGGCTATTTCAATTGGGTTTGGGGGATCCTTTGATGGCTTTTTCACATGGTCATTTCACCAGAAAATATGGAGGTTTATGGTCGAGACAAAAAGAGAAATGGGGTTGTGTGGTCTTGTTCTTGGTTGTGCGCCTGAAAGTTGTTTACTGTTGAATGAAGGAAGATGAAGAATAGAGGAAAATAAAAGAAAAAGGGGGTTTTGGGTGGTGGACTTGCCGGCTTCCGGTGGAACTCCGGTAAATTTGTCACTGGAAAAATAATGAACAAAACACAAAATCTGAAAATTACCTCTAAAATCTTATCCACCACCTCTTAACTTAATAAGCAAGCTATTCTTTAAATAGGAAATTGAAAACCACCAATAGTACAATACCACTATCTTAAAACCGTGGGCCAAAACCATCGGTTAATAAAATATCTATGTATGAATGTAACACCTCAGATCTCAAAATGAAGAAAAATCCTAGTTTTCAGAAAACTGGTGCCAGTACTGATGGAACCACCCGCGGATCATAAGTGGGACCACGGACCGTAGGTGGGGTTTCGTTGTTAAGGCCCAAATCTTAATAGTCTCTGATCCCACCCACGATCGACTAGTACGGTCCGTGGTTGGACCTACGGACTGTAGATGAGGGTCAATAGCTAGTTAGAGGGAAATTGTTGTTGGGTCAACTTCAAATGGTCATCACTCTTAGCATATAAGGAATTAGGTAGCCCATGACCTACCAAATGATATATAATTGAATCCTCTTTCCAACGCGACCGAGTTTCCTAAAATCCCATATCCAAATAAAACGTTATGCTTTTTTTAGTGAAAGCCATAATGGGCAGACTTGACCGACGAACCCTACCTACGATTGGTAGGTCGACCTAGGTCCCTCTGTGGGTGGCCTTTGCAAGAATTAAGTCAAGGTCATTTTGGTCCTTTTCCCTATGCGTTGGGAACTTAAACATTGTCGTCTTAAGCCTAAACTACGTCGTTTTACTCAGTTTAAGCCTAATAACTTAGTCAAACATACTAGAACCCTTATTCTCCAAATATCATCCAGATTAGAACGAAAATAGGAGAAAGAGGCCCCAGTTTCTTTCAAGAACAAGCAGCAATGTTCTTCAAATTTCAGCCCCAAAATCCAAAGTATTTCTCCTTGAATTTCATCAACAGGTATATGAGATTTCACTAGTGGGTTCCTTTCATCCATTAGGTCCTTAAAATTTACTCAGATTCTTGATTCTCTGTTTCATGTTTAGACCTAGTGTTTCTCAAACCTTGGAGAATTGTTGTAAATTAGCTGTTATAGTATTCCTAATCAGATTATCAGGTTTCCGTGAAATCGTTGCTTAGTTCGTTGCATGAAGTTCGAAACCCTAGTTGTGTAGATTCTCTTAGTTCATGAATTACATATGTTAGGTTAGTTAAACAAATATACATGCTCCAGTTTTGAAGGTTTCATTGTCAGTATTTAAATGTTTCATTCTCGTATTTGCATATGAGAACATTTAGCTATCCAGTATATTTCAGTTATGTTGTTTATACACATTCAGTTGGGAGTAGGCTTTGCACCGAGTTGGACTAGGGTTCAACATACCCTTATAGTCCTAGAACTACATGCCCCCGTAGGTTTATAAGTTCCCTCTGTTGGGCATCAGATTTAGTGATCACGCCAGACATATCTTTATACCCATGGGAAGGTATATTGGGTCCTTTCGATGAGGTGTATACATCAGACTCCGTGTTTAGCTCACGTGGTTTTATGTTGGTCAATAGTAACTCCCACAGTCAGACTCTAGTGTATGTGACCAGGTTTTCAGTTATACTTCAGTATTCAGTCTCAACATGTTATGTACTTGGTGATTGCATTCACTTCAGTTCATTTTAGTATATTTCATTATTTCCATCATGTTCAGATTATATCATTGCTTAGTACGCTTTGTTCAATTTATATGTTTGTTCAGTTATATTCTATATCATGCATTCTCATTACATTCCAAGTACTGACGCACACTCTGAGCTACATCCTTTCATGATGTAGGTTCAGGTACTCAGTATCCAGATCACGCATAGATCGATTCTGGATATTCACTTCAGCAGCTTCAGTGGTGAGTCCTCATACATCGAGGACAACATACATGTTTTCTTTCATATTCAGTCTGTCATTTTAGTTTCAGTTTTGCTAGAGTTAGTTGGGGGGATGTCCCAACAACTTTAGTCAGTAGAGCCTTTTTCAGACATTGTATTAGATTCAACTTTAGATTTGAGTTTAATCTTCAATGTTATTAAACTATTAGTATATTTCATATATTTATATCACTTTTGGGTATTCCCCACATTCAGTAATTATTCTTTATGCTTTCACATAGTATTTTTATTCAGTTATTATTAGTATGCTTATGATATGCCAACTTTAGGGTTAGCTTGGGTCACTCATGATCCTAGGTCCCATGTTTACGTCAAGGAGGTAGCCTCCGGGAGTGACAAATTTGGTATCATAGCATTAGGTTCAAGAGTCCTAGGATGTCTGAAAGCGCACTAAGTAGAGTCCTTTTCATGTGTCTTAAGTGCACCACATCTAATGAGAGGGAGGCTACAAAGAGTTTTAGGAAAAACTTCACTTTTCTCGCAATTCTTATCGTGCTTGAGTATGAACTCTATTCAATCTCCTTCTAACTCCTGATCTTAGTATTTCGAAAATGCCTCCTAGATGAGCTAAAGCAAAGAATCATACAGCAGCACCAGTATACCCATTAAATGAGCAAGTCATGCATGCCGAGTTCAGGGCTGCTTTCCAAGTACTCTCAGACCATGACTACCCAGGTCAATCAGTAGGCTGTGGTCCCAAATCTACCACAGACTAACACTACTACAACAAGAATACAAGACTTTACTAGGATAAACCCTATAGAGTTTCATGGGTCTAAGTCAGAATAAGATCCATAAGAGTTTCTCGACGACATCTAAAAGGTAACAAGCATTAAGGGCGTCACTCAAGTCGATAGTGCAGATTTGGCCACCTATTAGTTGAAGGGAGTGTCCTACAATTGGTACCAATAGTGGAAGGAATCTTGTGGTATTAGTGCATGTCCAGAAATTCTTTCAAAACCCTTCTCAGTCTCTACTCCGGTTGGTGAACTAGTTATAGCTAGACGGGTACACAGAAGTTGCCCTTTCATAATATCCCAGAAAGTCACCTCAGTAGATCTTGTAGAGTTAGAAATGGTAGATTTTGATATCATTCTAGGCATGAATTGGTTATATTCCTGTTATGCCTCAGTCGATTGTAGAACTAGGATCGTTCGACTTCAGTTTCCAAACGACCCAGTCTTATAGTGAAAGGGTAGTAGAACAATGCCTATGGGTCGATTTATCTCTTACCTTAAGGCCAGAAAGATGATCTGTAGAGGGTGGTGTGACACATGTTGAGGAGAAAAAGGAGAAATTAACAAATGATTCTCATCAGTTTGCTCTCTTAGGAGTTGGTCTTACAGACATAAAAGATGGTGGTGTGATAGTGCAGAATAGATCAGAACCTTCAATGATAGCGAAGGTTAATGAAAAAAAGGACAGTGATCCTATATTATTCCAGTTGGAATGTAACACCCCGTAGTCTCGTAGACCATCTAGGGCTAAGTTTGAGGGCTACAAGTAAAGACTAGAAGGCATGAGCGAAGGCAAATGGGCAAGGGCCAAGGAAAAAGCCAAGGCTACCCCAAGCTTTCCATTGCACTTCCCATGACCACGATAACCTTCACGGCTCGTGGTGATCACTAAGGCTCGTGGTGCAACCCGTGGTGGTGAGGCAGTGAGCTCCTCAAGGCTGCCCAAGTTGGCCTCCTCCACACGAGTCACTTCATGACTCGTGAAGGCCTAAACGACTTGTGGGAGTGGCCGTGGACTTGCCTTATAGGTTGGGGGTTTAGGGTGTGTGTCCTATCCACTGGTAAAGGGACTACGGGCACCATGACGGGCCGTGGGACTCTTGACGGTTCATGAAAGAGGTCGTAGTGCGTGGCACTAGGCTGCCTAGTTTGGGGCAAAATGGGAAATTCCCCTTGAAGTGGGTATTAGGTGAGGCCGTTTTGTATAGACTTTGTACACCTATATAAGATATTTTAGCCCTTTAACCTCACCAACTAAGTCTTTCTTTTTCAAAACCCCAAATAATTCCCAAAGTTTATCCTCTCGAAGAATTCAATCTCTAGAAAGTTCCAAGAAGAGGAAGAAGAAGAAGAAGGAGAAAAGCTAGGGTCCAAGAAGCAAGGTTTCTTAAACCAAATTCATTGGGCTTTGTAATAAAGGTATGGTAGCTCTTCATTCATGGATATCCTTCATCCTTGGGGCCCCTTAAAAACCCCAATTTCAAAGAAAGAAATCCCCAAAAGCTAGGGTTTGATTCTAAAGTCATGGGTTCCTTTCAAAAATAATTCTAATGCTTGAATTACTTTTTATTATGTATTAATTCATGATTAATTATGGTTTTTATGTTGAAATCCCCAAGAACCCATGAAATTCCACTATTTCCCAAGTATGATCTTGTGATGTGGATTTGTGAATGAAAGAGGAATGCTATTAGATTATGCATGTAGTTATTGGGTTACTTGAATTATGTTGATATATATTCCTAATGTAATGAATTCTAGATGTGTTGATTTTATATGATCCTTGACCCTTGAAAGGGTAAATTATGATATTTTTGCATGTTTTATATTTATGCTTAACCTTTAATTCTAGGGTGAATTTGATATAGTTGGGTTTTATTTCATGAAAGGATAAATTGAGGATTTATAGATGATCTTCTATGAATGATGAACTACATGGAGAATTGCTTGAGATTAGAGCACATAGACATGAATTGCTAATAATAAAGCTTATAGCTATAAATTTATTAAGATTAAGTATGCATAGTGAATAATGATTTAGCAATGCTTGAGATTAGACCTATAAGATGATATGGGATGAAAATTGATTAGGAATGAAGCATGTGATTAGAATGTCTTGAGATCTAGGCATATGTGGTGATTATGAGGAGTAATGCTTTGAGAGTATGGCTTGTAATTATGAATGTTAATTGCTAGGGCTTTGAAAGTAAAGCTAATATGATGAACTATAAATGATAAGGCTTTGAGAGTGATGCTTGTGTGTTTGATGAGTGGTAGATATGATGGTTGTGGAAGGATTTACCCACATGACCTATATGATGAAGGTATTCATGTTATTATAGAATCCATGCCTAATGCTTGAATTCTAGATGAGATGATTGAAATTTAGTTATGAACCTTGAAAGAGCAAGGTATGAGATTATATGTGTTTTCATTAAACTTATGAATATGCTTTAAGAACACTTTGAGAGTGAAGTATTTGTGTTTATGATGTAGTTGTTGTTGTGTTGAAAGGTCATTCTCATATATACACTTATGCATGTATATGATATGATGTGAAAGGTTATCTCACAATATGATAATTCTAAGGTTGAAAGGCTTTCTCACCTAAATTGACAATGAGATGGAAGCTCTTCCGCTAGTAGAGGCCGGGTTTCTAAAAGAGGTCTCATGAGAGGAAGCTCTTCCGTTAGTAGAGGTCTTGTTTCTAGTAACAATATCCTTATCCCATAAGCTATGTGCCCCCATAGGTTATTTAGCTATTGGATCCACCTAAGCTAAAAATATGGTTCTATCTTAGGCAAGTAGAACACCCCTTTTTGGTGTGGGTAACACCGGATTCCATGTTAAGCTCATATGGTCTATGTTGATTAACGTTTATTCCCATAATAATATGAACAAAAATATGAATTATGAATTATGGTTACTCAAGAAGCTTTACTTAGCATGGTTGAGATTTATGGAGTCTTATCCATGCATTACACGAGTATGCTTTGAGGGTGTTATGAAGTGTTTCTCTTATGTTATGATGATCTATATGTTGAATATGCTTATGACTTATGTTTTTTCCACTATCTTCAAAATGATGTTTTAACTTAGTAAATTGCATGCATTCAAATGAAATGTTCCTTTTAGCATGTTTTCAAGGTTTTTATGCATGGCTATCATACTTAGTGCATTTTTGTACTAACGCCTACTTTTCCTACATTTTCCCCAAGTGTAGGGTTCGGTTCTCAAGATGATCATCGTTGTAGCTAAAGCTTGGATTTGCTTATTCTCCTAGCTTGTTGGTGAGTCCTCATGATTCAAGGACGAATGTTAGCTCATTGTAGTTCCTTTCTTGTATTTCCCTTTTGTAGTATGTTGTATGGGTTGTGTCCCTTTTTACTTCGAATATTGTAATAGATAGCTGTGTTGAGACAAGTCTAGACTTCCGCTTTCCTTTATGAAAATTTTGGACTTGAAATTTATTGTTCTATTCTTATATTATGATATGCTAAGTGGCTTACATGGAGCCTTTTGGGGTTCTATGTGCCTTGTTACATCTAGGGGGTACCCCTGGATCGTGACAAAGTTGGTAATCAGAGCCCGAGGTTTAGAATGATTTTAGGATGATTTCTCATAAGCCACGTCTAGTAGAGTCTTGTTCATGAGTGTGAAGCACGCCACATTTATGAATAAGAAGCTATAAGATGCTTAGAAAATCTCACTTTTTTCATTACTCTTAAGTAGTGCCATAGAGTTGAACTCTATAAAGTCTCTCTCCTAATCCTTACCCGGTGGTTTGCAGGACATGACTACTCAAGGAGCTTATATTGGTGGAATTGAGGGAGACAATGTTGATCAAGGAGCTCCTTCTCAAGATCCTCAAGTTCCGGTTGATCCTTTAACTAATCTAGTGACTAATGAGAAGATTAGGTTTACTTTTCAATTTTTAACTCAAGCCGGGATAGAAACTCTGGAATTTTATGGGTCAAAACAGGAGGAAGATTGATTAACGTGTCAAACACACCTCATCCAATTCTAGGTACAATTGTTAAGCAGTGTAAGACCCAACAAATGAGTTGGGGTCGACCCACAGGGAGTGGTACATGTTCAAATTCAATTAAGAAGTACAAATGTGATCTAAATAGATATAGGAATAGACATTATCGACAAAAGACATGGAATAGATCAAAAGGGGTGACATGAATGTCAGATGGAGTTTTTGTTTTTGCAATTTTCACTTACAAAGTAGTAACACAACACTGAATTAACAATACATAGAGGAATTCTTAGGATGTGATCGATTATAGGCAAATTCTGCTAGATTGGTAATTGTAACTACTAGCAAATAGCTAAATATCAATGGGTAGGCTAGACTATAAGGGATATAGGTTTCTCTCGAACAACTACCCTGAATCAGGTGATTTCTTTTGAACATCAACAAGTATAGCAATTAAGAACAGCCCACACCTTAATTCATCCACTCTCTCGAGCTAAATAGGTAGGATTGGGTTTAGGATTCACTCTGTTGAGTTGAACCCATATCAATCAAATACATACAAACCCTTAATCAAAAACCTTAGTTCCAAAACTTCTTTATTGAGCAAGCTAAGAACACAAAAATAGAACTACATTTGCAACTACAATTCATAAATTAAACCTCAGCTAATGATTATGTCACGCCCCAAACTCAAGGGGCGCAACTGGCTCCTAATGCCAAAACTTAGGCCCGAGCCGACCCTGTTGAACCATTTGCTACTAGCGCATGGCAGCCCCGTGCAATCAAGAAAACAAACAAGTATATCTCGGCTTAAAACTAAGCCCTCGGCTGGCAAGGCCCCTAATAACAGATTTATAAAAGAAACAACTACTCCCAAGAGTTCATATAAATAAATAGCCAACTAGCACAAAATTCCTGATTGAGCCGTCGAGGCCACCATGATATCTATACCAAAACTAAAACCACGTATATATCAAGACAATACATCAAACAACTCACAAGCTTCAGCAAACCTAAAAACTAGGCCAACATGGCCATAACGTAGCTATACACCCCACACACTAGTCTGCAAGCCTCTAAGAGTAGTAAAGATTGGTGGGACAGGCCCCAGCTTACCCATAAAGATATATACAACAAAAGTTAACAAACCTCCCAACTGTGGCAGCTCCTGAGGAAAGAAGCTAGCCAATCGGATAGAAGTCAATCCTACTGCTGAGGAGGTCTACTGGGTCGTCCATTGGGACCTGCATGCATGAATGCAGCACCCCCCAGGCAATGGGGCGTCAGTACAAAATAATGTACAGAGTATGAAAGGCTATAGACTAAACGAGCAAGTATCATAATATACCAAAGTAATCACGTAAGGAAATCAAAATTTGGATAAGCATGCTAACCCACTACTGAATCTAAAAATACAAAAAATGATCAAAGAGCAACCTAACCATGACCCCATAAGCTCGGCAGGTACAAACAACATACCACCTACCTAGGCCCCCATAAGCCCAAAAGGTGCCAAATCAATCTACATACCCCTATCGGTAGCTCCTTCTCTTTGTAAGAAGTCACATAGCCCTTTTTGGCAACGATAATTCCCCGTAGGCTGCGCATAGCCCTCTTAGGCAACATCATAGCTTTGTGGGCTACACATAGCCCTCTGTTTCATCAACATAGCCATGTAGGCAACACATAGCCCTCTTTGGCGTCAATATAGCCCCGTGGGCAACACATTGCCCTCTTTGACAATAACATAGTCCTGTTAGACAACATCATTGCCCTCATAGGTAGTTCATAGCTTAACAACTAACCACAATAGCCCCAAGGGCGGCAACAAACAATTGAATAGGCTAAAGGCGATCAATTTATCTATAAACAATATATATGAATAATCTCCAAGTCGTTCCTAACTTAGGGTCGTTCTTAACAAATTATGAGTCCCTAAAATAAGGGTTTATAACCACTCAAATAGCCAACCACTCACAATTACATTTACAAGATAACCAACATTAACTACCCTATTATATCACTCGCAAGCTCTAAGGAAACATGCCGAACGAAGGGGTAGCCTTAACAAACCTTTCTAATGAACCCTCAAAAGACCATAGTTCCTTCAAGAAAGTTATTCCTTATGTCCTAAGATTCACAAACACTATATATACACAGCTGGTACACACCTATAAATAGTTCATAATTAATCTTAAATCGGCAGATTTACCATATTGCCCCAACTTATCGAAACATCCGTAGAAATTCATAAAAACAATCATAAAAGAGTCTCAGGATGATTACCTTAGTTAACCAAGTGTAAAACATGAAGAAACACCAATAACTACAAATTTATATCTTCAAAAACTAGTTCCAAACGCAGCTAATAAAAGGGAAAAATGATTGCCATGTGTAGAGATAACGTTTCTAGGCACGAGGGCAACCTTTAATGGTAGAAATCGTCAAAAACTAACCTTAATCATGCAAGAACTCCATAGGAACCCATTCTTAAGCTTTCTTTCTAGTTTGGAAGTGTAAAGAAATGTTTTCATGGCTTAAAAAGTTGAGTAACCGACATACCACATTTTTTACCCAACCCGAGTTCTACCCTGGCAATCCGTAGTAAAACCGTAATAACTTTTTACTCCGATGTTGGTTTGATACGGGGTTTTGTGCATTGCAAACTAGACTTGTAGGCCTTTGATTTACTGTGTGATAGGTCTTCTAACTCTTTATATATTGGGATAAACCACGCAAGACATTTGACCCAAATTTCAAAGAAATCTTTAAAAAGGAACTTACGATAACTTTCGCCAACTTTTATTTTGCCACTTACCTAACTTCAAAAATTTAGATACAACCCTTGAACACTTAAAAGATGACATACCACATCATTCTTAATTTATTACCCACCCTCCTTGTCTTTCCACGAAGATACGAGTTAATTTAGACGTTTTGAAAAGTCAGGGTGTTACACCCTTCCCCCCTCAGAAACATTCGTCCTCGAATGAAAAAATCTGAGTCACACGGTTAATTACTTAGGAGTTTCAAAAATTTAGGCAGAGTATCCTCTGTAAATGTGACTATCCAGCAACATGAAACACATAAATTCTAACCTAGGCACCTCAGAGGATGACATATATAGCTAAGCACTATATATCTACGCAATAATAGTGCGAGCAAATATACTACGACAACTACAATAATAATAAGCAACAATATAAAAAACAATCAGATTGGTATCTAACCTCACTGCACTAACATAAACTGATATGCCATCACCCTGGGGTATGAAACAAGTGAGGATATTTGGACCTCATGCCATCCTTAACTTCACAGGTCACCTCTTCTCTATTCTTGTTTCTCCATAAAACTTTAACTGAAACCACTTCTTTGGTCCTCAATTTATGGACCTGCCGATCTAATATGGCAATTAGAGTTTCCTCGTAGGACAACTCCTCTGTGATATGAACATCCTTAACTGGGACAACCCGAGAAGGGTCCCCTATGCACTTCCATAGTATCGATACATGGAACACTGTATGAACAGATTCTATCCCCAAAGGCAATTCTAACTCATAAGCCACCCGTCCTACCCTTCGAAGGATCCTGTATGGCCTAATGAATCTTGGACTAAGCTTGCCTTTTTTGCCAAATCTCATAACAACATTCATAGGTAAGACTTTTAAGAATACCCAGGCATCGAAAAAACCTCTAAGTCCCTTCGTCGCACATCTGAGTATGATTTATGTTGGCTTTGAACTGTTAGCAACCTCTTTCGAATGAGCTTAACCTGCTCCACTATCTGTTGTACTAAGTCAGGTCCAATCAACTCTGACTCACCTACCTCGAACCATCCAATGGGGGACCTACATTTTTGCTCATACAAAGCCTTATAAGGTGCCATACCGATGTTGGAATGATAACTATTATTGTATGCGAACTCAATAAAAGTCAAGTGGTCATCCCAACTTCCCTTGAAGTCTAGTGCGCACGCCCATAACATATCCTTGAGTGTCAAAATTGTTGGCTCAGCCTGGCCATCTGTTTGAGGGTGAAAGGCTGTAATAAGATTAACCTGTGTCCCTAGTCCTTTCTGGAAGGACTTCCAGAAGTTGGCGGTAAATTGTGCTCCTCTATTACTGAGACACTGTGTAGCCTAACAATCTCTCTAATATAGAGCCCTACATAGTCTTCAGCCATAAAAGTAGCCCTGACCGGTAAGAATTGGGATGATATTATTAGTCTATCAACAATTACCCAAATAGATTCAAACTTGCGACGCGATCGAGGTAGTCCTATAATAAAATCCATATTAATTGCTTCCCACTTCCACAAAGGAATGACTATCTCTTGAACTAGCCTAGCGGGCTTTTGGTGCTCAACCTTCACCTGTTGGCAGTTCGGACACTGTGCCACAAACTCAACAATGTCCTTCTTCATACCGTGCCACCAATTGATCTCCTTAATATCATGGTACATCTTCGTCAAACTAGGGTGAATAGAATAATGGGAATGATGTGCCTCTTCCACAATCCGATGTTGAAGCCCTGGAGCATTTGGAACACACAATCGACCTCTATATCTAAGGACTCTATCTCCTGCTATGTCAAATGCTAAAGACTGTCGATCCTGAGCCTTGGCTCTAACCTGATCTAAGCTACGATCATCTTGTTGCCGTGATTTTACTTCTACAACTACACACGATATGGCTGTGTCATGAATTGTTACCCTACTATCTTCTACCTCTAACAATCTGACTCTCAAGCTGGCTAACTGATGAAGCTCTCGCGCTAGTTCACGCTTCGCAACACCTAAATAAGATAAACTACCCATAGATCTTCGACTGAGGGCATCGGCTACCACATTCGCCTTTCTTGGATGATATAAAATATCCATGTCATAGTCTTTCAGTAACTTAAGCCATCGACCTTGTAGCAGATTTAACTCTTTTTGTCTAAAGATATATTGAAGGCTTTTATGATCTGTGAAGATGTCAACATGAACGTCATACAAATATTGTCTCTAGATCTTTAACATATGGATAGCTGCAGCCAACTCTAAATCGTGGGTCTGATAGTTCTTCTCATGCTTTCTCAACCGCCTTGAAGCATACGCCATAACCTTATTATGTTGCATTAGAACACATCCCAACCCAACACCAGAAGCATCACAGTACACCGTATAACCTTCTGAACCCTCTGGCAATGCTAGAACTGGTGCTGATGTCAACCTGTCCTTCAGCTCCAGGAAACAGTGCTCGCAAGCCTCAGTCCACTGGAACTTAGCTGCTTTTTGAGTCAGCTTCGTTAATGGTGCTGAAAGTGAAGAAAACCCCTCTACAAACCTTCTGTAGTACCAGATAACCCTAATAACCTACGAACCTCAGTCGGAGTCATGGGTCTGGGCCAAGTCTTTACGACTTCAATCTTTTGTGTATCAATCGCAATGCCTGCATCTGATACAATATGGCCTAAGAAAGCTACAGAGTCCAACCAGAACTCACACTTAGAGAACTTTGCATACAGTTCTCGATCTGGAAGAACCTGAAGGACTGCTCGCAGAAGATTTGCATGCTTAGCTTTTGAACGTGAATACAACAAAATATCATCGATAAATACAATCACAAACAAGTCTAGATATGGCCTGAATATACTATTCATCAGGTCCATGAACACTGCTGGAGCATTAGGTAATCGAAAATACATTACTAAGAACTCAAAGTGTCCATATCTAGTTCTAAAAGCTGTCTCTGGAACGTCTTTCTCCTGAACTCGTATCTGGTGGTACTCTGATCTTAAATCAATCTTTGCAAAGCACTCAGCACCTTATAACTGATCAAACAAGTCATCGATCCTCAGAAGGGGATACTTATTCTTTATAGTTTCTTTATTCAGCTATCAGTAATTGATACACATTCTTAGTGAGCCATCTTTCTTCCTTACGAATAACACTAGCGCACCTCATGGTGAAGCACTAGGACTAATAAAGCCTTTATCTAGCAAGTCTTTCAGCAGATCCTTCAACTCCTTTAGCTCAGTTGGAGCCATTCTATAAGGAGGCATAGATATGGGTTGTGTACCTGGTAGCATATCGATAGCAAAATCAAATTCCCGTTCTGGAGGGACACTAGGGAGCTCATCTGGAAATACATCTAGAAACTCATTAACTACAGGAATAGACTGAAGAGTTGGTGGTTCTGCATCTATATCAGGAACGTGAACAAGATGATAAATACAACCCTTAGTAATCATCCTCCTTGCCTAAACAAGATGATAAATACAACCCTTAGTAATCATCCTCCTTGCCTTAATATAGGAAATAAACCCACCTTTTGGTGTTGTTGTATCGCCTTTCCATTCCCGAACTTCCTCTCCTGGAAAGTGGAATCTGACAATCTTTGTCCAACACTCAACATTAGCATAAAAAGATGCTAACCAGTCCATACCCATAATGACGTCTAAATTGACCATCTCTACCTCTACGAGGTCTACAGAGGTCTGACGGTCGATAATTTATACCATGCAACCTCGATAGACTCTCCTAGAAATAATAGACTCACCAATGGGTGTAGATACAATAAATGTTCGATCTAATGACTCTGCTACTATACATAACTTCCCCGCAATAAGTGGAGTAACATAAGACAGAGTAGATCCAGGATCTATCAAAGCATAAACACAATGGAAGTAAACAATCAATGTACCTGTCACAACATCTGGTGATGGCTCTGAGTCCTGTCGGTCGGCTAATGAATGTGTACGGTTCTGTCCACTACTAGAACTAGATGCTCTCTCTCTACCTCCGCCTCTACCTTTACCTGCTAAAGTCTGGGGTCCATACACTGTAGACTGTACTGCTGAGAAGGAACCTACTACTAACCTGGTCGACTAACCTATACCACCCTGACCTACGGTCGGGCAGTTTCTCCACCCATGCCCCTCCTGGCCACAATAATAACAACATGTAGAACCATATCTACACCTCCCAAAATGCGTCCTACCGCAAGTAGCGCAATGCGGCGGGGCTGTCCTAGCCTGACCTGAACCCCTCTACTGCTAAGAGCCTGATGCTCGTGAACCCTCACTTGGGCCAGACTGTCCCTGACGATCAAATCTACTACCCTGGAACTGCTGTGGTAGAGGTCTAGGTGGCCTAATAGAATATCGGGGTCTGGGACCACCCTCAAAATCTCCATGTGAACTAGTGGGCCTAATCCTCTTCTATCTCTCTCTCGACCCTCCCACTCATACACTGTAGATATCGGCGATCCTCTATGTATTATACAAAGTCTTGAATTCACGAGATATCCATATTATCATTTAGTGCAGCAGTAGAACAAGCGTCTATATAGTTTAAGTCGAGCCCTCCCACAAATCTACGCACCTTATAATGCATAGTATCAACAATTGTTGGTGCATATCTAACCAATGAGTCAAATCTCAGCCCGTATTCTCGGACACTCATGTTGCCCTGAGGTTCAGAAACTGGTCCACCCGGACAACCCTAATCTCTCGAGGCAAATAGTGATCTAAAGCTTCTGTAAAGCTATCCCAAGTGGGTAGGAATGCATCTTTTCCCTAGATCTCTTCCAACTTTCGTACCACAATACTGCAACATCGCGCAATTGAAAGGTTGCTAACTAAAATGAGTCAATCATTGAGGCATGCATAACTTTTAAGATCCTATGAAGCTGATCAACAAAGTGCTGAGGGTCCTCTCTGCGATCTGTCCTTGTAAACTATGGAGGATTCAAGGCAAGAAATTCATGAACTCTTAGACTTCTAGGACCTTCAGAAGGTCCGACAACATCTTGCGCAACTGGTTTGCACTGTGCAGCTACTAACTGTGCTAACATACATACTGAACTCTTGAAATCCTGATCAGATGGAATAGGAGGAACTAGAGGTGGTACTGCTGGTGGAGCCAGAAGTCTTATAGCCTTCGGAGGCTCGTGAAGCTGTGGAGAATCTATAGGAGCTGAGAAGATGTGTCCCTGTGGGTCTCACAATGGGCTACCTTCACATGTGGTACCTTTCCGGTACCCTTGCCTGCAGTTGTATCTAGCCCCTGGCTAGCTGTGGCCTGTCTGGTGTTAGCCATCTGTATCTGCATAGAAGTATCAATTATAAGACAGAAACCTCAACCCTTAAGACATCGCTCTATAGTACGAGGTGAGCAAAAGAAGGATAGTCATTCTAACATGCTCGGTAACTTCTTGCTTATCGAATGTGGTGCACAATACTTTTATAAATAAAACTCTACTAGACAGGGCTTGCAGACTCTCTAGGATGCAATGTTGTTTTGATACCAAGTTTGTCATGCCGCAAACTCAAGGGGGCGCAACTGGCTCTAATGCCAAAACTCAGGCCCGAGCCGACCCTGCTGAATCATTTGCTACTAGTGAATGGCAGCCACACACAATCAAGAAAACAAACAAGTATATATCGGCTTAAAACTAAGCCCTTGGCCGGTAAGGCCCCTAACACCAGATCTATAAAAGAAATAGCTACTCCCAAGAGTTCATATAAATAAATAGCCAACTAGCACATATGTCCTGATTGGACCGTCGAGGCAACCATGATATCTATTCCAAAACTGAAAGCACATATATATTAAGACAATACATCAAACAAGTCACAAGCTTCAGGAAACCAACAAACTAGGCAAGCATGGCCATAATGTAGCTATACACCCCACACACTAGTCTGAAAGCATCTAAGAGTAGTATAGATTGGCGGGACAGTGCCACAGCTTACCCATAAAAATATATACAATAAAAGCTAACAAACCTCCCAACGGTGGTAGCTCCGGAGGAAAGAAGCTAGCCAATCGGATAGAAGTCAATCCTGCTGCTGAGGAGGTCTACTGGGTTGTCTATCGGGACCTACATACATGAATGCAGTGCCCCCCATGCAATGGGGAGTCAATACAAAATAATGTACAGAGTATGAAAGGCTATAGACTAAATGAGGAAGTATCATAATATACCAAAAGTAATCACGTAAGGAAATTAAAATTTAGATAAGCATGCTAACCCACTACTGATTCTAAGAATACAAAAATGATCAAACAACAACCTAACCAAGCCCCCATAAGCTCAGCAGGTACAAACAACATACCACATACGTAGGCCGCCATATGCCCAGAAGGTGCCAAATCAATCTACATACCCCTATCGGTAGACCATTGTCTTTGTAAGAAGTCACATAGCCCTTTTTGGCAACGATAATTCCCCGTAGGCAGCGCATAGCCCTCTTAGGAAACATCATAGCTCTGTGGGCTGCACATAGCCCTCTCTTTCATCAACATAGCCATGTAGGAAACACATAACCCTCTTTCACATCAATATAGGCTCGTGGGAAACACATATCCCTCTTTGGCAATAACATAGTACTATTAGACAACATCATAGCCCCCATAGACAGTTCATAGCTCAACAACTCAACCACAAAAGCCCCAAGGGCGACAACAAGCAATTGAATAGGCTAAAGGCAAGAAATTTAGCTATAAACAATATATATGAATAATCTTCAAGTTGTTCCTAACTTAGGGTCGTTCTTCACAAATTATGAGTCCCTAAAATGAGGGTTTATAACCACTCAAATAGCCAACCACTCACAATTACATTTACAAGATCACCAACATTAACTACCCTATTATATCACTCGCAAGCTCTAAGGAAACATGCCGAATGAAGGGGGTAGCCTTAACATACCTTTCCAATGAACGCTCGAAAGACCGTAGTTCCTTCACGAAAGTTTTTCCTTATGTCCTAAGCTTCACAAACATTATATATACATAGCTGGTATGCACCTATAAATAGTTCATAATTAATCTTAAATTGGCAGATTTGCCATATTGCCCCAACTTGTCGTAACGTTCGTAGAAATTCATAAAAAAAATCATAAAAGAGTCCTGAGATGATTACCTTAGTTAACCAAGTGTAAACCTTGAAGAAACACTAATAACTATAAATTTATATCTTCAAAAACTAGCTCCAAACGCAACTAATAGAAGGGAAAGACGATTGTCACGTGTAGAGATCATGTTTCTAGGCATGGGATCAACCTTTAATGGTAGAAATTCTCAAAAACTAACATTCATCATGCAAGAACTCCATAGGAACCCACTCTTAAGCTTTTTTCTGGTTTGGAAGTGAAAAGAAATGTTTTCATGGCCTAAAACGTTGAGTAAGCTGACATACCACATTTCTACCCGACCCAGATTCTATCCTGACAGTCCGTAGTAAAACCCTTATAACTTTTTACTCTGATGTCGATTGGATACGGGGTTTTGTGCGATGCAAACTAAACCTGTAGACCTTTTATTTAATGGGTGATATGTCTTCTAACTCTTTATATATTGGGAGAAAACATCCAAGATATTTGACCCAAATTTCAGAGAAATCTTTAAAAAGGAACTTACGATAACTTTCGCCAACTTTTATTTGGCCACTTATCTAACTTCAAAAATTGAGATAAAACCCTTGAACACTTATAATATGACATACCACATCATTCTTAATTTATTGCCCCCTCTTTGTCTTTCCACGAAGATAAGAGTTAATTTAAACATTTTGAAAAGTCGAGGTGTTACAGATTAAACCAACTTCACTATAGCATTTAAACTAGTAATTAACAATACCCATAAGCTAATTAAATCCATAATCACTTGATCATACCCCAAGAATTGGGGTTTTAGCCAAGCATCATAAAAAGGTAAAAACGACTACCAAATCGATTAGCCATCAACTGGGTAAAAGTATTCAAGCCTTTACAATGCTCCAAATTGAAGAATATTAGTAACCCACCTGCAAAATCTCTGAATTGAGTCTCAAAAAGCCTTCAAGTCTACAAAGAAACTCTCAAATTTCAAAGAAAAACTATTCTCAATGGTAGCAACCTACTCAATTTACAATTCAAAATTCTATTTGTAGTCGCCAAAAATTATCCATGAAGGGCAATTAGGCGAGGTAAGTCGGGTTCACCGAGTGGTTCAATGAATCGCCCTTTGCTCTCTTCTACCGCCTCTATGCATTGGTTCTCAGCATTCTCAGGTCCTGCAACTTTGGGCGATCAATCTTGTCATCGCAGAACTGATCAGCGAGTCACTGACTGTTCCTTTCCTGTTGCCAACTTGGTTTCTTCCCTCAGGGCTGGCATACTGGAACTTTAGGCGAACTGAAGAGCCACTCGGCTACTAGCCAAGTGGTCTTGGTGATCACCAAGCTCACCTTTCTCCACTTCTTTAACTTGTTTTGTTCCTTTTTTCATGTTAGTGTCCTTGCTTTTCTCCTTACTCCACATACCTGAAAATCAAGGCCTTAACATCAGTTTATAGCATAAATTATGCATTTGAGGACTCTAAAACTATCAAAACAAATCTCCAAATAAGTCCAAATCTAGGATTCATCAAGGATCCTCAAGAGTTTATAGATGAGGTCTCTAAAGTGTTGGATTTTGTGAGAGTGACTCTGGTAGAGAAGAGGGAATTGGCCGCTTACTGATTGAAAGATGTTGCTCAACTTTGGTTTAACCAATGGAAAGAAGCGAGGCCGTTAGAAGTGGGTTTCATAGAGTGGGAAAGGTTTAGGAAGGGTTTTCTAGATAGGTTTTTCCCTTTGGAGATGAGAGAGGCTAGGATACTTGAGTTTATTAACCTTCGACAATGTGGGATGAGTGTTGAGGAGTATGCTCGGATGTTCACTAGGTTATCATGATATGCTCCATCTATAGTGATCGACCCTAGGTCGAGAATGAGAAAGTTTGTGGCGGGTGTTGATGAGTCCAAAATTTGGACTCATTTAGGGCTATATTTTAATAGAATTAGTGTCCTTAAATGCATATTTTGTCTCAATAACTAATGTAAACCCTTAAATTTCAGGTATTTGGATTGAGAGACAAAGCTTGGATGTTATCAAGCAAAAAGGAACAAAGCGGCTGAAATAAAAGAGAAAAGACTTCCTGAGGACCGTCTATACTATTAGGCGAGTCGCCGAAAGGTCCTAAATCCCGCCAAATGTTCCAGTGTGCTGAGTCCTGAAGGAGAAGGTCAAGTCTGCGATGAAAAGAAGCAGTCGGCGCATCACCGAGAAGTTCCGCGAACTAGTACTCTATCGCCCAATGCCTCAAAATGTGAGAACGCTGAAGGCGAAAGTAGAAAAGGGATGAACCAGACCAAAGGGCAGATCACCGAGTGTGTCAGCGATCCCGACTTACTGCGCCGAATAGTCCTTCGCAGCACAAATTTTCGAACAATATAAATACTTTTTTAAATTGTCAGCTTAGTATCAGACTTTAGACCAAAATTTTATTTTGGAGACTGAGAATATTTCAATTTTAGTTCTTATAGTGTTTGGAGACATTGTGCTTGAACTTGAATATTTGAAGATTTTCAATTCCAAGAAATTGGAAGTGGATCTCAAAGAATCTTAATCCTTGACGTGTTTAAAGATATTATTCATCGTACCCACTTGATGAAAACACCTGTTGGTATCGATTTCTATCTCTTTTTCATGTCTAGCTAAAACCCCTATTCTTGGGGTGTGATTTTGGGAATATGGGTTAAATTTTCTGTTGGATGTTGCTTATTGTTGGTATATTCGCTGTTTAAATGTGATTTTATTTAGTAGTTATGTTTGAACTTAATGAGATTGTAGTTGCAAATACGATTTCATCTTAGTGTTTTTGGCTTACTTGAGAGAGATTTTAAAACTAAGACTACTAAATCGATAGTCGGTGGTTATTGGGTCATCATAGGTTCAGCTCGAGAGGGTGAATCCTAGGCCCTCTCGCACACTTTCAGCTCGAGAGAGTGAATGGACTAAGGCGGAGGTTGTGCTTAAATGCGGCAACTCAGTGTTAGAGAGAAACCGAGTTGATTCGGGGTAAGTTACTCGAGAGAATTTACCCCCACTAAATTCTAGCCTACTTACAAATATTCAGCGATGTACTATCAATAACATTTACTCGATAGTGTCTTTTATCCCATATTCCTATCATATCCCAAGAATCCCGTCTCCCTATACTCGTATCTTTGTACTTTCACTGTTTTAGTTGTTAATCACTACAAACCCCCATTGATAATTGACATTCGTGTCAACCCCTTAATTTATTATGTTTCTATTCGATAATGTTTATAACTATGATTGATTAGAACTTGATTTTACTTTTCTATTAATCCTTGAAACAACTCCCTATGGGAACGATCCCAACCCTTGGTTGGGTTATATCACTACATGCGATCGTTGGCACTTGAGACGAAGTAGTGTCCTGATACGTGAAGTCATAATGGAGCCGCTGCCGGGGAGTGGTGTTAGTTGAGAATTTTTAGTTTAGTGAAATTTTTGTTCTTCTTAGTTGTAGTTCTACTTACTTAATTTTCAGTTTTGTTTCGGTTGATTTTGTGTGTTGAAGTAGGAAGAATGAGTGTAATTGATGAGATTGAACAAATGGAGTACCTTCCGGCAGAGGTGATGATGTTCCTGTATAAGATTCTAACTTTTAGGCAATCGGAAGGTGAACGACTTCATGAGGTGTGCCTGAGATTTAAATACTTCTGATTCAATGCCCAAGTCATGAAATTTCGGATGTAGTCCTTCTGGAATGTTTTTATAGAAGTCTGGATTCAGGGAACATAATGTTGGCTGATCAAATTGTCCCGGATAGTCTAGTACGACAACCTTATGTGACAACAGCCAAATTGCTCGACAACTTAAATAAACCAAATCAAGCAATAGAAAGGAGAGACTTCAACTTAGTAGTCCTGCTAGCCCAGTTAGATGAGCTAACCAAGAAGATTAGGGATCTTGAAATCCAGTGCAACAAGAAGGGGCGCTATATTCCTCCTCATGAACGAAGGAAACTTAAGAACAAGGAGGATGGACAGATCAAAGAACTGCTCACGCTCCTACTCCAAAAAGAAAATGAGCAGCATAGGGTGCTGGAATAATTGAGGGAGAACGTCTTGATGCTGAATCAGATGACAAACTCCCACTCCATGCTCATTCATCTACTGGGATCCCAAATGGGCCAAGTATTGTCCTCCCTCTACCCAAAACCAAAGGTGGGGTGCCCTTATGAAACTAGGGTTGATCCCACAAATGGAGTTTGAATAAGGACATGCGTCGTCCCACAACGTTAACTAAGGCGCTTCTTAGAAGCCAACCCAAGGTTTTATTACTTTAAATCATTTTCAGAAATAATGGTGTGTTGATTGTGCACGTTAAAGAGTGGAGAGTGTTTAGAAATTATGGGTTGGCAAGTTACAAGGCCCAGACGACACATCGCCTAATAGGCTGGTGTGTCCAATCTAAACCGTCGTTTGATTCAAGACACCTTCAATATGGAGTCTGTAAAACTTGGCGAGCCCATGTAATGATTGGCGAGTTGCCGACCAGGTCAGCGAACCCGACTTAGGCCACAATTTGGACCCTCACATCAACTAAAGGTCCTGTAAAACTCGGCTAGGTAAGTGACCACTCGGCGAGTCGCCGAGTAGATCGGCGAGCAATACTAATATCACCGAATGGATGCGAACTGGACGGTTATTTATGGCCAAAGGTTTTAGAATTTCAAACTCGTCACTTTCCCTCGCTTTGAAACTTCACAACCTCACACCAAGTTAGTATTTTAAATACTTTTGCATTCCATAAGTATTTTGGTTGTTGATTTGTGCTCGGAGTTGGAAAACTTTGCCGCTTAGCATTTTAAATTTATATTGTTCGGCATAAGAGGTTGGTTTTCTGAATCCTGTGTTTATTTTTATCGCATTTTGTACTCATTTGCAAATGATCTTATCTTAGTGATGTGCACTTGGCCTCTCTAATCTTAGTTGTTTTGAATATGCCTATTTTTAAATTTGACAATCTTGCTCGTATTGTTTTGATCGTCGAATGCCCATAAATTTGTATCTTAAATTGTGTAAAATCTTATGGGGTATGCTGGCATGTTGGTTAGATTGGTAGGGTGAAGTATGAGTAGCCCGTATTTGTGATAAATGACGTAAATTGCACAAATATAGAGTGGGTGACACCATTCTTAAGGGCAAAAGTCGTGAAATGGCTAAATATGGCAAAATCAGAAAAAATCTGAATATCTCGGGGTGATGAGTGCTATGGGTTTGACATTAATTTTACTAGTGCATGTTTCAATTTTGTTTTCGGGGGTCGTGGGGTTGAAATTGAGAAGTGGGGTTGAAACCAGGCACGTTGGGTCGTTTTCAAGTTTTAGGGGTTGTTCTTCCGCATTAGTTTGGTTAATTTTATTTAAACCTTGGAGTTTATGGGAACTCTATTTGATTATGCATTTAAAACTACTTCTGTATCTTTAAATATTTTGTTCTTGGGTTAGTGAAACGACCCTAAAAATGCCCGAAAATGTGCTTCGGAAACACCTATAATTGTATTTTCCATATATCTCAAAATCCGTGCATGATTTCGAAAATTTGACTTCATATTCTTATTCAGGGGATCAAATTGAGTGGGAAATGGGTCTAACCCGAATTTTAGAGCAACCGTATCAAAATTCGAAAATCGCAAAAAATGCGATTTGGAGGGTCAACTTTAAAGGGGCATATCTCTTAGCACACAAGGAACTGGAAGGGCCACCACCTATTAAATTAAAGCTCTTTGAGTTAGCTTTCCAACGCACTTGGTTTCACCTCATTCCGAGTTAGGATGAGGGAGTTATGACCATTTTCGTAAAACCTGTCTCGGCAGAATTGCAAATTCCAGTAAGCTTTTTTTTTAAGCGGGTTGGGGACATTTTTTATAAATGTCCCATACTTAGTCATATTATTTTTACTTCAAAACACTCTCCAAGCCCTCAACAAAATTCCACCAAGATCTTCAACCAAATTCAAACATCTCAAGCTCTAATTCCGGATTCAAGGCTCAATCTCAAGCTTCAATTCTCCATTCCAATCTTCATCAAGGATTCTCCAAAGTTGAGGTATGTGGGTTTGATTGTGGAAACCTTCCTTTCCACAAGTCCAACCATTTATCCTCTATTTTTGCTTCAAGTTTATGGGTCCTTATGGTTATTTATGAACTCTTGAAGTATGGAATTAGTACTACACACCCTATTATGGTCTATTTTGCATATTATCATGAAATGGAATTATTATGTGATGTTTATGGTTTTTATGCTTCCATGATCAAATTGTGAAGGTTGATTTATATATATATGTATGTTGTTGGTGGGCTGATTTATATGGATTTTGGAATTGGTTGGACTTAGTACTCTTGAATTACATGATTTTATTTACATGAACAATAGCCCACCATGTGTTTGATAAAATGCCCACTTATAGAATTCTTAGGAAATGGAAGGTTCAATATATGTCCTATGAGTCGGATGGTCATATAATCATTGA
>NC_064288.1:30929113-31071611 GCF_019186545.1 Solanum stenotomum
GGGGGGTAGTAGGCCCGTATAACCACATCGAGGGGTTTGTACCTTGGTCCCTAGCTCGGGGGGTGGTAGGCCCGGGTAACCACATTGAGGGGTTTGTACCTCTTTCGCCTCTCCAAGGGGGTGGTAGGCCTTGGAAATACTATATTGATGGTCACTCGCCACACATGTACTACGTCCCACTAAATATGATTTTTATGTAAGCATCATTATACATATTATCTCATCAATATGCTATCTATCGGGTATGATTATGCATTTTGCCTATGATGTCCATCTATTATTGCATTGCATTGCATCCCATATATTTAGTACATTCAAACGTACTAATGCATACTCTATGCCTACATGATGTCACCATGTAGGGACCGGAGCACCACTTGACCATCCTCCTCCGCGTGGCTAATACGATTTTCTATCGAGGTTATTGGTGAGTCCTCCATTCCGGGGACGTTGCTTATGATCTTTTGCTATGTATAAGACTTTTTTTTTGTTATGTATTAACTATGAGGGTGAGCCCGGTAGTTTGTCTTGGCCCCCGCTAAGTACCCATGTTTAGAGGTGGTGTTGGGCAAGTTGTGTATTATGCTTGAGCTTGACTCATCTATGGTATTTATGTATCATTTCTTCTTCTTTTTTTCTTGCTCCCTTAGTCCCGATTTCCCCCTTGATTATGCTTATCGCTTATGGTCATTTTAATTGCTTCCGCGACCAAGGATGTGTAATGATACGCTATGAGGCTTGTTTGGGGTTCCTTCGGGTTCCCCATTCGCCGGTCACGTCTAGGCCCTAGGCTTAGGTCGTGACAGTTAGCTTATTAGTATTAATGGTTTTCCCACCGGAGGGTTAGTGTGAGTGCAAATCACGATGGTCTGGGTCGTGACACAGAAAATCTCATTTTGTATATGTGAAGCATTGACGTTGTCGATGAAGAAATAAGAGATCTAAGGAAGGGGAAACAATATTGATTTGGACTCTTAAGATGACATTTGTGCTAAAGTTGATGTACAATAGTCTTGAAATTACACAACATAACTTCAGGTAAGAGAAAATTACAAACCTTGGGTAGATTTGAGCAACAAATTTTGTTTATTTCATCATAATACACATTCTTCTAATCAAAAATAACATCAACTAAAAAAGCTCTAAAGAAGACTAACCCTTCTTCTGCCATGTCTTTTGAAGTTTAATTTGTTTTACTACAATAGATAATACTTTAAAGAACATTTGACCATACAACACCTTTTTTCTTCTTGAATAAATTCACCCCTCTTCTCACCATCAACAATTTCATTGTCCTGTATTTTTTTCTACAAAATTAGATCAACATCATAGGATCCTTTTCTGGTTAATATGCCATATTTCTTCGACTTCTCCAAAGCCTACATGTAATTTCCTATTATTCCTGCTAAACATAAAAGTGATGTCATTAAACAACTCTCGACTATACAATCACAAATTCAGAATACAAAGATAAATGAAACATCAATCAATTTGAGTGTGAAACTAAAACTGATGGTACATTAGTTACTAACCTCCTTAAGCTTAGACCTTCTAATTTTGTTAGATATAGGTAGTTGAAATCTAAAGGTAGACAAATTAAAGTAGACATATTTTATGTCATAACCTATCTCCATGTATAATGACTATCTATTTAACAAAGACTTATTACTTGAGCAAGATAAAAGTAAAACATACTCATATTAGTACATTCCTTGTATATCCTAAATTTGATAATTTATATGATGTTAAATGGTACAACATTATAACGAATTCAAACAAAATTTGGATATTTATAATCAATGAATAAATCTAAGAAATTATAAAAAAAAAAACACAATTTTTAATACATATACAATCTTGAATGTTTGAAGATATTACCAGATAGAATATTATCAAATACATGTTGATAAAGTTTCACATACCACAATAATCAATCTTTTCTAATAAGGCATAATAAACACTTGTTTATACTACATTTGAAGTTGACCCAAAACTCACAACTTAAGCTTAACTTGAACAAATCACAAATTAGTTCTTTCCAATTTAGTTCTTTCTAAATTTAGCCCTTTTGAAGGCTGGGGTGTTACAAGAATCATACAAAAGAATCTAAGCACATATTTGATACCAAATGATATAATTCTCACTACGAATTACGAATGAAAATGCGGAAATCAAAGACAAGAAATAAAGATAGATAGACTTTAAGATCTCAATATGTTAATCCTACAAGAAGAACCTAACTCTTACGAAGACCTCGAGGGAATTGAATTCACCTCGCAACCTATGTTTCTAAGCAAAAGTCAATCAAAGCTTGTATCAAGCTCGCAACACTCATTCATGAGTTTCACAATATCAATATTCAAAATAGTCTACCTAAAATGAGAACCCAAACTAGCAATTTATAGTTTTAGGTAATAATTACAAAAGAGGCCCAAAAGGCCAGCTGGGTCGACCTCACCTAAGGGACTCGGCGAGTCACCAATTGGATTGGCGAGATGACCCCTTCTCTTGGGACTTCTGGAACTTTAGGCGAGCTGGGGTCCTCGCCTAAGCCATTGGGCGAGTCGCCGAATGGATCTTGCTCGCCTAATGTGGAAGCTTCTTCAATTGTCTCCCCTTCACTTGCCCCAGCAATCTTCAAGGCATGAAACCCTTTCTTTTCCATCAACACAAGCTAAAGAACCTCTAACTTCATGAACAAACCTTGCCTTATTTGAAGGTCCCGAGCTTGACTTCGAGCGAACTTCCTTGGTGCAATCCAAATTGCATCATTCTCTCCTTTTTGAAATAAAAATTGTCCTCAAATTCGATGGATCATCATCATCATGAGTTGAAAATGGAGAAAGGTCACAAACATTGAAGGTATTTTGAACTTGATACTCCGAAAGAAGGTCAATTTTGTATGCATTGTCATTGAGTATTTCAAGCACTTGAACTGGACCATCACCTCTTGGAATCAACTTTGTCTTCTGATGAGTGGTAAATCTCTTTTTGCAAAAATGCACCCACACCCATTCACCCAGTTCAAGCACAATCCTCTTTCGACCCTTGTTCGCCTTTTTTGCTACCTCTTGGTTCTTCTTTTCTAGGTGAAGTCTCACCTTCTCATGAAGTTTCTTCATGGATTCTGCTCTTTTGCTTCCATATAAGATTAAGAAAATATCTTGAGAAAGAGGAGTGAGATCTAAAGAGGTTAGGGAATTAAAATCATACACCACTTCAAATGGAGTCATACCAATAGTTCTATGAATAACTCGATTATAAGCAAACTCAATTAATGGAAAATGTTCCTCGCATGAGGCCAACTTTCCATGAACCATAGAACGAAGCATAGAAACCAAGGTCCTATTCACAATTTCGGTTTGGCAATCGGTTTGCGGGTAACAAGAAATTGAGAACAACAACTTGGTACCAAGTCTACTCCACAATTCTTTCCAAAAGTGACTAAGGAATTTTGGGTCCCTATCACTTACGATGGTTTGAGGAATTCCATGTAATTTAACAACATTTTCAACAAACAAAGATGCCACATTGGAAGCATCATCACATTTATGACATGGAATGAAATGAGCCATCTTTGAAAATCGATCAACAACAACAAAGATGTTATCTCTACCTCTTTTTGTCCTTGTCAAACCCAAAACAAAATCCATTGAAATATCAAGCCAAGGTCTTTGAGGGGTGGGAAATAGAGAGTATAAACCATGGGGAAGGAGACGTGACTTAGCACTTCAACATTCAATACATTGGCCACAAATTCGAGTAACATCTATGTGCATCTTAGGCCAATAGAATTGTTCCTGAAGAATTCCCTTTATCAACACCAAATTGGCCTATTAATCCCCCATTGTGTGCCTCCCTCACAAATAATTATCTCCAAGAGCTCATAGGCACACATAGTCTCTTGTCTTTGAACAAGAAACCATCAAATTTATAATAGGGAGTAGAAGATTTATCCCTAAGCCACCTTTCTCTTTCCCATTCCTCACAATCTATATAGATTTAAGCAAACATGAGGTCCTTGGGATACATAGCCTTCAAACATTCAAATCCAAGCAATTTAGAAGACAAGGTAGTCATCAACACATGTTTCCTAGACAAGGCGTTGATATACCGTGAGTTTACGATATTTTTAATACATTTCACTTAAGAGTTGTGTGTGTCTATGGCCATTTTGTATTGGAATTAATGTTTATTATGTCATATTTACAGAAAATAGGCTTGCACGAGGTCGAGAGAGATGATAGCTAAATTTCTGCAGAAGGAGCCACCCATGGAAGTGACCTACGGATCATAGGTCCAGTCACGGTCCATCTTTGGGCTGGCGTGGAATGATCCTCAGGGAAATCTGACCAAGTTTGGAACTACGAAAGAGAGTGACGGACTGTTGGTCAACCCACGGGCCGCCCTGCACAACCGTCGATTGATTCAGAGATATCGAGTTCCAGTACCTAAGGAAAAGTTCTAAGTGTGGAGCCATAGAAGGGGACCCATGGACCATAGGTCAACCTACGATTCGTACTGCACATCCGTCGTTTGTGACTGAAAGTTGAAGGTTCCAACTTCTGGAAAAAAGTCCAAGTCTTGAGCTACGGACCGTAGGTCGATCCACGGTCCGTAGGTCAGTCTTGTCGATCGAAGCCACGTCCAGTAGTTTATTTCCTTATTTCATTTCCTTTTTGTGTAGGACAAGTTTTTCTATAAATAGGCTATGTAAACCTCATTTTTAGGGGTTAGACATTATTGCTAACTTTTAGTTCTTGGTATTTTATTGGGAATTAACTTGAAAACTTTAGCAATTTGATTTCCAAATTTTGGTTTATAAAGATTTTGGCTTTGAATTTCAAATGGAGATTACGAGTTTCTTCTACTCATTATGTAAGTTCATGAATTCTTCTTCTAAAAATATGAATTGTTTTCTTCCAAGCATGAGTAACTAAATACACAACTAGGGTTGTGGGAAGCATGAGCGATTAACAAAGTATGAATAATAACTAAGTAATTCTTGACTAGTGTTGATGCATGTATTGGTAATTCTTTCATTTAGAAGTCTTTTTAACGAGTGCACGCGTTAGAACTCGCCTTGTTGCTAATTGCCGGACCAAGGAGGTTGTTAATAAGAAATGAACTATCAATAGAGATTTAGTGTGATACCATCTAATAGTCTAATGTCAATTGGTGCGAGGGTGAAAACTAAGTCATACATTGATGTGATGTCTAATCTGAGGTAAAGGTAAGGGTTAGTAAATTATACACACGTAGTCAGACCAAGGTGCGGAGTGAAATTCCTTATTTGGCGGACCAAGCACTTAGGGATACATAACTTACCACTTTGCATGTGATACACTAGGATATAATTACTATTATTAGGATTACCGCGTTATGAGCTTATGGGGAACACATACACCCTAGTTTCTCTCTCTCACTGATAACAACCAAAGTTCATATCTTGCTCACTTGCTCTCTAAACAACAATCAGTTATTTGTTACACAAACCCCCCCCCCTATTTATTTACTTGTCTCGGAAATAAGTTGACTAAACAAATATAATTGTGAGTTAATTTTAAGTATAAACCATATTCCTCATGGGATTGACCCCAACCTACTAGTTGGGTACTTTATTTGACAATGATCGCTTATACTTCTTTAGGGAGGTGTGATTTGAGCTTATCAAATTTTGGCGCCGCTGCCGGGGAATAAGGCATTTAGATTAAGTTTAACTATATTATTGAACTTTAGTCATTTATTTCCTAATTTTACTTTTTCTTTTGTTTTTGTTTCTACAGGTTTCTACTCTAGTGTATGCCAAGTACACAGAGTTGAGGCGAACCATTGACTCCTTACGATCCAGAGTTGACCAAAACTTTGCAAAAGATGAATAACCAAGGGGTCCAAGTTAATCCAATCGGAGGAAATCTGGGTGATGGAGTTGAGTTGCAGACTCCTAGGGTTGTTAATGAGCACGCTGAGGATCATGTTGGTAATCTACTGGGAGATGCATTGGGGGTATAGAATTCACCAAAACCAATGTTGCGTGATAACTATAGGGCCGACTTCAATATCGTTGAATCTGAAGGACCTATTGTGCTACCTCATCTACCTCCGGGGCATACATTTGTGGTGACTAGTAGTTTGATGTAGATTCTTAGAGCGAGGGGTTTGTTTTCTGGTATGGCATCGAAGGATCCGCATGGGAACATGGCCAAGTTAAGGAGTGTTTGCAAGAGTTGCATGGGTCAACCGAAATTGGATATGGATGTCATAAGGTTGAAAGTCTTCCCTCTATATTTGACCGGTGATGTTGTGGTGTGGTTTTCTGAGCTCCCATATAACTTCATTCATACATGGGATCAATTGCACAAGGTGTTCACAACCAAGTACTTTCCGTTGTCAAAGAAGTTGAACCACAAATATAAACTCAACAACTTCGTGGCACTACCTGGAGAGTTTGTGAGTAGTTCGTGGGATAGGTTCACTACATTCATAATAAGTGTTCCAAATCATCGCATTGATGATGAGTCATTGAAGGAATACTTCTACAGAGGACATAACGACAATTGCAAGGATGTGTTTGATACTATCGTTGGGGGTTCGTATGGTGAGTACACCTTTGAGCAGATCGCTAAGAAATTTGATAAAATCTCCTGAAACAACAAAGCTTGAAGCACTAGAAGTCAAAAACTGGGCGAAGCACTTTCGCAGTTCCATCTGCACCTAATCAATTTATCAATGATATTTGTGAGGAGATGGCTCAGATGAGGACCGAACTGGGGTTGGTGTTGAAGCATGTGAGTGGAGGTGCCGAAAAGGTAAATGTTGTGTATTATTTGACTAGAAATCCACCACCACCGATTGAGGAATGTTACTATGAAGAGGATGCATATTTGGTGAATGATCAGACGGGGGGTTTCCGAGCCAATGCCCAAGATTCCAACTCGAATAATTAGCTCCAAGGGAAAGGAAACCAAGGTCAAAACTATGGCAACTACAATCAAGAGGGTCAATATGTCTGAGATGGGAACTACAATCGCGACAACAACTATAATTGGAACAACTATGGCAACAGAAATGATAGGGTTGGTCCTTATGTTCCACCTGCAAATTGGGAATCTGGTAATAGGGAAGATGGGGGTAGTATGTCACGTATTAAGAATATGATGCAGAAGATGATGAAGAGGTTTGATTCAACTTATGAGAATGTGAAGGAGATGCAGAATGACTTATTTGGTATTGGTCAAAAGGTTGACACCCATGCAGTTTCTATCAAGCAACTTGAGCAACAGATGAATCAGTTGTCTACTACAGTAAACCCACGTCAGTCTGGCACACTTCCTAGCAATACCATCCAAAATCTGAAGAATGATGGGCATTGTATGGCAATCACTACTTGAGGCGGTAAACAGACTATTAATCCACCTATTCCGTCTGAGGTTGAAATTGCAGTTGAGAAAGATGATGATGAGATTGAGATTACTGGAGAGTCCAAGAATGCTACAAAGAAGGAAGCAGAGATAACTCAAAAAGTTGTACCCATGCCTAGACCTCCACATTCCCACAGAGGTTGGTGAAGAAGAATGAGGAAGGAAAATACTACAGGTTTATCTCTATGTTGAAATAGCTTTCCATCAATGTTCTGTTGATAGAAGCTTTGGAGCATGCCTGGGTATGTGAAATTTAAGAAGGATTTGGTGACTAAGAAAAGGGCAATCAGTTTTGAAAATGATGATAGGTTGCAACATTGTAGTGCTATTGCTACGAGGTCGCTTGTGCAGAAGAAAGAGGATCCCGGTGCCTTCACTATTCCATGTACCATCGGGTTGTTGCATTTTTCTAAGGCGTTGTGTGATGTGGGTGCTAGTATTAATCTGATGCCATTGTCTTTTTACAAAAAGTTGGGTTTAGGGACTCCAAAATTGACTGCGATGCGATTGCTCATGGCTGATAGAACTATGAAGAGGCCCATTGGTGTGCTCCAAGATGTACTTGTGAAAGTGGAGTCATTTATCTTTTCGGTGGATTTTGTGATACTTGATTGTAAGGTTAATTTTGAGGTTCCCATCATCCTTGGGAGACCATTCCTTGCTATTGGGCATGCCTTGGTCGATATGGAGAAAGGGCAGATGAAGTTATGATTGAATAGTGAAGAGGTAACTTTTAATATCTGTAGGTCCATGATGCAAAAAAGATATCTCAAGTCAGTGTCAGTGGTGAATCATATTATGGAGCGAGGTTCTGATGTGTCTATTAAAGAGAGGTTGGGTGTTGATGCACTGGTTGCGGTAATGATGAATTTTGAGGGTGATGGGATTGAAGACTATGATAAATTGGTCGCCGCACTTGATAGGTTCGAATTCCATTCCAAACCAAAGAAGCTTGAGTTAGATATGAGGAATCGCGACTCTCCACCCGTAAAATAATCTGTTGAGGAGGCTCTGAAATTGGAGCTTAAGGCTCTACCATCACATTTGAAGTATGTATTCTTGGGAGAGATGAGACTTTACCAGTCATCATTGCGACATATTTGAATATGCTACAAGTTGAGGCATTGGTTTCTGTGTTGAAGAGGTTCAAGCGAGCTATTGGGTGGACTATTGCAGACATTATTGGGATTCCTCCTAGCATTTGTTCTCATAAAATCCAACTCATGCCGAATCACAAGCCTAGAATTGAGCATCAAAGGAGACTGAATCTGCCTATGCAAAAGGTAGTAAAAAAAGAAATTATCAAGTGGTTGGATGCTGGAGTCATTTATCCCATTGCAGATAGTAGTTCGGTTTGTCATGTTCAGTGTGTGCCTAAGAAAGGTGAGATTACTGTGGTACCTAATGCGAAAAATAAGCTTGTTCCGATGAGGCCAGGATGGAGAGTATGCATGGACTACCAGAAATTAAATGTTTGGACAGAAAAGGACCACTTCTATATGTCATTCATGGATCAGATGTTGGACCGCCTTCCTGGTAAGGGTTGGTATTGCATTCTTGATGGTTATTCGGGCTACAATCAGATCTTCATAGCTCCGAAAGATTAAGAGAAAACCACCTTCACTTGCCCTTCTAGGACTTACACCTTCAAACGGATGCCATTTAGAGTTATGTAATGCTCCAGTGACCTTCCAGCGTTGCATGATGTCGATATTTTCTTATATGGTGGAGGACACTATTGAGGTATTTATGGGTGATTTCTCTGTGGTAGGTGAGTCATTTGATGGTTGTCTGGATCATTTGGCTGAGGTACTTAACGGTGTGAAGAGTGCAATCTTATGTTCAATTGGGAAAAGTGCCACTACCTGGTGAAAGAAGGGATAGTTGTGGGTCATCGGATTTCTGAGAAGGGTATTGAGGTTGATAGAGCGAAAGTCGAGGTAATAGAAAAGCTTCCACCACCTATCTCTGTTAAAGGTGTTAGAAGTTTTCTTAAGCATGCAGGCTTCTATTGGAGGTTCATCAAGGATTTCTCCAAGATTGCACACCCATTATGCAAATTGCTCGAAAAGGAGTGTAAGTTTGATTTTGATGATGCTTGTCTGAGAGCATTTGGAGAGTTGAAGGAAAAGCTAGTTTCAGCACCTAACATTATTTCACCGGATTGGGGGCAACCATTTGAGGTAATGTGTGATGCGACTGGACTGGCGCTTTGTGTGGTTTTGGGACAGAGGCGAGAGAAGATTCTTCATCCTATTTACTATGCCAGCAAAGCTCTAAATGCGGCTCAAAAGAACTATACAGTGACTGAACAGGAACTCCTTGAGGTGGTTTTTGCATTCGAGAAATTTCACTCCTACTTGCTTGGTACTAAGGTCATAGTGCATACTGACCATTCTGCATTGATGTATTTGATGGCTAAGAAGGATGCAAAACCAAGGTTGATTAGATGGGTGTTGTTGCTGCATGAGTTTGATTTTGAGGTGAAAGATAGAAAAGGGACAGAAAATCAAGTTGTCGATCACTTGTCCAGATTAGAGGAAGAAGCTATGCTCAAGCTAGAAGATGGGGCTGAAATTAATGATGTTTTTCCAGACGAACAAGTATTGGCTGATTCTCATGATCTGATTCCTTGGTTCGCAGACTTTGCTAACTACTTAGCAAGTGATCGGGTTCCATCAGATTTGTCTTTCACCAAAGGAAAATGTTTATGCATGATGTGAAGAAATTCTTTTGGGATGAACCTTATTTGTTCCGTATTTGTGCTGATGGGATTATTCGTCGCTGTGTGCCCGAGGTTGAGATGATGAGTATACTAGAGGTGTGTCATTCATCGCCTGTTGGTGGGCATCATAGTGGTATTTGGACTGCGCATAAAAAATTTCAGTGTGGGTATTACTGGCCTACCATCCACCAAGATGCTCATGATTTCACCAAGTCTTGTGACTGTTGCCAAAGAGAAGGAGGAATTTCAAATAGACAAGAGCTTCCTATGAATCCGATATTGGTGATAGAATTGTTTGATGTATGGGGCATTGATGGGTGCATTTTTGAGCTCACATGGGATGAAGTATATTCCTGTTGCGGTTGATTATGTGTCAAAGTGGGTGGAAGCAATTGCGCTCTCCAACAATGAAGGTAAAAGTGTCACTGCATTCATGAAAAAGAATATCTTCTCCAGAATTGGTACACCAAGGGCAATCATCAGCGATGGAGGTTCCACTTCTGTAATAAGTTGTTCAAGGCGCTACTTGAGAAATATGGTGTCCGCCACAATGTAGCCACTCCTTACCATCCGTAGTCTAGTGGGCAAGTTGAAGTGTCCAACAGAGAGATCAAGAAAATCCTTGCTAAGACTGTGAATGCTAATAAAACTGATTGGTCAAGGAGGTTTGATGATGTTCTATGGTCCTATTGCACCGCATTCAAGACTCCCATAGGTATGTCCCCCTACCAACCTGTATATGGGAAGTCTTGTCATTTGTCGGTAGAGCTAGAGCATAAGGCTATGTAGGCGCTAAAGAAGTTGAATTTGGATTGGGGCGCCGCATCGAGTCAGAGAGTAAGTGACATGAATGAGCTTGATGAGTTTCGCCTACGAGCTTATGAAAGTTCAGCCTTGTACAAGGAGAAGATGAAGAAGTATCATGATCAAAAGATCAAAAAACGTGAATTTGTTGTGAGTGATTTGGTGCTTCTATTCAACTCAAGGTTGCGATTGTTTCATGGCAAGCTCAAGTCCAAGTAGACCGGGCCATTCATAGTCACTCAAGAGTTCCCATATAGAGTGGTCGAGCTCGAGAACAATGAGGGAACAAGGTTCAAGGTGAACGGGCAAAGGATCAAGGTCTACCTAGGAAAAGAAGAGAATGTGCAAGAAGTGGTTGAGGCCTACTATCTTGATGAAGTCTGAGTAATCAAGAGGCATGCGTCGTTCCGCGACGTTAAATCAAGCGCTACTTGCGAGGCAACCCAAGATGTACAATCTAGCCAACTATAGGTCTTTCTTTTTTATTTAGGAGTTTTCTTTGTTTATTTGAATTTCTGTAATTCTTTTGATAGGTGTTTTATTTTTGTACTAGTGTTGGCTACATATAGCATAGGGTCCGTGTCTAAAGTGTCCAGAAAATGTAAAAAGAACGGCCTAACGGTTGTTACATGTGCAGGGATGAAATGCCAAATCTTCTGAAAAGGGGATGTGAAGAGGTCTACGAACCCCATCGACGGTCTGTGGTTCCGTTCACGGACCGTGAATGGTGTCCATAGACCACATGTAGGTATCCCTAATTCTTCTAAGTGTTGAGTGACCTACAGAGAGGACCTACGGTCCGTAGTTCGACCCAAGGCCCGTAGACGGGGTCTCGTGGGTCCAAACCTAGGGCTTGCCCGACCCGACCCGAACATCTTTTAAAATAAAATCCTTCATTTTATATTCATCCCCCACATTCAAAACTCCCTCACAACCGTTTCTAACCCTTTCCTCTCCCAATATCACTCCATTAAACTCCCAAATCCCACAGATCACTCCTCATTCACTTCCCCAAATTCCCTTATCACTCTTCCCTCTTCCCAAATCCTCATCTCCATTTTCCCATCGATTCCATTATCCGGGTTCGGCGTCGAAAGGCTAGCAAAAGGTCTAAGGAGTTCATTGCTATCACACATTCATCCATTTCACTTACTTGAAAGGTAATACGACTTCACCCTACCTCTAAATATTCATTGTTCATTGTTAAAATCATGAAGTCATGAAATGGATCTTGATCTTGGGTTGTTTATATGAAATTGCATGATAAAATAGTATTAGAAACACCCTTGGGACGATGGAATGTGAGTGTGTTATTCATTTTAACCAAGTTATCGCAAGTAATAGGTCTAGATGGAAGTTTCGACTTAGGGTTCCTAGTTTGGTATGCTAGAAAGTTTAAATAATGAATAATTAGAACCCTAAGGATGACAAACTATCATATATTGTGTAGAAATGCATGATTAGACTTCGGTTGTTTGTTTGAATTATTGAAATATAGAGTACAAACTGAGGGATGGCTGCAAACTGACATAATCCTGATCCACGGGACCCCGTCCACGAACCGTAGGTCAACCTACGGACCATAGGTCGGGTCCATGGGTATGTTGCACATGAAAAGCCACTAAGTGTGGAACAACAGATGTGGACTACGGTCCGTCATTCCATCGATGGACCGTTTTGCACATCCGTGGTTCCCATTAGAGACCCAACTTTTTGGGACCTCTGACCTACGGAGGGGACCCACGAACCGTAGGTACCTACCGTAGGTGGCCACTGATGCTACTGTACATAATTTTTTTAGTTTTTGTTTTGGTTCGTTCTTTAGTCTAAAACAATTTCGAGTGTGTTATTGGTTTATTTTGGTACTAATTCATCCTCCACAGGTACCATGGCTCCCAAGAAAGCTTCGACTTTCGTCGCAAAGGGTAAGTCGAAATCAGTGGCACCATCATTTCGGCTAATTAATGAAGATACTGATGCAGAGACTGATCCTTTGAGGCTATTAGTGCAGATGACATTCCAGTGCCTCTGAACACCAATCCTGCTCCAGTTGTTGAGGAGCCAAACCGATGTTGCGTAAGTGGCCAGTGGCAGATATACCGCGACTCCAGGATGCTGAATGAGAAAGAAAAAATGCCTCGATTGATCACCGAGGAGCGTCGGGCACTCACAAGCAGCCTTCATACTATGCACGGCATCCATGCTCTCTTCCAGAGACATAGGTGCGAATGGATGGATAGTAGCCCAGGGTCCTACAACAAGAAGATCATTAGGGAGTTATATGCTTCCTACGCAACCACTCTCCGAGGTTCGATTAATAGACCGGCCAAGCCCGGTTCCCATGCTTTACACACAGCTACACTAGTTCATGGGTTCTTAGTTGATATATTGAAGACTACTATCCGCAGGTTTCTCTAAGGCCCGTGCCACACTATAGCAATCAACATGGCCGAGTTTGATTATCGTTGGGACATCGTGAGGAGCGGAGCATTCCAGAGGAATGCAGAGCAGATGGAGATTTTATTGCGCTGATTGGCCCGTCACCTTGCTACAGACGAAGAGTGTGTAAAGTGGGTCACCACCCCGAGTATAGGTACCAATAAGACCACCTTAACTTTCGTGGCCAAATTCTTCAAGCTATTGGTGCGAAACTGGGTGTCTCCTACGCAGGCGTACAATGTTCTTACTTGGGACTGCGCAGTCATAGTTGCAGCCTTAATTGCAGGGTTTGAGATGGATTTTGCCCGCATGCTTATCGCGGAGATACATGAGACGGCCTTCAATGCCACCACTTCTTACCCCTTCCCAAGCCTTATTTTTCAGTTGTGCAGGGATGCTGGAGTGACGATTTGGCAATGCGACAAGTTGATTCAGGCGACCAAGACCCTGGATATTGGCCTAATTAGAGATGAAGCCAATGTGGCTACACCGTGTAGAGAGCCACAAGTTGAGGTGCCACCACTAGGAGCAGACTTAGTTGCAGATGTAGAGCAGATGCAGGGTGAAGAGCCTGCCTCTCCAGCCACTACTGAGGATTCCCCGGCTTCCTATTATCCGGCTGCCAGTCAGGCCCCTAGCTTCTCCAAAGCCACCCCCTCCTCCATGTATACTACACTGCCCATAGCCCATGTTCAGAATTTGGAGGCCCAGATGGCCACACTAATTCAGCTTGTGAGGCCATGGATGCAGCGTGCAATTGAGGAATTCGCGACTAGGGTTGAGCAGCGGATGGAGCGGATGATGGACCGAAAGGTTCAGACCGTTCACTAGCGCCTTAATGCATTTGAGTTGCGTGTCTTAGAGAGACTAGCCCCCACCATAGATGTCTCTGCTTTCTGGATAGAGTTAGTTAGTCTCTGAGCTAATCTTGACACCCTCCTAACTCCACTAGAGACTGAGCATCAGTCGGCCCCTACGGCACCAGTTGATAATACAGTGTTCGATGCTCTATTCGGGGATGAGATGCCGCCTCTTGCTTCTTCACATCATGCTGGGAAGCTCCCCCGCTCCAGTCGGGCTTCTGATGATACTGAGGCCGGGAGAGTTAGCAAGAGGGAGCTCCAAGAGACTGAGGCGGCTCAGAGGGTATCTATCATTAATGAAGAGTTGGGGCAGTAGAGGATTAGATAGATTGGTGTTGGTGCCTATAGTAGTGTGAGCACTACTAATGGTGCGGTGAGAGTGATGTTAATATTACTGAGGGTGCTAAGACGGTTGATGCGGGCACTACTGAGGGTGGCTCAATTGTTGATCTAGCAGGCTCTAGGAAACCGGACCCAGCCGCTTGTTGATAGGTCTTCGGCACTATGCGCCACAGGTTTGCTTCACCCAATCCTTTATCCTTTACTTTTTGTGCATTGGGGATAATTATACTATATTTTGTTAGGGAGGGGTAAATGGATTGTGAGTGATAGGGTGAAGTCTGAGTAATCCAATTCATAATCCTCTCTTGGGGTTTTCTTACCTATGTTATTTTCCCCCAAGAGACTGTTTTTATTTATATTGAACTGGCATGTGTAGGAATGTGTGTGTAGGAGTAAGTAGAAAAACGAAAGCATGATGGCATGAAAAGCATGAGAAAAATAATCCCTGTCCAAAAATGTTGAATTGTGCTAGATCTGTAGTCTTGATTAGTTGAATGTGTAGGATCTCAATGTGACATGATAAGAACCCATTTGACATCATGACTTAAGCTAAAACTTGAACTGGGTAATCTGATAATTTCATAATGAAACAATATGCCAAGAGTGTGTAAGAATAGTTTAATGAGTCAGATAGTTTGTGCCAATCTAGATTTTGCCCCGTTGGTCCTGCTAAGATGATCTAGGCTAGAAGTTGGGAAGTAATCATAGGCCCTTGTTCAAATTAGTTCACTTAAGCCTAAAATGATCTAACCAAATGAAATCAATGTTTCCCTTGATCCAAACAAATTGAGCCTTAAATAGACCATTTCTACCTAACTCACCCTCCCTTAAAATATTTTCTTGGCCCCGGTCCCTCCTTCGACATTGTGCGCCTCAACTAATGCAAAATGCAGAGGTTGAGCGTGGCTATGAAAGAGGAAAGCAAATGAAAAAAGGGTATGAAAAGAGTTTAGTGTTGAAAAGAGAAAAAGAAAGAAAGAGGATGTGACTTTGTGCAGAAAGAAGCAAAAGAAAAAGTGTTGAAATAAGTAAAGAAAAATAAAGTGAAAGAAATAAGAGTCATAAATTCAAAAGTCATATCCATGTGGCAAAGAGTTAAGGGAAAGAGAATAAAATTGAAGGATGCAAAAAAAAAAAAAATAGTTCAAGGAAGAGGTAAAAAGTCAATGTATGTCAATAGGGCTGGGAATAATATGGTTAAAACGGAAAAAAATGACTAAGCCGATTTTTTTAAAATTTTAGTTTTGATTTTTTGGTTATTTCGGTCGGTTTCGATTTCAATTTTTAATATTTCAGTTTTTCAGTTCGGTTTTCAATTTTTTAGATGAAAAATTGGTTAACCAAAAAAATCAAAATTAGATATATATACTCTTTTACCACTTTATTAAAATATTGATCTCAGCCCACAACCTTTAATTAAAATACTGATCTCAGCCCAATAGCCCATGCCTAGCCCAAATTCTAATCAGAAAAATCCCTAATCTGATTTCCCTAACACGTAAGTCGTAACTCTCATCTTATCTCTCAAGTCTCAACTCTCGTCTCAATTACGTCGCGGCTCCGAGCTCGTATCTCAACTCTCATCTCTCATCTATCATCTCTCAGTTCATCGTCTCAAGCCAGTCGCTACTCCTAGCTCCTAGCTCCTCGCTGAGTGCTCGACTGCTCGCAGCCCGCAACTATTGTCTCATCTATCATATGCTCAGTGCTCACGACTCAAAAGTCAAAGGTCAGTGCTCACTGCTCATTGGCCACTTCAATTCCTGCACTTCTGAAGTTTTTTTTTTTTAATTTACAGTGTTATGTATTTCTTACTAGTTTTCACTTTGTGCAGATTTTTGTGGATGAGATTGATTTTTTGTCCTTTTTAGGGGTGTCTAGGCCACTGTGTTTGTTTGTGTTGATGTTGTGAAATGCTGCATTTATGATTATATTAGTGTAGTGTAGAAATTCACAATTCACGGAATTGGGGCAGGTTGTTCGGAAACAGCAACACTCAAGAAACGGTGTCTTGGACCACAGGCCACAGGCCACTGTTAATTAAATTTGGTTAAACCGAAAACCAAACTGAAATATACCGAACCAAAATTATAATAACCAAACCAAACCGAATTTATTTCAGTTAAGTTTGGTTTCACATTTGGCCAAACCGAAAATTGAAAAATCGAATCGATATTTACAAACCAAATCTAGCCGATTGAATGCCCAGCCCTAAATGTCAAGGAGGGCAGAAAGTCACTAAAAAGTACCCATATGTACCACACCTGACCCTGGGCCTACGTTACAAGCTAAGAAAGTCCTTTAGTGATCCTAGAAATTAGTTTGGAGAGTTGATGCCTCCACAAATTAGACCCATTTAGGGCTTTATTTTAATAGAAATAGTATCCTTGAATGCTTGTTTTATCTCAATACCTGATTAAAATGCTGAAGTTTCAGGTATTTGAAGTTTTAGTGGAAGCATGGACACTTAGGCGCAAAACGGAGCAAATAAGGCTGAAAAGAACAAGAAATGGAATCATGCAGATCGCCGAGTTCAACTTCGCAAGTCGCCGAAACAACATGAACCGCCCATCGTTCCAGTACGCGAAGCCTTGAAAGAAGTGGATCAAAAGGCGAGGAAAGGAGCAGTCGGCGAGTCGCTGATCAGTTCGGCGAAGCAGTACCATACCGCCCAATGATCCAGAATGCGAGGATGCTAAAGGCAAGACACTGAAGGCGGTGAGCTGACCAAAAGGCGGATCACCGAGTTCATCGGTGATCTCGACTAATGTTGCCGAACAATCCTCCGTAGCACAATTTGTGAAAACTATAAAATACTAGTTAGAATTGTAGTCATAGTGTGGAACTATTATTATTATTATTTTCACTTTAGAACAGACTTTAGCTGATATTTTTCTCTCCAGTTTGGAGAGGGTTTTGTGGAGACTTGAAGAAAGGAGTTCTTCTTCCCTAAGTTGGAAGTGGGTCTTCTCTACTCATTTTCCTTTGCTTAATTTAAGTTTTAATTTCTTATACCCAGTTGATTTCATTATCATGTTAGGTATAATTTCTTATTTCTTGATGTGTGGCTAAAAACCCCCATTCTTGGGGTGTGATTTAGCAAATATGGGTTGATATTCTTGTTGGGTCTTGCTTGCTAATATGTTAGATGTATTTTAATGGTGATTTCACCTAGTGGTTGTGGTTTAATCTAAAGGATTTGTAGTTGCAAATACAAAGTAACCCATGTGTTTGCGGCTTGCCCGAGAGGGAGGTCGCGAAACCAAAACCACTAGACTGATGGCCTAAGGAGTGGGTCGACATGAGGTTCAGCTCGAGAGGGTGAGCCCTAGTCTCATATCCTAACACTCAGCTCGAGAAAGCGAGTGGGGTAAGGCATAGGCTGGTCTTCATGCGGCAAATGGGTGTCTGAAAGGAACGCATTTGAAACGGGGTAAGTTGCCCGAGAGGGAACTTATTTCCATTTAAAGCTTAGCCTAGTCATTATTATTTTGCAAATTTCCTATCAAAAGCGTGTACCCAACAATTTATCTCAACTTATATTGCGGTCACATCCTAAGAACCTTTCCTCATACTTGATTTTCTTGTTTATTTTGCTGTTTTAGTACTTGTTACAAAACCCCCTTGATATTTGACACTTTTGTGTCGCCCCCTTTAATTTACAATGTCTTTTTATCGCAGATGTCTTTAGCTATGACTAGTTAGAATGTAAATTCTATTTTTCTATCAATTCTCAAAACCGCTCCCTTGGGACACGACCCCAACCCTTGGTTGGGTTACTATATTATCGACGATCGTAGACACTCATACTATAGGATAGTGTCGTTGGTCACGATAAGCATCAAAATGGTGCCGCTGTCGGGGAGTAAAGTTAATTAAGAATTTTTAGTTCACTAGAATTTCCGTCTTATTAATCGTAGATAATTAATTTTACTCTTAGTTTTGTTTTTCTTTGAGTTTGTTATTGTATGTAATCCCAAGGATCATTGGCAAGAATTTCTGTTTTTCTTAGTTTTAGCTTTACTAACTTAATTTTTAGCTTTGCTTTGCTTGTTTGTGTTGAAAACAGAAATTATGAGTAAGGACGTGGGGAACAGTTACCACGCAAACAACCAATTGAATATTGACTTGCACCGAGATGACATTGACGATGTTAATAGTGTTTATGACCTCGCTCCATTGGGTGAGATAGGTGCAATTCGCTTGTCGCAGGGTGGTGGAAACGAAAATTTTGAAGTCACTAGCACAACACTCCATCTCATACATTCAAGGGGCCTATACAGAGGATTGGATCATGAAGACTCACATGAACATATCCAAAGCTTTTTGGACGTATGTGCTCTGTTGTCATTAAAAAATTGGTCGCAAGAAGCCATCAGGCTTCGCTTATTCCCATTGTCACTGACAGGAGCAGCCACTCGTGGTTGTCTGAGCTTCCCAAAAGTTTTATCACATCATGGAAAGAATTAATCACAGCTTTCCACAATAGATTCTTTCCCCCGTCAAAAATGATGAAGTTGAGGGACGACATTCCGAATTTCAAACAAAAAGCGAGTGAACCAATTCATGAGTCATAGATTATATATAAAAGGTCTCTGCGAAAATGCCCCACACATGGGCTGCCAAGTGAGTTGCTACTCCAATATTTTTACCAAAGTCTTGATTCAGTCAACAAAGGGATAGCTGATCAATTGGTTCAAGGCGGCATAATGCTACAGCCCTTTGAGATGGCCTCATTTCTCCTAAATGGTATGGCGAGAGTAAATCAAGCTTGGTACACCAAAGAAGATCAAGTCTCCCCTCTGTGTTTCAGGCTGACGCAAGAGCAACTCGATAAAGAAAAAGAGAGGGATGAAAACATCAAAAAGATGTTGTCTCAGATGGAAGATTTACAAGAGCACATAAAAGGCAACTATGAAGTGTTTCGCGCAGAGGGGGGTTCTTTCTCCGATAACTTGAAATCGAGAGGGAATCAAGGTCGGAACCACAGAAGAAATGAGGAGGGTTTCCACCCGCACTATCAACCGCGGGTTGGAAATCAAGGTTGGAACCACCCTAGAGGTGAAGGACCTAGGTGATATTTCCAAGAGTGGACTGAGCATAACGATCATGAAGAATACCAAACTCAATTGAGTGACAGCCCGACATCAAGGGGGAGTAACAGTAGCCCTAGGGTGACTGATCTACTGACACGAATTCTTGAGAAAGTTAAAGGCTCTAATGATTTGCTAAAGGGAATGAGAGATGATTTTTCTTCGCTAAATACTAAGGTGAACTCTCATGCTAATGCCATCAAGATGCTGGAAGGTCAATTGAATCTCCTATCGGCCCAACTAACAACCAAGATGCCAAAGGAAAATGAGGAAGAAGAGCTGGTTGTAATTACCCGTAGAGGGAAGGTAGCGATAGGTAATGAAGGAGAAAAACGTGAGGAAAATTAGGGTAGGGAAGAAGCAGAAATTACCGATCATCAAAACCTCGGCAAGAAAGCACAAGAAGGAATGAATCAGAAAATAATACAACCCTTACCCAAAATACCTCCACCTTTTCCCCAGCGTTTGAAAATGAAGAATGAAGATGAGAAGTTTAAAAAATTCTTGTTTGTGTTCAAAAAGTTTTCCAGCAACATTCCTTTGGTGGAAGCATTGCTGGAGATGCTAAGGTATGCTAAATTCATGAAAGAGCTAGTCACCAAGAAGAGGATCTTGGATTATGAAACAATTGAAGTGCCTCATAGTTGCAATGCGATCATGACAAAGGAGTTAATCACTAAAAGAGAAGACCTTGGTGCTTTCACCATCCCGTGTACTATTGGAATGCTCCAATTTTCCAAGGCTTTATGTGACCTAGGAGCAAGCATCAACCTGATTCCATATGCCATATACAAGCAACTTGGATTGGGAGAACCAAAGGCAACTACAATGAGACATCTCATGGCAGATTGATCGATCAAGCATCCTGTTAGGATCCTCTACGATATCTTGGTCAAAGTAGATCAGTTCATATTTCCAGCTGACTTTGTGATTTTAGATTGTGACATTGATGTTGAGGTCCCTATTATTTTGGGAAGGCGATTATTAGCAACCGGCAGAGCATTAGTGGATGTTGAAAGCGGCAAGTTGAAATTCCATGTGAATGACGATGAGGTAACTTTCAAAATCTGCAAATCCATGAAATAACCAAGTGATATCCATGTAGTGTCTACTGAAGATGTTATAGATGAGGCAATGGCAAGTGTGAGCCATTTGCTGCGCAAGAATGAGCCTCTTGAGTCAATACTTGCAAATCGTGACGAATCGAAAATTCAGGAATATGATGAAATGATCGCAGCCCTAACAGGGTTAGGAGCATATGCACAAAATCTAATTAAGTTGGATATTGACCTAAAAAACTAATGCAGCCCACCTGCAAAGCCATCAATTGAAGAGCTGCCAACTCTAGAACCGAAAGTACTCCCATCCCATCTCAAGTATGTTTTCATGGGAACTAACAACACTCTACCAGTGATTATTGCAGCAAATCTAAGTGAAAGGCATGTAAAAGTGCTTGTTGAAGTACTACAGAAGCACATAAAAGCGATCAGATGGACCATAGCTGATATCGTGGGCATCCCTCCCAGTATCTGCACCCATAAGATTCGGCTGGACAGTGAATGCAAACCCAGTGTGGAGCATCATCGAAGGTTGAACCCCCCGATGCAAGAGGTAGTAAAAAAGGAGATCATCAAGTGGCTTGATGCAGAAGTAATCTATCCGATTTCAAACAGTAAATGGGTCAGCCAATGCAATGCGTACCAAAAAAGGGTGGCATAACAGTGGTCCCAAATGCTAAAGGAGAGCTTGTGCCGACTAGACTTGTAATGGGATGGAGGGTGTGCATGGATTATCGAAAGCTAAATTCATAGACTGAAAAGGACCATTTTATAATGCCCTTCATAAAGCAGATGCTTGACAGGTTATCAAAGAGAGGGTGGTGTTGTTTTTTGAATGGATACTTCGGATACAACCAGATATCTATCACACCAAAAGTTCAAGAGAAAACCACTTCCACATGCCCTTATGGGACCTTTGCATTCAAAAGGATGTCATTCAAACTTTGTAATGCACCGACAACTTTTCAACGATGCATGTTGTCCATCTTTGCGGATATGGTTGAGGACCCTCTGGAAGTCTTCATGGATGATTTCTCAGTCGTGGGGGACACATTTGAAGAATGCTTGACACATTTAGAGAAAGTGCTCCAAAGGTGTGTGGAAACTAATCTAGTCCTAAATTGGGAGAAATGCCCTTTCATGGTGAAAGAAGGCATTGTTCTTGGGCATAAAGTGTCGCAACAAGGGCTGGAAGTTGACAAAGCAAAAATTGAAGTTATTGAGAAACTACCACCATCGATCTCAGTAAAGGGGATTCGCAATTTCTTGGGCCATGCAGGTTTGTACCGGAGATTCATTAAGGATTTCTAAAAGATTGCACAATCGCTATGCAAACTCTTAGAGAAGGAACTGAAATTATACTTTGATGATGCTTGTATTGCAGCATTTAAATGTTTGAAGGAGATATTGATATCCACACCAATTATCATCAGCCCCAATTGGTCAGAACCATTAGAAGTACTGTGTGATGCGAGTGGGATGGCATTAGGTGTAGTATTGGGACAAAAGCGTACCAAATTGTTTCACCCAATTTATTACGCAAGCAAGACTCTAAATAGTGCCCAGCGAAATGACACAGTCACTGAACAAGAGTTTCTAGCAGTGGTCTATGCTTTCGAAAAGTTCCAGGCATACTTGCTAGGTACTAAAGTAGTTGTCCATACAGACCATGCATCACTCTTATACCTCATGGCAAAAAAGGATGCGAAGCCAAGAATGATAAGATGGGTGCCACTCTTGCAAGAATTCAATTTTGAGGTAAAAAATCAAAAAGGTTGCGAAAATCAAGTTGCAGATCACCTATCGTGGTTAGAGAGTAAAGCAGGTATTGAGCAGGAAAAGGAAATGAATGACTCATTCCCAGACGAGCAGATATTCGCACTGTCACTCACACACGTGCCATGGTATGCTGACTTTGCAAACTACATCGTATGTGGGTTGATTCCTGATGAGTTAAACTCTTACCAATGAAAGAGGTTCCTATTTGATGTTAAAATATACTTCTGGGACAAGCCATACTTATTTCGGGAATGTGATGATCATGTCATAAGAAGGTGTGTTCCGGAAGAAGAATCAACAGAGATCCTCCATGCCTGCCACACATCACCAGTCGGGGGTCATCATAGTGGAAACCGTACCGGAGCTAAGATTCTCTCAAGTGGTTATTATTGGCCTTCTCTTTACAAAGATGCCCATGATTTTGCAAAGAGATGTCCTCAATGTCAACAGCAAGGCGGAGTGTCAAGAAGACACGAGTTACCCCTTACACCTATTTTGGAAATCGAACTATTCGATGTGTGGGAAATCGATTTCATGGGCCCATTTGTCAGCTCATTTGGAAACAAGTATCTCTTAGTAGCTGTGGACTATGCGTCCAAATGGGTGGAGGCTGTTGCACTCCCGAATAATGAAGGAAGAAGCATTGTCCAATTTTTGTAATGCTACATCTTTGCACGGTTTGGCACTCCAAGAGCAATTATTAGTGATGGAGGATCGCATTTTTGTAATAAGTGTTTTTCTAGTACATTGAGCAAATACAGAGTAAAACACAAGGTCGCCACTCCATATCACCCCAAACAAGTGGACAAGTTGAGGTGTCAAATCATGAGATCAAAACCATTTTATACAAGACAGTAAATGGCAGCAGAACCGACTGGTCTAGAAAGCTTGACGATGCCCTATGGGCATATTGGACTACTTATAAGACACTTATAGGAATGTCCCCATATCAGCTAGTTTTTGGTAAATCATGCCATTTACCTGTTGAGCTAGAACACAAGCCTTATGGGCATTGAAAGCTTTGAATTTAGATTGGACAAAGACTTCAAGGGAGAGGTTAGACCAGTTGAATGAAATAGATGAGTTCAGGCTCAGATCTTACGACAGCTCAGCCATTTACAAAGAGAAAATGAAGAAATGGCATGACACACGGATAGTCCAGAGGGAATTCAATGTGGGAGATTGGGTGTTATTATACAACTCACGACTAAGGCTATTCCCGGGGAAGCTAAATTCCAAATGGTCTGGGCCTTTCAGAGTAACACGAGTTTCACCAATGGTGCCATAGAAGTTGAAGGTAAAGAGGGACCCCCATTAAAAGTTAATGGACAGCATTTGAAGCTATACCTTGGGGACTACCAGGAAATCGCTTTAGTTAAAGAATTGTATCTGGAGGATGTTTGATAGTATTCCTACATCGAGCCACAACGTTAAATAAGGCGCTTATTGGGAGGCAACCCAAGATTCTTACCAATTACATCTGTTTGATAACATAATAATGTGTCAATTGTGCAGATAGAAGCGTGGATAGTGAACCAACAGTGCAAATAGGCGCACCACAAGTCCATTCAGTGACACGCAGAAAGAATCGGCAAGCTTAGGACATCTTTGGTGAACCGCGGACTGATTCGGTGATCGCACTATTAACAGTCGTTTGAACTCTCCCAGTCTGGGTTTGGAGTCTGTAAAACTTGGCGCACGTAAAAAAATTTAACGACAAATCGCCGACCCTGTAGGCGAGCACAATGCAAACCGCCGTTCGGACTCACTTGGAACCAGAGGTCCTGTAATATTTCGCGAGGAAGCTAAATATTCGGCGTGCCACCGACTGAACAGGCCAGTATAATTAATGTCATTGAATAGGCAATAACTGGAAAGTCCTCCAAGCAAAGGTTTCAAAGTGTTCGATTTACTGCTTACCTCACTTTTTCAGACGCCCTAACTCACACTTGCACACTAGTTTTATATTTCATGTATTATTAGAGTATTTGCTTTGCTAAATTGTACTCAGTTGTGGATTGCATGGCAGCCGAGCATCTTCACACAAGGTTGGTCTTTCAACACCCCGAGTTGTTTTTAAGAGATTTAGCCTCATTTGCAACTAGTTGATCAAAATATCTCTGGGTCAACTGGTTTACTTTATAGATTACCATTTAACACTTATTACTTCCATTTGAGGACAAACGCTCTTTATTTGTGGTGGGGTGAGGCCCACACCTTTTGTGTTGACATTCATGTTTTGTTCTGTATATATTTGGGTTGTCTGCTTTAAGTTGTGTTTTAAATACTGCTTTTCTGTGGTTGTTTGAGCTCATGGCTCCTGTTGTTCTACTTGCAAAATAATTTTGATCCTTTCGAAAAAAAATTGCCACCTCTTGTGTTGAAAGTGGTTGTTCTTTTGCAAAAATTTAAGTCTCGATTTCGATCAATACCGATGACTTGAATAGTGCTCTCAATTGAACGAACATTAATGCACGGCTATGACGAGGCGAAATGAAGTTACATAGACAATATGTGCACTCTTTGCATCTCGTTGTGACTAGCCATTTATCAAATTGATTCTCTTGTGATGACCGTTGCATACTAGCAAACGTGTGTAGTCTTGCTTGACTGAAGTATCGATGCCTTGTGTGTTTAGCTTACTTTGAATCTTGCATGAATAAACCTAGAATTTGTCATGTTAGTCTGATTGATTTAGAAAGGTGTCCTCTTGAGATGATCTTAGGCAATTTTAAAAAGTGTGAGCCAAATTGACATATACCTATTTTTGTGACCTACCTATGAGCGTGTGAAACTCTTTTGAACACCTTTGAGCCTTACCTTTCTTTGGAAGAACCTTGATAATCCCTAGACCTTACTTGATCCACTACCTATAATCCTCTTGATTTGTGGTTTAGTGAATAGCCAACTTAGGACAAAAAGCTTAAGTTGGGGGTGCGATGAAAAGGAAAAGGAGAAGTCAAGAAGTGTTATAAGAAGTCCCCCTCTACCCATGTTGCAGAACAATGGAGCCCTCCAAAAAAAATAAACAATTGTGGAATAAAGTACAAAGGATATTGGGGTTCCAAGCAACTCATGGGGAGTGAAAAAAAGGATGACGTAAAAGCACTAGAAAAAAAAGTGATAAAGGAACAAAAGGGAATGCTTTGAGAATACCACATCTCACGAGGAAAACGTTACTAAGCCTAAATGACCATACCTTTGCACTCAGCCCCGTTACAAGCCATAGAAAGACTTTTTTCATCTTGAGTAAGCTGGATCGAAAGTCAATTGGAAAATAAGGGCAAACCTATGACTGAAAACAAGCATTGTGTTCCTCTTTTTGAGTGTGAGCATTGTATCTGATTCCTGATCTTAAATTGACTCATATATGTGTGTGAATATGGAATCATGCTTTGTGCGAGGGCATTTAGATATTTTTGTTGAGCTTGAACTTGCACAAAGTATTGCGAGCATGGGAATCTTTGGTGATGGTGTGTCACAATTTGAATCTTTGAGTACACAATTTATCCTTGCATAAGTAAATTGAGACTTGTTGTGTGCATTCATGATCTAGTCTTGTGTAGCACTGTTTGAGGCACCCTTTTTGAACAGTTGAACTTGAGTTAGCTTGAGGACAAGCAAAAGTTTAAGTTGGGGTGTTGATGAGTCCACAAATTGGACTCATATAAGGTTTATTTTAATAGAAATAGTGTCCTTGAATGCTTGCTTTATCTCAATACCTGATTAAAATGCTAAAGTTTCAGGTATTTTAAGTTTTAGTAGAAGCATGCACACTTAGATGCAAAACGGAGCAAATAGGGCTGAAAAGAACAAGAAATGAATCATGCGGATCGTCGAGTTAAACTAGGCGAGTCGCCAAAATGACATGAACCGCCCTTTGTTCCAGTACGCGAAGCCTTGAAGGAAGTGGATCAAAAGGCGAGGAAAGGAACAGTCGGTGAGTCGCTGATCAGTTCGGCGAAGCAGTACTGTACCGCCCAATGATCCAGAATGCGAGGATGCTAGAGGCAAGACACTGAAGGCGGTGAGCTAACCAAAAGGCGGATCACCGAGTTCATCGGCGATCTCGACTAATGTCGCCGAACAATCCTCCGCAGCACAATCTATGAAAACTATAAATACTAGTTAGAATTGTAATCATAGTGTGGAACAATTATTATTATTATTTTAACTTTAGAACAGACTTTAGCTGATATTTTTCTCTTAAGTTTGGAGAGGGTTTTGTGGAGACTTGAAGAAAGGAGTTTTTCTTCCCCAAGTTGGAAGTGGGTCTTCTCTATTCATTTTCCTTTGCTTAATTTAAGGTTTAATTTCTTATACCTAGTTGATTTCATTATCATGTTAGGTATAATTTCTTATTTCTTGATGTGTGGCTAAAAACACCCCATTCTTCGGGTGTGATTTAGTAAATATGGGTTGATATTCTTGTTGGGTCTTGCTTGCTGATAGGTTAGATGTATTTTAATGGTGATTTCACCTAGTGGTTGTGGTTTAATCTAAAGGATTTGTAGTTGCAAATACAAAGCCACTCATGTGTTTTTGGCTTGCCCGAGAGGGAGGTCCCGAAACCAAAACCACTAGACTGATCGCCTAAGAAGTGGGTCGACATGAGGTTCAGCCTGAGAGGGTGAGCCCTAATCCCATATCCTAACACTCAGCTCGAGAGAGTGAATGGGATAAGGCGTAGGCTGGTCTTCATGCAGCAAATGGGTGTCCAAGAGGAACGCATTTGAAGTGAGGTAAGTTGCCCGAGAGGGAACTTATTTCCATTTAAAGCTTAGCCTAGTCACTATTATTTTGCAAATTTCCTATCGAAAGCATGTACTCAACAATTTATCTCAACTTATATTGCGGTCACATCCCAAGAACCTTTCCCCATACTTGATTTTCTTATTTATTTTGTTGTTTTAGTACTTGTTACTAAACCCCATTTGATATTTGACACTTTTGTGTCGCCCCCTTTAATTTACAATGTCTTTTATCGCAGATGTCTTTAGCGATGACTAGTTAGAGTGTAAATTCTATTTTTCTATCAATTCTCAAAACCGCTCCCTTGGGACACGACCCCAACCCTTGGTTGAGTTACTATATTATCGATGATCGTAGACACTCATACCGTAGGATAGTGTCGTTGGTCACGATAAGCATCAAGAGTCTAAGCAGTGAAAATAAGGGAAAGCCTATGGTATTGACTACTAACTATACTTGAAGTCACTTCTGAGCGTGAGTGTTGAATGAATCCTAAAACTCTAAAATTCATATTTTCTGTGTGAAAAGGATTTCGTTTGTAGTGAGGGCACTAGTGACATTGTTGAAAAGTTGGTACCTTGGTGATTGTGAAAAGTGTATATTGGGGTGTCTATTGGTCTATCTTTGTCATCTTTTGATCTGCATGAGTTAGCTTGTTGAGTATAAGAGAAAGATTTGCACTGAGAGAATGGAATGAATTGAACTAGCCATGTGATTGCTTAAGTTTGAATGTCTGCTTCTACACAAGTGTCGTTTAGAGTCTTAGTGTGTCGCTTGAGGATAAACAACTAGTTTAAGTTAAGGGTGTTGATATACCGTGAGTTTATGGTATTTTTAATACATTTCACTTAAGAGTTATGTGTATCCAAGGCCATTTTGAATTAGAATTAATGTTTATTGTGTCATATTTGCAGGAAATAGGCTTGGACGAGGTCGAGAGAGATAACAGTTGAATTTCTATAGAAGGAGCCACCCACAGAAGTGACGTACGGACCGCAGGTCCAGTCACGGTCCGTCGTTGGGCAAGCGTGGAATGATCCTTAGGGAAATCTGACCAAGTGTAGAACTACGGAAGAGAGTGACGGACCGTAGGTCGACCCACGGGCCGTCCTACACAACCGTCGATTGATTCAGATATTTTGAGTTCCAGTACCTGAGGAAAATTTCTAAGTGTGGAGCCATGGAAGGGGACCCACGGACCGTAAGTCAACCTATTGTTTGTACTGCACGTCCGTCGTTTGTGTCAGAAAGTTGAAGATTCCAGCTTCTGAGAAAAATTCTAAGTCTTGAGCTACAAAAGGGACCTACGGACCGTAGGTCGATCCACGGTCCGTAGGTCAGTCTCGTCGATCGAAGCCAAGTCCAGCAGTTTATTTCCTTATTTTGTTTCCTTTTTGTTTAGGACAAGTTTTTCTATAAATAGGGTATGTAAACCTCGTTTTTTGGGGGTTAGACATTGTTGTTAACTTTTAGTTCTTGGTATTTTCTTGGGAATTAACTTGCAAACTTTAGCAATTTGATTTCTGGATTTCGGTTTATAAAAGATTTTGGCTTTGAATTTCAATTGGAGATTACGGGTTTCTTCTACTCATTACGTAAGTTCATGAATTCTTCTTCTAAAAATATGAAATTGTGTTCTTCCAAGCATGAGTAACTAAATCCACAACTAGGGTTGTGGGAACCATGAGCGATTAACAAAGTATGAATAATAACTAAGTATTTCTTGACTAATGTTGATGCATGTATTGGTAATTCTTTCGTTTAGAAGTCTTTTTAACGAGTTCACGCGTTAGAACTCGCCTTGTTGCTATTTGCCGGACCAAGGAGGTAGTTAATAATAAAAGAATTATCAACAGAGATTTAGTGTGATACTATTTAATAGTCTAATGTCAATTGGTGCGAGGTTGAAAACTAAGCCATACATTGATGTGATGTCTACTTTGAGGTAAAGGTAAGGGTTAGTAAATTATACACACGTAGTCGGACCAAGGTGCGGAGTGAAATTCCTTATTTGCCGGACCAAGCACTTAGGGATACATAACTTACCACTTTGCATGTGATACACTAGGATAGAATTACCATTATTAGGATTACCGCATTATGAGCTTATGGGGAACACATACACCCTAGTTTCTCTCTCTCATTGATAACATCCAAAGTTCAAATCTTGCTCACTTGCTCTCTAAACAACAATCAATTATTTGTTACACAACCCCCCCCCCTTTATTTACTTGTCTTAGAAATAAGTTGACTAAACGAATATAATAGTGAGTTAAGTTTAAGTCTAAACCATATTCCTCATGGGATCGATCCGATCCTACTAATTGGGTTCTTTATTTGACAACGATCGCTTATACTTCTTTAGGGAGGTGTAATTGCCACCACATTTTCCTTCCCCGAATATGCTTTTGGGACTCATGATGAGTCTGAATGACAAACTCTTTAGGCCACAAGTAGTGTTGCCAATTACCCAATGCTCTAATCAAAGCATACAATTCAAGATCATAAGTGGAATAGTTTAAAGTTGCACCTTTAAGCTTTTCACTAAAATAAACAATGTGTTTTTGGTCTTGCATTGAGACGGCTCCAATGCCTACTTTACTAGCATCACATTCAACTTCAAACGTTTTCTCAAAATTGGGTAATTGCAACAAAGGAGTGGAGCTAAACATTGATTTTAAAGCCTCAAAAGCTTTGGCTTGTTCTTCACCCTACTTAAAAGGCTTATCCTTTCGGATTACCTCGGTCAACGGAGCGGCTATGGTACTAAATCCTTTGACAAACTGCCTATAAAACTAGCCAACACATGAAAGCTTCTAGTATCGCTTATGGACTTCGGAATTGGCCAATTCTTAATAGCGTCTATCTTAGATTCATCAACCTCAATGCCCCTTGAACTCACAACAAATCCCAAAAAACAACTTCATCAACATAGAATGAACATTTTTCAAGATTAGCATAAAGTTGTTCCTTTCTAAGAACATCAAACACACATCTCAAATGATCTATATGCTCATGCATGGTTTTCCTACAAATCAAGATGTCATCAAAATAGAAAACCACAAACTTCCCTATGAGGGGCTTCATCACATGATTTATGAGACGCATAAAAGTACTAGGCGCATTAGTGAGACCAAAAGACATCACCAACCATTCATAAAGACCAACCTTGGTCTTATCTACGGATTACATTCATCATCGGGGTTCATCTGAATTTGATGATAACCACTCCTAAGATCAATATTGAAAACACACAAGAACCATTAAGGTCATTAAGCATATCATCTAATCTAGGAATAAGATGACGATACTTTACCATGATCTTGTTGTTAGCCCGACAATCAACACACATGTGTCATGTTCCATCTTTCTTTGGAACCAAGAGAATGGGAACGACGCACAGACTCATACTTTCTCTCACATATCCCTTATTGAGGAGTTCCTCAACTTGACTTTGTATCTCGTTGGTATCCTCCGAATTATTTCGATAAGTCAGCTTGTTTGGCAATTGTGAGCCCGACACGAAATCAATTTGATGCTCAATTCCCCGAAGAGGGGGTAATCCATTGGGAGTCCCTTTAGGAAGACATAATCATAATCCTGCAAAAGAAGGGAAATAGAATGGGAGAGAGAAGCATGAGATTGGTTATTTTGTAACACATGACCCCTATGTGTGATAAAGATCAAAGAACATTTGTCCTCCACTTCCTCCCTTATCTCTTTATACATAGCCAACAACACTTGGGAATTTCCTCCTTTCTTCCTTTTCATTACCCTCGACCTCCACATGTTGCTCTTCATCCTTCTTTTTCTCCCTCAACTCACTCATCTTTTGATACACATCATTGACTTGCGAGGGTGACGTAGGATGAAGGACATATTTTTTATCATCCAACACGAGTGAATATTTTTTGGTTCTCCACTCATGTGTGGTTGAATGATCATATTGTCAAGGTCTTCCGAGTTGCACATGACAAGCTTGGATTGGGACTACATCACATAGAATCTCATCTTGGTACTTCCCAATTTTGAACTTGATCAACACTTGTCTATGAACCCTCAATTCGCCACACTCACTCAACCATTGAAGTTTGTAAGGTGTAGCATGCTTAGTGGTAGGAAGTTTCAACAAATCCACTAAAGCGGTGCTAGCAACGTTTGCACAACATCCACTATCAATGATCAAGGAACACACATTATCTTTAATGAGGCACTTGGAGTGGAAAAGATTCTCTCTTTGACTTGGATCATCCATGGCCTTGCTAATCATAACTCGCCTCACCACATACATTGGTACGATGAACTCTCCTTCTTAAGGCCAAGCTTCTTCAATTGGGGCCTTCCTCATCAAACCATTAGGAACGGTGAAATTCTTTCCCTCACATGGGTCTTGTTCTTCATCTTCATCACCTTCAAATTCATCATCTTCTTAGGTATCCTCTTCATAACCCTCTTCTTCATAGAGTTGGGGTTAGAGTGGACGATTGGTATTTCGTATCTTGGGGCCGAAATTGATTATTGTTGAGTTGAACGCTTGATGGAAGGTTCTGGTGTGATAGTAGGATAAGTAGTGTGGGCGTGGCCACTTGTGGAAGCACGATGGGTAGCTTGTGGAGTGGAATTAGTAGAGTTAAATCGACCTTATACATTGATCATTCTATCACCTAACACTAACACACTAGCTTGAATGGTGGTCATCTTTCCTTCTATGTTTCCCATTATCCGACTCATATTAGTAAGAGCCTCCATTATTGAAATAACCCAAAAAGTTCTTAAAAATGTGCTTCGGAAGTTACCGGAAACTTGTTTAGCTATATAAGAAAAATCCGTTTCGTTTTTCGAAAATCCGACTTCATATTCTTGTTTAGGGGGACAAATTGAGTGGGAAATAGGTCTAACCCAAATTTTAGAGCAACCGTATCAAAATCCGAAATTTCCAAGTGAAGCCTTTTTCGAGGGTCTACTTTGGAGGGTCATATCTCCTAGCACACAAATTATTGGGTGGCCAATAACATATTCATGGAAATCCCTTTGAGTTAGCTACCTAACGCACTTCGTTTCACCTCATTCGGAGTTCGGACGAAGAAGTTATGCCCATTTTCGTAAAATCTATCCGGCAGGAAAGGCAAATTTCCAGTGAGCGTTTTTACTGTTCACCCGCCTCATTTTTTTTTCTAAGTGTTGGACCATTTTTCCAAAGAGCATATGTTATTTCCTATATACCATTAGTTCAATTCCCATCTCTAAAACATTTCTCAAAACACCTCTCCCATACTTAGACACATTTTCTCTCAAGTTCTCTCAAGAACCCTAATCCAAAACCTTCCTCAAGATTGAAGAGACTCTTGCTCCAAGTTCCAAGCTTCCATTGAAGACACTCTCAAGACCTTCATAAGAACTCAAGGTATGTGGTGTTGAACTCATGGGTCCTTCCACCCATAGTGCCTAGACTCTATTCTACTCACTAATTCATGGTTTAAGTTAAGATTCATAAATTAGTCTTGTTCTTTGTAATAATTTCCTGCACATTGAATTTTAAACATGAAAAGTGATTGTTTTGAGCATGTTGTGACTCTAGAACTTGAATCTAAATTTGGAATGGATGTGGAGATTTTCATGTGGTATTGTGGGTGTTAAAAGGTGTTGTTGTAGGTTGTTCACTGGTTTGGCTGCATAATTACTACCCTATTTTCCATGCTCTTTGATTCCATTACATGCCTTCAAGGTGTTTGACAAAATGTCCAACTATGGAGAATTGATGAATCGATGCTTTAAAGCTTGAGTTATGAGATGTATGGCAATCCAGAGATGTGTTGATGACAAACTAAGCTTGTGTATATGTTCATTCCATACGTGAGATTGCATTAGAGCCTAATGGGAATTTCCTATATAAAGTGTTGCATGACCATGCCCGGTCCGGGGGAAAAGAACCGGACAACCATGTGAGAGGTTTATATCTCACCACCTAGGATGCTTGGGGTGTGACCAACATCAACCATGTGAGAGGTTTATATCTCACCACCTAGGATGCTTGGGGTGTGACCAACATCAACCATGTGAGGGGTTTATACCTTGCCACCAGGGTGTCCGGGTGTGAACGGCATCCCCCATCCTAAGTTGGGGTTATAGATTGGTTGGATCATGCATACACATATGATATCTACTATTAGTATAGATTTACTTAAACATGTTTTGACTTCACTTTGATCATGCATCCTCATATTGTTATTCATAATGCCTATGAAACTATTTCTTGTATTTCGATTGTGTCCTTGTCTATTGTTGTGTGTCACCCCGCATACTTAGTACATTCCAAGTACTAACGCATATTTTTTCTACATGATGTCACCATGTAAGGACCGGAGCTACTCTTGATCATTCTCTTCATTCACGTGGCTAGTATGGTGCTTATCCGAGTTGTTGGTGAGTCCTTAATGATTCGAGGGCTATGTTATGTTTCCTACTCCTATGTTTTCAGATTTTAGCTTGCAATTGTATTTTGACTATTAGGGGAGCCGGTAGTATGTCATGGCCCCGTCCTATCTATGTATGTAGAGGTGTGCGTTGGACAAGTATTTTGTAAATGAGCTTGACTCTTGTTCTATGATGTCATTTTGAAATGGTTTGCCCTTAGTCCCTATTTCCCGTTAAATAAATATTGAATGTACTTCCGCGACCGATGAAGTGTGATGACAAGTTTGAGAGGCTTGTTTGGGGTTCCTTCGGGTTCCTCATTCGCCATGTCACGTCTAGGCCCTAGGCTTGGGTCGTGACAATTATATATTCCAAAGTAACCCTTCTCGTAGTTGGTTGTGTTTTACTTGCGGTTTCATTGGTACCCAAAAACAATAAGCAACATTAGCGTTAGTAAAATGAACTCACAATCACTCATGTTTACACACCTCTAATTGCCTCTCAAATTGGCAATGTTAAGGTTGAAGATTGCTTATACTCAATTATTCACAAAGTGTCAATTTCTACTTTTGTTCGGAATGGATTCTTGTTTCAAGAAATACGAATGACTTGATTAAAGCAAAACAGACTTGAATCAAAAATTTAACTACGAAGTAAACCTAATAAAAGCACGAAAAGAAGTGGCACTAGCAAAGAAGAGAATTCAAGAACCAATAATCAACAAGTAGATCAATTACGAGTTGAAAATTAGTTTAGGAGTCATGAGAATGATTGAGAATCAAGAAAAGGAAACTAAGGAATTAGAACCTAATATTGGGGGCATAAAATGAGGTTCGGGTCTCCAAATTCAATGTTTTCTTCGCCAAAATTGAAGTTCAGCTCGTCAAATTTGACAGAATGTTTGGGCAAGTAGGCGATCTGGGTGTCAATTCGGCAAGTCTCCGAATGGAATTTGGCGAGTAAATTCAGGCTTACCGAATGGACCAGTGTCTGCACCTGAAGACCTCCAAATTTTATTCTTTTGTGGTCCCCCTGTATTTCATTCTTTATTCCTTACCCCTTTTGGTAAATACCCGTGTGCACTAACACTTATCCACTTTCTATTTCCTTTCCTTTTGGATTAAACACCCTTTTTGGTAGATTCCTTCTTCTTGAAGATTTGAATATCCCCCAAGAACACTATGAACAAGTTGAATACCCAAAATAAAACCCTTAATAATTTTGGCTCAGAATTTCACGAAATTTGAGATAGAGATACCCCTTGATGTAGGAAACAATCCCCAATACTTTTTATACTTCAATTCCTTGAAAAATCCTTCATATTTCAAAACTCATTTGCATCTTCTAAAGCTTATTCACTCAACAATGTTGGAAAGTTCAATAGTACCTCAAACTCTACCAAATCTCAGATTTAGAATCAAATAAGGCTAGGAAATACTAATCTAGCTTTAGAAACTTCAAACAAGACTCAAATAAACAAAAAAAAATTAGGTTCTCTTGAAAAATAAATTTCACTCTTTTTTGTAGTAACAAACCCAAGACTAGAATTGTCACGCCCAAAGCTTACACCCTGGACGTGGCCGACACTCGAGAACCATTGTTGGCCCCAAGAGAACCCTTGGCCTGGCTCAACTCTTAGAAGAAGACTTACTCAACATTAGATAAACTCAAATATAAAATCTTAACTCAAATGTCTCAAATATTTAACTTAGAACATTTAAAAATATTCAAACTGATCACAAGGGCAACTAAATTCTAGAACATTAACAATAGAAACTGAAACAGACTTCTCAACTGCTACTGTTTATCTATGAAGCCTTATATACTATGAGGGGTGTCGATACAAGACCCACGATCATTCTAATAGAATTGAAATAGTAAAATAAATAAGGGAGTCTCTGGAAGCAAGAAAGCTGACCTAACAACTTTGGAATTGCAAGTGGTATTAACGAAACGCCTGTTGATGACCCTAATCTCCTATTTCTGCATCATGAAACGATGCATGCCAAATGACATCATTACATTGAATGTACGAGCATGTAAGGGGAAACTGAACATAACATAACAACTTGAACATATAAAGGCGGAACCATACTCACCCTAACTAATGGATACTCAACTCAATGCAGTATAAAAACAACAATAAAGATGCAATTATATAAAGCATTTAAAATAGTAGATAACAAGTCAATGTATTTAAAAATACAATAATAACTCAATTTGTATATAAAGATACAAAATAACTCAATTTGGGAGATTCTCTAACCGACAACCATCACTATGAGCTATGTGATGATACAACGTCTTGCCCACGCTGCCAGTACTGTCCTAGACCTTGCCGGAGTATAAGACATCCTCATCTAAGTGGATCAACTAAGCTATACTTAAAAAGCAATAAGGAATCATCAAAAAAGTATGACCCTTTCTACCCACGTTGGCTACATGGTTTATGAGGACTTGAGTTTGTTTTAACTCGTCCCCATATCGGTGCTCAATTATACTCCCAAAATATAACTCAACTCATATGTTAAAAAACATTTCCTCATCCTCAAGCTTTGAGATTATTACTCAAAAGGTTCTCTTAAAAGAGAACATGCTCAAAAACTCATCGTGAACTCATTTGGAAATCAATATTTCCTCTCATTTTAAATGTAAAAATATTTACTCTTAGGAATACTTAGTTTCCATATATTCAATTTGAAAAAAATGAAACTCAACTCTCCTCATCCTCATAATCAAGTAGCCAAGTCTTAAAACAAGTTTTAAAAAGCTGCAAAAGACTTCTCAAAATGACTCGAAAGAACTATCAAGACTTTACTCTTAACTCTACTTTGAATTTGAATTATGAATTCAAGGGTCATGATTCATGTTATGAATGAGCTCACAATGTTGAAATGTAGTTTAGATTAGTTAGAATCAGAAGAGAGTGAAAGTACACTTTAAGAGGACTCAGACGGAGCAAATGACGGAAAAAGGGTGGGGGCAGGCGACCTTGGCGCACTGCTAGTGTGGGGCGCCAGCCCCTAAACTTCAACTACTCAATTTTGGCTCACTGCTGGGGCGCCGTCCCGAACCTTCTGGCGCATCTCAAGCACGCCGCCCCAGCCTCTCCCCAGAACTTCCCAACAAATTTTCTTCTTTGATTTTTGGCCCTAATTCGCCTAGAATCGAATAGTTTCTTCCAAACTCACTTAGATTCGAATACCCAACACAAGTACATGAAAATCTACTCAAAACAACCCTCAAACTCCTAACATTCATCTCAAGAACTCATCAAACTCATCATTAATGATTTAAGAACAAAACTTCAAGAAACTCATCAAGAACTCAAATCATTCAACCTCAAGAATGAAATTACGAATTTAAAATCACATGATTGGCGTGTGGGTTAACGAACCCAACACTATGAGAGCTTACATACCTCTTAGGGATAAACCCTTGCAAAATTCCTCGACTAATCTCAAGAACTTTGATGAACACCTTGAACCTTTCCTCTTTTCTCCTCTTGAACTCCTCTCAAAACCCTAAGCGAATTGGGATTATCAAAACTGATCCAAAACAGTTTAGACCCCTAAAATATTACTAAGAATGTTTAAAGCTGATGGGGTAAGGAAAAGACTAAAATACCCCTTATGCAGGTAATTTTCCTTAACTGGACAAGCTAACTTCAAACAAGCATATCTCTCTCATTCGAACTCAAAACTTAGCAAACTTGGTGGCATTAGAAAAAAGATTCAAAGACCTTTCATGTGATATCTTATGGTCCACCTAACTCATCATGTACTGAAAGTTATGGTCATTTGAAGTTGACCCAAAACTCACAACTTAAGCTTAACTTGAACAAATCACAAATTAGTTCTTTCCAATTTAGTTCTTTCTAAATTTAGCCCTTTCTAAGGCTGGGGTGTTACAAGAATCGTAGAAACGAATCTAAGCACAGATCTGATACCAAATGATATAATTCTCACTATGAATTACGAATGAAAATGCGGAAATCAAAGACAAGAAATAAAGATAGATAGACACAAAAAGAGGAAATAGAAAGCAACCAAAAGGTATATTAAACTTTAAGATCTCAATTTGTTAATCCTACAAGAAGCACCTAACTCTTACGAAGACCTCAAGGGAATTGAATTCACCTCGCAACCTATGTTTCTAAGCAAAAGTCAATCAAAGCTTGTATCAAGCTCGCAACACTCATTTATGAGTTTCACAATATCAATATTCAAAATAGTCCACCTAAAATGAGAACCCAAACTAGTTATTTATAATTTTAGGTAATTATAACAAAAGAGGCCCATAAGTGGCCCAAAATAGGAAATAGGTGAGCTGGGTCGACCTCGACTAAGGGACTTGGCGAGTCCCCGATTGTATTGGCGAGATGACCCCTTCTCTTGGGACTTCTGGAACTTTAGGCGAGCTGGGGTCCTCACCTAAGCCATTGGGCGAGTCGCCGAATGGATCCTACTCGCCTAAAGTGGCAGCTTCTTCAACTGTCTCCCCTTCACTTCCTCAAGCGATCTTTAAGGCATGGAACCCTTTCTTTTCCATCAACACAAGTTCAAGAAACTCTAACTTCATGAACAAAACTTGCATTCTTTGAAGGTCCCAAGCTTGACTTCGAGTGAACGACCTTGGTGCAATCTGAATTGCATCATCAAAGATGCTGGATAAGTAATAATATCAAAAGTCTTAGCCCAAATCCTATAAAATATTTTATACTATAATTATTTATATTATAAAATATATTAAAAGCAGACACTTTTTCACATTGAAGGATTATGACTTTTCTGATGAGTTGCAACTTTTTCAAAAAGTTGTGACTTTTTCGAAGGGTTGTGACTTTTTCATATACGTCAAACTTTACAACATTTCTGAGATATGATTAATACAACAATATTTCAACTCCCAATAAAATATATTAATATGTACACGTACCTTATCAAGTTGTGGTGAAATTTATTCTCTCTTTGTTGTCTCTTCCTCAATTCTGATTCCATCAAGAATGCTTAAAAAGTTTTCATAACAAAAAACACAAATATTTCAATACAAATTCATAAACGATAATTTTTACAGATCATTGAGTAAAACACAAACTTAAGTTGCCATATAAAGTGATGACAGAAGGGAAAAACCCACAAAAAGAAGTAGGTACGAACCAAAGAATTGTCATGGTTGTGATCAGTTTTATAATAATTGAGCAGTTGAAATAGTTTTTATTTTGACATGTTGAATGGGGAAAAACTACATGAAAATTATAATTTTGTTTCATTAGTTTTTTGGTGAAGATCCAAAGTAGATTTCCAAGGAATTGGGGAAGTTTCATAGAAATTGGGGATGAAATTTGTCACGAAAAAGAAGATACAACAACGGATATAATTTACCTAGTTTTTATAGGTAGTTCATGAAGAGACACAAACGAAGGGATACAACAGTCTGAAAGGATACAAGATTTGAAGAAATATGTTTAAAGGTAAAAATAAAATAGATTTGTAATTGTTTACTTAAATTTTTTATTTAATAATATTGAAAAAAAAAATTAAAATAGTGTACTACAAGATTTGATATTCATGTGCAACACACGTATATCAAACTAGTTAAAAAATAAACAAGAACTCGCTTTATGATTTTGTTCTTTTTATACATTTAAATTATAGTGAAAGTTCTTCAAAAGTATGCCATTTACATGAAAGGAAACTTAATTGGTATTGGGCCAAGCAATTTCGATACCTTCCAAATTTAACTATACTAACACGCCATGATTTTAAAAGTGATTTTTAACAACAATAAAATTAAAATGTATAATATAAAATGAGATATCATTGGTACAAAGAACTCACACTTCAATAAATGAACACCATATGAACTATAAAGGGGATGTCATTTCACATTCAAGATTAAAAAAAAAATCGCAAATGTGAATTTACATATAGATTTTATTGGGGTAATTAGTGAGATGACGAACACTGATGCTCTTATTTAATAATGTACATGTAAGATATAAATTTAGGTTTGCACAAATATGTGATTATTTTTATTTTATTTACATGCCTATAACATATTAGTACAAACATTCATAAAATGCATAATTTTTCATTCTACTTTTCCTCCTCCCTCCCTTTTAAATTTTTTCTCTTGTAATATCCTGACATATTAACTATTGCAAGAAAAGAAAAATTTGCAACTGGTTGACATTTTGCCTTGTACGTAAATGTTGCAGTGACTTTTATAGTAATGGAACAAAGGTAAGCAATTTTTTAGTAAACATTAAAATTTTAATTCCTACTATTTACTATTAATATAACAAAGTAATCACAACACCTTTAGTAAAATATCCAAGAACGATGTAAAATAAGAAATCAAAAGCTTAACCGAAATATTTACATTCATAGACTTATAATAAAATAATATAGTTATTAATAAAGCAATACATGCAGTGTAAATTATACCTATAACTTCAAGTTCATTCGTGCTTCTTTGTTTCTTTAAAATTACACTTTCTTTTCCTATTTTACAGTAACTTTAAACATGTCATAATTTACTAGTTTTGCTTGTTTTCAGGTAATGAAAGAACCTTTTTTTGCTAACTCATTATAAAATTTGATTTCACTGCTAACACAAATATATTTCACATATCTATATTTTGGCCTTCCTAATAAGCTTTCTGTTATAATATTTCACAAAATTAATGTAACATTCAATGAAGCATGTTATGTAAATATTTAGTGTAATCATATCCAGTGCATATTATGTAGATATTTAACTTGATTTAACATTTTTGATATCTAATATAAATGACATATACATATTTTTGAAATCGAATATAATCAAAGCATAACTAAATTTATCAATTTATGTATATAATGATAATAAAGTCAAAGCATAAATGTGTTTGAATGAAAATGATACGCATTAAACATCTTCCATTGCTTATTGTCCTACCCATATCCAAATTATTGATAAAAAGTAAATTTCAAAGATTATTCTTAACACGTAGATCTTACACTTTTCATTTTGTCCTTGCGCTGCCATGCTAATATGTAAACTATAATTGTAGGAAAAAAGCTCAAATATGTTATTGAACTTTGAGAAAAGACTCATTTGGTCCATTTGTTAAAATTTTAGTTTATTTATGCCATTTTCGTTGAGAAAAGGTGTCACCATCTATACTACCCCCTAGACGTGACATGGCGAATAGAATTACGAAAGACTCAAAACAAGCCATTCAACATAAGCATGACACTAAGATAAAATCATAACTCAAATAAAGCATAAAAATGGAATATAAGTCTCAAGCTATATCTCGTAAGATACCAAAATCAAAGTACAAAGACGGTAAAATGTGGAAAGCTACTGATTCTCACAACAAGCCTCTACTAATCATAGATGTGACTAGAACAAATCCTAGCTTATGAATAATTTGGAAACTAAAATGAAATAAAGAAATAAAAGACATGCGTGACAAGGTCCTCGAATCACGAGAACACACAAAAAGTTAAGCAATGTTGACCAATCCACTAGCCAAGATTGGATGCAGGAATGATAGAACTTATATTATTAGACAATATAGGCACAAGAGAATGTATGCATTAGTACTTAGAATATAGTGAGTATGAAGAAACATGCATCAGTATAAAATATGATAACATGATAAATTTGAAGATGTAGTAATGCATGACCAAGTAAAACATCTCAAATCTGATGAGCTGAAATCATAAGACATAAAACAAGGTCAATGCAATACTTGAAAATCATAACATAAGCTTAAATCATAATCTTTGAGGAAGTCACAAACTGTTATGGAAGACCATATTCTTTTGTGGGATGTTTACCGTGAACCGACATAAATCATGTGAGGTATAACGTGGAGTCTAGTGTACTACTATCACACTTAAAAGAGAATGTCTTACTTGCCATGGTAAGGACCATATTTTCTTAAGTTTAGATGGATCCACTAGCTATGTCCAATCAGACAAAGTCCTTAGGGGGACATAGTTATGGGACAAGGGAATTGCTAGTAAAGAACTATGTCTCTACTAATGGGTGAGCCTCCATCACAAAGTCCACCCGGTGCTAAGTAAACTCCCAATAGAAATAAGCATAATCATATCATAACCATAATACTTGAAATGGTAAGAATATAGTAATACCAATTCAATCGTAACCTTCATAACATATATAGAATAGATCCTTTCTAAATCATGATTTCATAACATACTCGTAAAGACACTTATTTAAGACATCTAAATCATGATCCTCTTTTCATAATGAGAATAATTCAAATGGAAGCAATCTTTTCATAAAACATGTTGATACTTACTCTAAAAGCATTCTTGATCCATAAATTCTTTGATTCATAATGCATGTATGCATATCTTTAAGCTTAGTTCAAAATCATAAAAATATTCATGTGGCATGGATTCATGTGAAAATCATTAAAAACATGTAATTTAGATCAAATCATGCAAATAAGATCAAATATAATGAATTTATTCATAAACAATTGAACCCATAAGAAATCATGCAAAATCCTAAAATTTGGGTTGGAATCATAAGAGAGAAAAATAGAGGATTCTTTAGGATTCAATGAATGAAAAGGGATCCATTGATGAACTTCCCACATACCTTAATGAACTTAGCCTTGAGCTTGGAAGAGGAGACTTAAAATCTTGAAGAAACCCTAAATCACCTAGAGAGAATCCTTGGAGAAGAAAACCTTGCAAGCTTTCGAGATTTTGAGAGAATGAAAGGGAATGGAGAATTTTGAAAAGTAAAATTAGTTATAGGGCTTAGGAATAATCTATAAACGACATAGTTTAGGTATTAAAAGGGTAGGAAAATACCCAATTAACCCTGAACTAAAATTTGTTGAATTGACCCTATGGACCCATGTATAGTCCGTACAATATTCGACGCACATTACTGGTCAATTGTAGACCAAGATACTGGAGATCAAGATTCCAAACTTTGAGCCACAACCCATCAATCCTTCCACGAGCCATCAATCTCTGGTACATCCTGAGTCAAGAATTCCTTCTATGTCCCAAACATCCCTCAATGACCGAGTGTTACGGCCCATACAACCATTCACGAGCCATACCATCGGCTCGTGCAATCCTATCAGAAACTTCAAAAAATTCAAACGTCCAAGACCTCGATAGCCTTTTACGGACCATAGGACCTTGTACAGTCCGTACTTGGCCTCATCTAAACTTGTACGAGCACACTCATTTAGTTCACTTGTTAAAATTTTAGCTTATTTATGTCATTTCCATAGAGAAAAGGTGTCATGATCCAAACTACTCTTAAACGTGACATGGAGAATAGAATAACGAAAGACTCTAAACATGCCATTTGAGTTAAGCATGACACTAATATAACAACATAATTAAAATAAAGCATAATGGAATATAAATCTCAAGCTATATCTCATAAGATACCAAAATCAAAGTACAAAGACGGTAAAATGTGGAAAGCTACTAAGTTTATTCCATAGATAGTTCGAACTGTATAAGAGCAATAATCAATTTTAGCTCGAATCGTTTGTAGGGGAACACAACAAGCCTCTAATAATCATAGATGTGACTAGAATAAATCCTAGCTCACGAATAATCTGAAAACTAAAATGACATAAAGCAATAAAAGACATGCGTGACAAGGTCCTCGAATCACTAGAACTCACCATAAGTTAAGCAATGCTGATCAATCCACTAGCCACGATTGGATGGAGAAATGATAGAACCTATATTATTAGACAATATAGGCACAAGAAAATGTATGCATTAGTACTTGGAATATAATGAGTATGAGGAAATATGCATAAGTATAAAATATGATAACATGATAAATTTGAAGACGTAGTAATGCATGATCAAGTATAACATCTCAAATCTGATAAGCTGAAATCATAAGGCATAAAACAAGGTCAATGCAATACTTGAAAATCATAACATAAGCTTAAATTATAATCTTTGAGAAAGTCATAAACTGTTGTGGAAGACCTTATTCTTTTGTGGGATGTTTACAGTTAACTGACATAAATCATATAAGCTATAACATGGAGTCTAGGGTACTACTACCATACTGAAAAGAGAGTGTCTTACTTGCCAAGGTAAGGGCCATTTTTTCTTAAGCTTAGATGGATTCCACTAGCTATGTCCAATCGGACAAAGTCCTTGGGGGAGGGGGGGGGGGGGACATAGTTATGGGACAAGGGGAAGTAAAGAACTCTGCCTCTATTAATGGGTGAGCCTTTATCACAAAGTCCTCTCTGTGCTAGGTAAACTCCCAATAGAAATAAGCATAATCATATCATAACCATAATAGTTGAAATGGTAAGAATATAGTAATATCAATTCAATCGTAAACTTCATAACATATATAGAATAAATCCTTTCAAAATCATAATTTCATAGCATACTCGTAAAAACACTTATTTAAGACATCTAAATCATGATCCTCTTTTCATAATAAGAATACTTCAAATGGAAGCAACTTTTTCATAAAACATGTCGATACTTAATCTAAAAGCATCCTTGATCCATAAATTCCTCGATTCATAATGCATGCATATCTTCAAGCTTAGTTCAAAATCATAAAACATTCATGTGGCATGGATTCATGTCAAAATCATTAAAAGAATGTAATTTAGATCAAATCATGCAAATAAGATAAAATATAATGAATTTATTCATAAACAGTTTTTTTTATACCCTCCCTAGGAGCTCCCACCTCTTTTGCTCCCTTGGTGACTCAAACTCGCAACCTTTGGGTTGGAAGTGAGGGGTGCTTACCATCCGAGCAACTCCCTCTCATCAAATTCATAAACAGTTGAACCCATAAGAAATCATGCAAAATCCTAGAATTTGGGTTGGAATCATAGGAGAGATAAATAGAGAATTCTTTAGGATTCAATGGATGAAAAGGGATCCATTGATAAACTTCCCACATACCATAATGAACTTTAGCCTTGGGCTTGGAAGAGGAGACTTAAAAGCTTGAAGAAACCGTAAATCACCTAGAGAGAATCCTTGGAGAAGAAAACCTTGCAAGCTTTCGGGATTTTGAGAGAATGAAAGGGAATGGGAGAATTTTGAAGAGTAAAATTAGCTATAAGGCTTAGGAATAATCTAGAAACGACATAATTTAGGTATTAAAAGGGTAGTAAAATACCCAAATAACCCTGAACTAAAATCTGTCAAATTGACCCTACAGACCCACGTACAGTCTGTACAAGCTCCTACGGTCCGTACCGGTCAATTGTAGACCAATATACTGGAGTTCAAGATTTTGAACTTTGAGCCACGACCCATCAACCGTTCCACGATCCATCTACCTCTCGTACATCCCAAGTCAAGAATTCCTTCTAAGTCCCAAACATCACTCCATGACCAAGTTCTATGGCCCAAACAACCATTCACGAGCCATCCCGTCGGCTCGTGGAATCCTATCAGAGACTTCAAAAAATTCCAACTTCCAAGACCTCGACTGCCTTGTACGACCCATAGGACCTTGCACAGTCTGTACTTGGCCTTGTTTAAACTTGCACGAGCACACTTATTTGGTCCATTTGTTAAAATTTTAGCTTATTTATTCCATTTCCATTGAGAAAAGGTGTCACGATCCAAAATACTCCTAAACGTGACATGGAAAATAAAATTATGAAAGACTCAAAACAAGCCATTTGACATAAGCATGACACTAAGATAACAACATACTTGAAATAAAGCATAAAAATGAAATATAAGTCTCAAGCTATATCTCGTAAGATACCAAAATCAAAGTACAAAGATGGTAAAATGTGAAAAGCTACTAAATCTCACAGCAAGCCTCTACTAATCGTAGATGTGACTAGAACAAATCCTAGCTCACGAATAATCTGAAAACTAAAATGACATAAAGCAATAAAAGACATGCGCGACAAGGTCCTCGAATCACGAGAACTCGCCAAAAGTTAGGCAATGCTAATCAATCCACTAGCCACGATGGATGGAGGAATGATAAAACCTATATTATTTGACAATATAGGCATAAGAGAATGTATGCATTAGTACTTAGAATATAATGAGTATGAGGAAAGATGCATAAGTATAAAATATGATAACATGATAAATTTGAAAACGTAGTAATGCATGATCAAGTAAAACATCTCAAATCTGATAAGCTGAAATCATAAGGCATAAAATAAGGTCAATGAAATACTTGAAAATCATAACATAAGCTTAAATCATAATCTTTGAGGAAGTCATAAACTGTTGTGCAAGACCGTTCTTTTGTGGGATGTTTACCGTTAACCGATATAAATCATGTGAGCTATAACATGGAGCCTGATGTACTACTACCACACTGAAAAGAGAGTGTCTTACTTGCCAAGGTAAGGATTATATTATCTTAAGTTTAGATGGATCCACTAGGTATGTCCAATCGGATAAAGTCCTTCGGGGGGAGGGGGGGGGGGGGACATAGTTATGGGACAAGTAGATTGCTAGTAAAGAACTCTGCCTCTACTAACATGTGAGCCTCCAACAAAGTCCAATCGGTGCTAAGTAAACTCCCAATATAAATAAGCATAATCATATCATAACCATAATACCTTGAAATGGTAAGAATATAGTAATACCAATTCAATCGTAAACTTCATAACATATATAGAATAGATCCTTTCAGAATCATGATTTCATAACATACTCGTAACGACACTTATTTAAGACATCTAAATCATGATCCTCTTTTCATAATGAGAATACTTCAAATGGAAGCAATCTTTTCACAAAGCATGTTGTTACTTAATCTAAAAGCATCCTTGATCCATAAATTCCTCGATTCATAATGCATTCATATCTTCAAGCTTATTTTAAAATCATAAAACATTCATGTGGCATGAATTCATGTGAAAATCATTAAAAACATGTAACTTAGATCAGATCATGCAAATAAAATCAAATATAATGAATTTATTCATAAACAATTGAACCCATAAGAAATCATGCAAAATCCTAAAGTTTGGGTTGGAATCATAGGAGAGATAAATATAGGGTTCTTTAGGATTCAATGGATGAAAAAGGATCCATTGGTGAACTTCCCACATACCTTGATGAACTTTAGCCTTGAGCTTGGAAGAGGAGACTTAAAAACTTGAAGAAACCCTAAATCACCTATAGCGAATTCTTGGAGAAGAAAACTTTGTGAGCTTTAGGGATTTTGAGAGAAAGAAAGGGAACGGGAGAATTTTGAAGAGTAAAATTAGTTATAAGGCTTAGGAATAATCTAGTAACGACATAGCTTAGGTATTAAAAAGGTAGGAAAATACCCAAATAACCCTGAACTAAAATCTATTGAATTGACCCTACGAAGTACAAGCTCATACGTCCCGTACTGGTCAATTGTAGACCAAGATACCAGAGATAAATATTCTAAACTTTGAGCCATGACCCTTTAACCCTTCCACGAGCCATCGACCTCTCGTATATCCCAGGTCAAGAATTCCTTCTAAGTCCCAAATATCACTCCATGACCAAGTGTTACGGCCCATACAACCATTCACGAGCCATCCCATCGGCCTGTGGAATCCTATCAGAGACTCCAAAAATTCCAACTTCCCAGACCTCGACTGCCTTGTACGGACCATAGGACGTTGTAAAGTCTGAACTTGCCCTCGTTTAAACTTGTACAAGCACACTATTTTGCACTTTTCTTTCCAACTGAACTTTTCTATTTCGGAGGTATTACAAAAGGCTCATTCATATAATTATTTATTCACTAAAATGACATAAAATGAACCAAAATTTTAATGAATGACATTAAGGGTTGTGTATCGGTCGGTTCAGTTTAGTTTTGAAGTTTATCGATTTGACTTATCGATAATCAGTTTGTAGATATGCTAAGCTATTGAGATATTTTTATCAGTTCGATTATCGATTTAATCGTTAAGTTTGACATAAAGAATAATCTTTGAAAATGACTTAGAAACAAAGTGACACCAAATGAACCATGCACATGAGTTGAGAAATTGCACTTGCTAAGAAACAAACATTGTCACATTATAGAATAACCGAGAGTTTGAGACAATCATAAGTAAGTCTTTTCTGAAAGTTCGATGACATATTTGAGCTTTTTTTAGAAAAAAATGATTTAATTAATGACGTGACCGAATCATAATTGAATACATGTAAAAAGTGATTTTGCAACAAAATTAATTCTAGTAGGCAAATGATGCCATGAATGAATATTTTTTTTCAAATGGAAATATATAAAGCAAAGAGTTTTTTGTCAAACATATTTAAGCTTCTCCTTAAATTAATACTCCCTCCGTCCACAATTGTTTGTCAGGGTAAGGTCATGCACATCCCTCAAGAAAAATTTAATACAAAGTGTAATTTGACTAATATAACCCTACTATATCAAGAATATCAAAAGTTCACATAACTTTTCAATTGAACTACACAATCATTAAGGGAAGAATTGGAAAAAAGTGACTAATTATTTCTTGATTGTTTAAATTGACAATTAATCTTGAACATCTATTTTTAGTATATCTGCCAAACAATTGTGGACGGAGGGAGTACTTGTTTTTACCAAAAGAAAAGAAAAAACAAAAGGAAATTCTCTCTCTTGGTTTACACCAGCGAGGTCTCTGTTTCCATCTGTGCAGTGGTCATGACGAGACGAAAACGCCGCCACGCCCCTCATACAACGGACGATTCTCGCCGCCGTTTTCCACCACCCGAAGCCCAACCCCAACCCCGTATACACCCGTCAGACTTAATTGATGATCGGGAAGCGGCTCAGCAACGCGAGATTGAAAAACTGCTCCAGAAAAACCGCAGTCTAGCGGGCGCGCACGTCTCTCTTAACCAGGAGCTCTCCGCCGTCCAGCACGAGCTCCTTCTTCTCTCTTCCACAGCCGCAACCGTCAAGACCGAAAGGGATGCTGAAGTCCGTGAGGTTTACGACGAGGCACGGAAGAAGGAGTCTGATGTTCGTATACTTGATGAGCTTAGAGTAGAGTTGGCTCGGGTTAGGAGCGATATTCAGAACCTAGTTGACGACCGTAAAGAGCTCACTGCCAAATTGCAGAACATGGAGAAAAATCTCGTCAAGGTTGGTTCCGAGTTACAGCAGCTTCCCGTAATCAAGGCTGAAATTGAGTCCATGCATAAGGAAGTTCAACGAGGAAGGTAACCCACTACTCCCTATTCCACTGTATGATGTCATGTTTTTTTTTTTTTGATGACAAATCAATGGCACTTGCTGCAACATGAGTTTGCTTGACAGAGGATGATTTCAATAACAATAATTTAAGTAGCTTTGATAGCAAAACAAAAAAACAATTATTTGTGTTTTATGCAAATGCTTGCAATAGGACAACTGGGTCCTATCTAAACTAAAAAGTAGCTAGGTACGAAAAAGATAGAAGGATGTAAATTTTGAAGATAATATGGATGCAAAAACGGATCTTTAATGAGATATGCTGCTATATAGTCATCTTTCATTTATTTCTTTTGAGATGACCAATCATCATCACATATTTTCGTGTTGTATTCCTTTTCTATGAACATGTTCGTACAAACTTTTTGTGGTTTTATAAGACTATCCCCATTACATTTCTTGACCTTTGCTTATCCGTGTGAAATGAGATAATAAGTTTTAAGAAAGACAAACAATAAGAATGGATTACAAGGGTGTGACCTAGTGGTTAATGAAGTGATTGAGAACCCTAAGGTCTCAGGTTCAAAACAGAGGCGACAAAAAACACTAGGGGATTCTTCTCATTAGTCCTATCTTTCGTGGACAGAGTTACTTGGTACATGTTGCTAACCCATGTAATTAATCGAGGTGCACAAAAGCTAGTCCAGACACCACGGTCATTAAAAAAATAAAGGTCAAGATAATCATCAGGGATTTTGAAACGCACATTAAGTCGGAGCTATTCGCCTTCCCTTTTGTATGCGTTGAATTGTCTTTGGCTTAGAACACTTGTTCTACTTGTAGTTGACCCAGTTGTGATAAACTGATAATAATTTTCTGTCTCATTCTAAAAAAAAAAGATAATCATGGATTATTCTTTTGATTGTCATTGATACGAATCACAAACCCTTGACCTAGTGAAAGACTTTAAATCATTTAGTGGGTGTTTGGATTGACTTATTTTTAGTGGCTCTTGACTTTTAAGCTATTTTTTTAGTTTTGGAAGTGTTTAGGTAACTTAAAAATTGCTTTTAAGCACCTTTTAAGGCTGAAAAAGTACCAAAAAAGGCCAATAGTCAAAAATTGGGTGTCCCCAACTTATGACTTTTAGCTTTGGACTTGTAAGTCACTTTAAAAAAGCCCATCCAAACACCCCCTTAATCTACCACTATGCTCAAGGAAGACTCATAATCATTCTTTATTTTAAAAGAGATAATATTTCAAGCCTGGTTTTACTACTGGGAACAGGACCTGTGTGTAAGTGGATTCTTAATACCAAATAGATTAGCAACAGTAGATGCAAGGTTTACATCAGTGAAACAACATGACATCCTAATAATTATGGATTATCATGATATAAGAAGCCTAACCCCTGTCTTAGTATATCTCAGAGACATCGAAGAGATGCTGATTTACAGATTTTAGAAAAGAAAAGGAAGACAACACATGCCATTGCAATTAATGATGAAATATGGACAATTGGATTGTTTGCTGTGGAAGTCATAGTTATATCCAAATTGAAATGTAACCTACTCAAACTCAAAAGATATATCAGTTCACCTTCTCCAATTTTATGTGGTAACCCTACTTTAGCTCAGATGTGGTTAAAGGTCCTCCACGTTTGTTTATTAACGAGCAAAACTTCTTGTTCCCTTGTTTAGTATATGAAGGATATCACTTAAATTTCTCCAATGTCATGTGTTAACCCTACTTTAGTTCAGATGCGGTTAAAGGCTCATTATGTTTGTTTGATAAGCAATCAAATATCTATCCATCTGGGAAGTGGGAGGAGAACCATGAGGTCTCCGGTTCAGATCCCTGTGGTGGCAAAAAACACTAGTTGATTCTTCCCATCTGTCTTAAGCCTTAGCGGGCAGAGTTACTATGTACTTGTGCCTGAGCTGGTGGGAAGGAGCAGGTACTCGGTGAAACAGTCGATGTGCGTGCAACCTGGCCGCAGTGAAACAGTCGATGTGCGTGCAACCTGGCTGCAGACCACCATCATAAAAAAATAATTGTCGCGATCATGCGTCAAGGTCACATTTTTATGGTGTCAATGGACATTGCTATGGAAAAGCCACATTATAGATATAATAGATGAGCCCCTTTGTAGTTCATATTGCCATTTTGGTCATTTCTGCATCACATGCATGCATTTGTTCTTGTATTGTTGTTTCTCAAGCTCTCATACCCTTGGTGATATTTGGAGATTTTTTTCTGCTGTGTACATGAACAGAGCTGCTATCAACTATGAAAAAAAGATGCACACCAGCAACCTTGAATATAGTCAGGCAATGGAGAAACATAAGATTACTCTGGCTTCTGAAATTGAGAAACTACATGCCGAGCTTGCAAATGCAGAGAAGAGGGCAAGGGCAGCAGCAGCTGCAGCGGCTCCAAGTAATTTAAACCGCCAGATTTCTGCAGCAACTCCAAGTAATTGAAACCACTTGTTTGCTGCTCCTGCAGAGTTTATCATTATTATCTACTTCATAGTACACTCAACTAATAAAAATAGAAATTGTGATTTATCCTTCCCAGATTTTACATATTCTGCCAATTATGGAAATCCTGAAACAGGATATGGAGAGAATCTGTACCCTGCGCCTTATGCTGTACATCAGGTTTGTAATTACATCTCTCTTACATTCTAAACTGGTTTAAGCTTCTAATAAGTTTTGATTTAATAGTTTCTGTAACATTTTGCATGAAGAAATATTAAAAGAAATTCTATTAGTGTGGCAGCAATGAGATGTAATTCTGCATGGGATCTTAAGTATTTGTTGTTTGCCTGTTGTTCCTTCAATGCTTTAAAAAATTCAGATTCCTCTCTGCCATGTAAGTTTCCTCTGTCCGTTGCCTGTCAATGAGCTAAATTAGCATAGGCAGAATAGGTGAATTTCCTATTTGTTCTATGTGCACTTAAAAAATTGTATGCTTCTTCCATCCAGATTCAATAATTTCCTTTGTAGTCTGTCCATTACTGTGTTCTGTTGGATGTCAGGACAATGATAATATCTTTTATGCTTCTTGGTACATGAAGGTGTTTTAAGTCAATATGGTCATGTTAAAGATGATTTCTAGGGGAATACTGGAAAAATATTTTTTGTTCTAATACCATAACACATTTTTGAGAATAATTTCTTTTATCATAAAAAAGCAACAACTCTCAAGAATTTTTTACATATTGCTTGCTTGGTGACGATTGTTTCCATGGTCACTTCGTCTTCTTTTCCCTTTTCTTCACTTTGATTAGTTTACATCAGGAATTAGACCATCCTTTCTCCAAAAAAAAGTAGGAAATAGATCATCATAAGTGCTTTTACATGAGAAATATTTTCATATATGTATTGATTCTGTGATAGTTGCTCTAGAAAAAAAAGATGGCATTGCCTGTTCAAATCATACCCGGGGACTTCTATGCTTATAATGATACACTAGCTTGGGAACACATGTATTTAGTTTTAGTAAGTACAAACTTTTCAATATGACTGAAATATTAATTGAACATGTGCATGGGATACAAAACATTTAATGATAACAAAATATAAGCTCAAAATGATGAAAAGGGAATTAAGGATCCTATTAAAGCTACATAGTAGTTTAACTAATCGAAAAAAAGAATTTATTATTTATTTCTTTAGGTTGGTAAGATTTGTATTTATACCACTTTTGATGAAGTTCAAGTATGTGACCTAATTTTTCTTTATTGATGTTGTATGGATAGCTTATTATGATATCTTTGTTGCTCTGTGATGTGACTAATACATCTGTTGTGATATTAGTATCCTCTTGAAAGTACAACTACTGTTACTAAAATGTGGGTGTCATTTGTAGAAATAATAATAATAAGAAATTTGCTTTGGGAATTCTCTCAAATTAATTGTACTATTACAAGTAATAATAACATGTTAGGTAGAATATTTCTAAAATTTGTCCACACAAGAATATCGAGTTGTATGAATATAGTTCTGGAGATAACAGTTGCATATTGTTCTTCGTATTATAGGTGACAAACTTGAAGGACCAATTATTAGAAAGAAAATCCAAAAAGGAGCATTTCAATTTCAATACTTAAATTATTGTCTAATGTCTATACATAGTTTGATCTTTCATTAAAATCTTTAAGGTTCATAAAGATCCATAAAATGGATGTTGGTTCTATTCATATCCATCCATGACAAATACATAATACATTAGAAGCACTTCATTTTAAAAGGGAACTACTTGGCATCCAAAGGTGTGGCCTAGTAGTCAATGAAGTGATTGAGAATCTTGAGGTCTCAGGTTCAAAACTCAGCAGACACAAAAAAAAAAACACTAGGTGACTCTTCCCATCTGTTCTAGCCTTGGTGGACTAAGTTATCTGGTACCTGTTGCTGGTGGGAGGTGGCAGGTATCCTGTGGATTTAGTCGAGGTGCGCGAAAGCTGGTTCGAACACCACAGTCATCAAAAAAGAAGAAAGGGAACTACTTTCTTCCTTTCAGTTTGTTTGGCACTATCTTTTTATTAGTATCCATCCCAAAAAAGAATGATTCATTCCTATATGTCTCCTCAATGGAAAGCTCTTACAACCACACACATTATGATATGTTTAACACCAATAAGTTTCGAGAGTTTTTGTCACACAGTTATGACATATTTCAAAGATAAGTTTCAAAAGTTTTATTTCTTTATTTAACTTTATTCCAAGTCAGACGATGACAAACAAAGTGAAACAAGGAGGGTATTAAATTCAAGTCTACCATTAGTGTCTGAAGTATCCCAATACCAACCTAAACTTACAATGACTACTTATATTTTTGTACAACAATGATCGGAAGACATCGGTCAACTATCAAAACATATTAGCAATGAGATGTAAACATACACTTTTGATTCCAAAAGAAAGGGATCAAAACAGATGCTAGTTAGCCAACTTGTATTACCATTTCACAATAGCACTTTTACAATCTTCACATAGTTATAGTTTATCTGGATTGCTTCTCAAAAATATCATTATTAGTTTGGATAAAAGTCACATTTGATCCAGTGTTAAACATGGTTCGATATGAAAAAAGTATCATTTCAGAGGATTAACATTAAAATTTAATATTAAAACAACAATTATAACTATTTCTCATATATAAGTTTTGAAAAGAGATCGAAGAAGAATAGTTTGTGAATGGATAGTCCATGAATAGATCGGCTGATTTTTCGCAAGTATCAGTTGGGGAGTAGAAAGGTCATCGGAGTGACATTATAGATTCTTCACTATAATGTCAAACGGGTATATATACATTAATACAAGCTAACACGTACATTGTACGTTAATATAAGAACAATAAATTCTACTCTAAGAAAAAGTTAATGTTGGGGTTACAGTTACTAAAAGTAATTTTCTAAATTTAATGCATACTATGAATGTGAGGTAGGAATTAACCCTATTTCTTATTTAACTTTAAAGTGTTTGTTTACATATTTACAAAAATATAATCGTAGTAGTGCTTACTTGAAGGGCAGAAATGTTAAACATTTGAAGGACAATTTGGTCTTTGAACTTTTTACCATAAGGCTTCCTACTTATATGTGTAATATGCTGAGAAATACAAAATTACTTGTTTTGAAAGAAAAAAATATTGACACAATTTTGAAACCAAATAATGCAATGCGGAAAACAGAAACAAAAACAATAAAAGATAGAAAAGGGTGTCAAGCAATTGATTGAATAATAAAACAAATAGCAAAAAAGCTACCAAGAACATTCCCCAATGACCCTTAACTGCAGTCCCTTTTGGGCACAGCCTCTCCCCTCTCCGGTGGACTTCCACCACCGGAGCCGCCATCTAAAACCCACCTTTTTTCATCTCAACCTATTTGTTTCATGGACAACATAATCTTCTTCAGCCTTGGGGGCAAATCTTATGATATCACAGAATCTAAATCCAAATCAGGGATTTGGTATGATTAGATCAGAAGTGCAAGATACCACACCACATGGGCTGACTGATACTTAGCAGGGGAGCCATGCCTTGGATATGCCAAAAGCTCAAGGAGGCATCGAAGAACAGAGGAAAAACCTTCAAGTCTTGGAAATGCAAAGATAACACAACCAACATTTTCTTTACACAAAAGTTCAATCAATATGAAAAATTCGTCTGAGTGATTACTGTTAAAGGAAATGACAGAGCAGTAATTATCTTGCCTGAGAAAACATTCAATGAGGGATGGAATGTTCTAGTTGCAAAAATAGAAAATTTCATTAATAGAAATCGTACAACATTAATCACAAACAAGCAGCCTAAACTCCTTAATCAAACTAGAGGGGAGAAGAGCTACAAAGAGATGCTTTTCAAGAACAAATGGACTAAGAGACAGAGGAAAAAGGCCTGCTGGACAGATGCTTGGTGGGGAGTTTCACAGGAGCTGAAGACACTCCAACTCGTAATGACATCAGAAGATGGTCTCAACAAACTTGGAACAGAGCCTAGGGAGTTTTAAGTATACGACATGGATGAATCCAAATTCCTTTTCGAATTCCGTTCGAGAATAGTGGCAGAACATGTTTTGATGGGGAACTGGAAGAGGCAACACAGATAGTTGATGCTACAATGGTGGTCACCAAACCTTGATTGGATCTAGATTCGAGTGGTTGGTCTTCCGCTGCATCTTTGGTCCAACTCCACCTTTAGGGAGATCGGGGATGGATGTGGTGGATGGCTGGAAATAGAAGATGAGAGAGGGCTAAAAAACCATCTTCGCTGGGCTAGGATCCGAGTCAAGGGACCGCGAGAGAAGATTTCGGCAACCATTGATGTTGGAGATGGAGATCTGATCTCCTTCCCAATCTGGCCGGAGCTACCATCGACTGATTGGAAACTGACAACCCACTGGCAACTGGAGAAAGGAGAAAACAACTCTTAGGAAGAGAGAAAACGGTGACCCTTTCGAGGAGAGGTACAATCTACTCTGCCTCAAGATTATGTTGGATGTGGACCTTCCATGGAACATTTGAATATCTGCACAAGGGAGAGATTGACACTTGCACAGAACTGGAGAGTACATTCCATGGCAATAAAAGGATCAAGCATAATTCCAACAACAGAACAGGAAAATTCTCATTACAACTCAATGCCTTTGATTGCAAGTGACGAGGTAGACAACACAGTGGAGATTCTCAGGACACAATTGCTGAACTGTGATGAACCTGCTCCAATTCAATCGGACTCAAGTGAATGCAGTAGGGAGGTTGAGGCTAGATCAACAGAATGGGTGCAAAGCAACATCATCAAGCTCAACAAAGAATTTAGAGTACTGCTTAATGGTTGTCACAAAGAAGCAGAAGATCTGTTTATGAAATTAGACCAAAGAAGGGGATTAGAAAAGACTCTAGCTATAACAGTTGAGCCAAACAACAACAACCAACAGGTCTTAAAGGAAGTCAGGAATCTAATTTGTGAAATTAGATATAAAGATGGGGACCCAAGAAGTGAATCAAGAGGGAGGACCACAACCACAATGCAATCATAAAGGTGAAAATCTTAACATGGAATGTAAGGGGGCTGAACAATGAGGATAAAAGAAGACAAATAAATCCTTAGTTCATTGGTGCGGAGCAAATATTTATGTATTCGTAGAAACTAAATTATGGGGGACAGTGGAAGAATATTTTCAGCAACTTTGGGGAAATAGATGGGTTGGAGGGTTATGGATGGACTCCATTGGTAAAAGTGGTGGAATCATTGTATTTCGGGACAAGAGGGAATGGAAAGGGGAGCTCATTGACACTGGCAGTCAGATGCTCACTTGTAAACTATGTGGGATCAACCAAGACTTGACTTGGTATCTTACTGCTGTATATGCAGAGTGTGACAGAAATGAAAGAGAAGAATTGTTGTGGGAGCTCTCCTCTATTAGAGGAATGTGTGAAGGGCCCTAAGTGATCTGTGGGGCCTTTAATGTATCCAGATTTCCCTTTGAAAGGACAAGCGATAATAGAATAACCAGAGCCATGGATGATTTCAACCAACACATAAATGATCTTGAGTTACTGAATCCTCCTTTTCTCGGAGGTAGTTATAAATGAAAGAGAGGTCAAAATCACAGTTGTGCCACAAGAACAAATAGATTCTTATTCTCTTCCCAGTAGGACGAGAGTTTCTCCAAAATCATCCAAAGTGTTATCCCACAACTTGGCTCGGAGCATAACTCCATCCTAGTATCCTGTGGTGATTGGAAACATAGGAAATCATATTTCAAATTTGAAAATTGGTGGCTTAAGGAGGAAGGATTCATACACAAAGTGAAAGAATGGTGGAGCAACTTCAAACAACAGGCCGACCTGATTTTCAATTGGCTTCTAAGCTTAGTCTATTGAAAGTCAAGCTCAAAGAATGGAGCAAAGCCAACAAGAACAACCAGAAGGAAAGGAAAGATTTGATTCTATCACAAGTGAGAAATCTGGAATCCATTCAAGATCTCAAACTTTTGACAGATGACGAACAACTGCAGAAAATTCAGCTGGCTATGGAGTTTAAAGAGGTGTCCAGAAATGGGGAAATTGCTTGGAGACATAGATCCAAGTTACAATGGATCAAAAACGGTGACAAAAACACAGTATTTCCACAGAGTGGCCAATGCTCACAGAAGATTCAACTCCATTGAAATCCTCAAAGTTGAAGGGGTTGAAGCTACTTTTATTTTTGAGAATGGTGACTTTTTCTTCTATTTATCCACATGTATACTACATCAAGGTAGCCCCCTTCCAAAAGTATTACAAACTAGACCGACTCCATCTGTGCTTTTTGTCACAAATAGTCTAAAACATCAAAAAGTTCTTCTGCCTGTACTAAGACTTTCTGTTTACACCAAAAATAATAAAGAGCTACAATTCATCTTAAAATTCTGCAAATTGTTCTTCTTGCCCTCAAAACATCTTTGATTCTTTTCTTTCCACACTGTCCACCATATACAAGCTGGGACAATCCTCCATCTCTCCTCCTTAATTGTAGTATTGCCAATATTGATCCAACAATTTAGGAGTTGTACTATGTTTCTTGGTTTCACCCAAGTGATCTTCCTAAGGCTGCTGAATATTCTCCATAATTGATCTGTCCATTTGCAATGCAAATAGAGATGATTGATAGTCTCTGCCTGTTCCTCACACAAATAACATCTTGAGCATAGTTGGAACTTCCTCTTCTTTATATTTTCTTGTGTCAGCACTACTTCCTTTGCTAGTGACCATGTGAAACAGTTTACCTTGTATGGGATTTTAGGTCTCCATATCATCTGCCATGGCCAGAGCTCCATCCTATCATTTGAATTTGAGTGATTAAGATCTTTGTAAGCTGACTTGACACTGAAAACCCCTTTGCTGCCAATCTTCCACACAACCTTGTCTTCCTCCCTAGTTAGATTACTAAATTGTGCCATTGTATCATGGAAGGCCACTATGTTCCCCATCTCCCAATCATTTAGATTCCTCCCAAGATGTAAGTTCCACCCATGTCCTGTCCACATTTCAGCCACAGTTGCATTTTGTTGAAGGCGTAGTGTATATAAGTCTGGGAATAATTGTTTCAGGGTTCTTTGGGCTATCCATCTGTCCTCCCAAAATGACACCTTCATTCCATTACCCACCTGGAATCTGGTTCTGGAAAGAAACAGAGGCCAATGATTTCTTATTGATCTCCAGATACCACATCCATATGGTGTAGTTACCATCTTTGCCATCCACCTGTTCTCCATTTCATATTTTGCCCTGATCACCTCTCTCCATAGCATATTCTCTCCTGTCATAAACTTCCAAAGCCATTTTAACATTATAGGCTTTTGTTTTGTTTCTTCATGTTCTTGATCCCCAGTCCCCCCTCTTTCTTATTTTTTATGACCTCTTCCCACTTGACTAGATGAAACTTCTTTTTATCTTCATTTCCCTGCCAAAAGAAATTTCTTCTCAATGCATCTATCCTCTGTATGACCTTGTCTGGTGCTGGGAACACAGACATCATATAAGCAGGTATTGCATCTAGCACACTATTAACCATGGTTAATCTACCTCCCCTAGACAGATATTGGTTCTTCCAGTTGGTTAGCTTCTTTTTGCATTTTTCTATCACTCCATTCCAGAACCCTATTGATTTGCTCTTTCCTCCCAATGGCATACCTAGGTGTATGGTTGGTAGTTCCCCTACCCTACCACCCAAAACCCCTGCCAGAGTCTCCACCTGAGCCACTTCATTTATGGGATAAATGAAACTCTTTCCCCAATTGATATGTAATCCAGAGACTGCTTCACAGATAATGAATATTACTCTTAGGATCAACATTTGCTCTGTCATTGCTTCACAAAAAATAAGAGTATCATCTGCATATTGCAGATGGGTAATCTCCAAGCCATTTTGTGTACTGCTGTCCACCCTAAAGCCCCTTACCCAACCCTTCATCTTTGCTGTGTGAATTAGGTTACTCAAACCTTCCATGGCTAAGATGAATAAAAAGGGTGATAGGGGGTCACCTTGTCTCAGTCCCCTTTGGGATTAAAAGAAACCACTAGGAGTTCTATTAACTAAAATAGAAAACTTGACTGTGCTTATGCAGAATTTCACCCATCTAATCCATTTGGCTCCAAAACCCATCCTTTACATCATAAGTAGTAAGAAATTCCAGTTTAAATGCTCATAGGCCCTTCTGTATATCAAGCTTGCATAGAATTCCAGGGCACTTGCTTCTCTTTCTAGACTCAACACATTCATTTGCTATCAACACTGCATCCATTATTTGTCTACCTTTTATGAATGCCATTTGTTGGCTGTCTACAGGCCTGTGTAGCACCTTCTTTAACCTTTCTGCCACCAGTTTAGCAATGATCTTGTAAATTCCACCTATTAGACTAATAGGTCTAAAATCTGTCAGTTCCTTAGCTCCCACTTTCTTAGGAATTAAAGCCACAAAGGTGGCATTAATACTCTTCTCAAACCTCTCTGCCTTATGGAACTGCTGCACTGTAGCCACCAGATCAGTTTTAATGATGTCCCAACATTGGCTGAAGAAAGCCATGGAGTAACCATCTGGCCTTGGTGCTTTGTCCCCTGCACATGCTTTTGTGCTCTGTAGAATTTCCTGCTGCTCAAAAGGTGCCTAGAGTAATTTGTTTTCTTCTTCATGAATCATATGACAGTTTCTCATCTCCAGGTAAGGTCTCTATTCTTTTGGCTCAGAGTATAGTTCCTCATAATAAGTTACTATCTCCTTCTGTATCTCCTCTGGTTCAGTCAAATTTTCTCCTCTCACTTTCAACTTTGAGATTGTATTAATTCTCCTGTGTGCATTTGCAGTTCTGTGGAAGAAATTAGTGTTTCTATCCCCTGCTCTAGCCACACTGCCCTAGATCTTTGCCTCCAAGCTATTTCCTCCCTTTTAGCTATGTCTTCGAACTCACTGATTAATGCTGTTTTAGAGGTTATCTCTTCTGGCCTCAGGGATTTGTTCTCCTGTATCTCCTCTAATTCAGCTAGCTGTTTCAAGACATTTTGTTTTTGTGTTCCCAAGTTCCCTTGTGCAGTTTTGCTCCATTCTTTCAGCTTTTCTTTTAGTGCTTTGAGCTTTGCAACCAAGACATAGTCAGGTTTCCTATGAAACTGAAGGAGTTCCACCATCCTTTAATTTTGTCATTGAAACCCTCTATGTCCAACCACTAGTTCTCAAATTTAAAGTATGACTTTGCGTTTTCCCAAGCACCGCATTGTAACATTATGGGAGAGTGATATGATGTCACTCTGTGAAGTATGGGCTGAACCGTCGGATTGATCATGCAGTTAGGGCCAATCAAGTAGAGATCGATTGGCTTGCCAGAGAGTTGACATTAGAAGACTGAGACCCACAACACCAAGAAAGTTACTAATCCCGAAGAAATAAACAATTCCATAGTGAGCTTTTATCAGGAACTGTACAAGGAGTCTGAGAATTGGAGACCGGATTTCACACTCCAAGGGAATACCAGGATCTCCACTGAAGAGCAGATGTGGCTGGAAAGACAATTTGAAGAGGATGAAATATTAGAGGGGCTTAAACAGTGTGCCATTGACAAGGCCCCAAGCCCTGATGGATTCCCAATGCCATTCTTCATTGCTTTATGGGAAATGTTGAAGTCAAATATACTACTTACCCTACGAATTTCCATTCGCAACAGGTTTTCGAGAAGAGCTTCAATGCCACATTTGTAGCTCTTATCCAAAAGAAGGTGGGTGCAACCGAGTTGAGAGACTTCAGACCAATAAGTCTCATCACGGGAATGTACAAGATCATTGCAAAAGTACTGGCTGAATGGCTGAAAGGTTAAAGAGAGGGATGGATAAGCTAATAAACCCTCATCAAATGGCCTTTATTAGAGGAAGGCAAATCATGGATGCAACTTTGGTGGCAAGTGAGTGTGTAGACACCAGTTTGAGAGGCTCAGAACCAGGGGTGATGTGCAAATTAGACATTGAAAAGGCGTTTGACCACATCAATTGGAAGTTCTTACTCAACTTCCTCAGGCATGTGGGTTTTGGAAGAAGATGGCTAAATTGGATAAGTTTTTGCATTAAAACCACCAGGTTCTCAATTCTGGGAACCTCAATTCTGGTAAATGAAGAACCAATTGTTTTTTTTCAGCAGAAAAAGGGCCGAGACAAGGGGACCCCTTATCCCCTTATCTCCTGAAGTACTCAAAGTCCTAGATAAATTTAGAAGAAACTTCCTATGGCATGGCAAAAAGGAGCATAAAGGTTACAATCTAGTGAAATGGAACATAGTGCAAAAGAGTAAGGAGCATGGAGGTATGGGGTCAGAAACCTAAAGCTACAAAACAACAGTATGCTCAAGAAACGGTTGTGGAGATATGCTGAAGACAGTCCAGCCTTGTGGAAGAATGTAATACAACAGAAGTACGGACAAAATGGGTAGTGGTGCACTGATGAGTCCACTAACACCTATGGAGTTGGACTATGGAGGACAATCAAGTCTCTTTGGACTAACCTGGGGAGGACAATACTTTCCAGTTGGCAATGGCCAAAAAAGTCTTCTTCTGGAGGGATAACTGGGATGGTCAAAGCACTTTGCAAGATGCTTTCCCAGCCTCTTCAACATCACCAACCAAAATAACACAATAGAGAACATCTGGACAACTCAAGGATGGAACCTAATTTTTAGAAGGTTTTTGAATGATTGGGAGGTTGAAAGAGTGGTTGCTCTACTTGGCAAAATAGGAACCTTCACAGGGACTACCAAAGAACCTGACATCATCAAGTGGAGGCACAACACAACAGAGTCTACAAAAGGGGCCTTCTAGAGATGACAGAAAGAGATAGAGGACCTTGGAAAGCTACATGGAGAAGCATGGCACCTACTAAAGTGAAATGCTTCTCCTGGGTGGTAGTAAGGAAGGCATGTCTCACCCACGAGGCATAACAGGAAAGGAAATTTCATTTAGATTCCATATGCCCTCTTTGTATGGAACTCGTTGAAACAAACAACCACCTCTTCCTCCACTGCAAGGTAACTTCTCAAGTTTAGTCCCTATACATTACCTTAGCTGGGAAAGCTGGACAATGCCAGAGCACACTGCTGATCTATTGAGCTGCTAGATCAGAAGGGGAGGAAGCAAAAGCCAAAAGAGATGGTGGAAAACTATCCCAGCTTGCATATGGTGGACCATATGGAAGGAAAGGAATGAGAGAATTTTCAAAGGAAGATCAAACTCCATTCAAAAGATCAAAGGGAAATGCATTTCTACTTTATGATTTTGGTGTAAAGAGCAATGTGTAGTAAATGAAATACAGATAGTGGATTTCCTAGGCTTATTGTAATTAGCTATCTATGTAAGCACACTTCTGGAGGTGGCCAGCATACCCTTAATGCTGAAGAATACTTGTTACCAATTTCAAAAAAAAAAAGATAGAAAAGATTGATAGATTGACACAATAATGAATTAATTGGTATATAAAGCTTTTTGATAGCTAAAACCCCCAATCGATAGAACCAAATAAGTATCTAATCTCTTAGATAACCTTCAAGAGGAATGATTCCTCAAGCAAGCAATCCTTCAGCAGCAAATGCCATAGCTAGGGGTATCAAAATGAGCTCAAATATAGGTAACCTGCCCAACCCGTCCAGAATTTTATGGGTTGAGTTCAAGATAATTTGAATTGGATTCCATCTCAACCCATTTAAAAATAATCTCCAATTGAGCCCTATCTAATCTTCAATTTCAACCCGTCTTAAGACTATTTGCATTGATGTAATGTCTGTTTCTATATTGAAGGTATGAATTACTATTTATTTTATATCTTTTAGGATCTATCTATCCATTTGTAACTTTTTTTTTTAATCTTCTTGAGTTGAAATTGAAATTGTGGTTATAAAACTTAAATAACAAAATGTTAAAATTATTGAGATTAAGCGGGTCAAGATCCAACCTATTTTTTAGCCCATTTGAGCCCAAAGTAAATTTGGGCGGGTCAAGACCCAACCCTATTTCTCTTTCCCCATTTTAATATCTTCAATTTCATCCCAACCCCCCCATTTGACACCCTAGCCATAGCTCCACTCTCTCAAGAGTATTTCTCATCAAATTAAAATTGTTAAAGTCTAAATGAGCTTTTCTCTACTATTTATAGTTTTAGGTTAACTATTTTTATATAAATAGCCAAAAGTGGTTTTCCAAATATTGCAAAAATAATGCAAGTGCACAGTCAAGCCTGACGGGTGGTCCGTAGATGGAATCTGCAGTCCACATGTTGCTCAGTCTTTTGATTAGCATCTCCCGAATCTTGATGGATGGTCTGAGGTACAGGGTATGTGCATTCTGCGGCCCGTATGTGGCTTCGTGTGCTGTAGCTTCTGAGGATAGAGTCTGAAACTTTAGCTTTGGACATACAGTCTGTTGTATGGGCCCGCATGTTGATTATGCGTCCCGTATGTCGGCTGTTCCAACCGCATCTAACTTACAGTCAAGATACGGTCCATATGTTGATCATGCTGATCATATGTGGATCCGCATGTTGAAACTGAGCCCCCTACTTCCATTTCGTCTCCTAAGTTACTCTTCGAGATGTGGATTCCCTGGATGGCATTAAAATGTGTTCACATGCCTCCATCTTCCGGAGCAACCCTTGTAGAGCTTGGAGATAAATAGCAGGTCCAATGCAAGTATACATACCTATATGAAAGAATTTCCAGTTCATAATCCAATCTAAATCTTCTTTGTCACAACATAAGCCTACAAACATAATTGATTGCAACTGATAAAACCATCAAAAGATACAAATCCAGAAAACAAAGCACAAATATTCCCCAAAACAAAGAAGTAATTATCTTGAAGATAACTTCAAGGAATACCTGTAAAAGCTTATTAATATTACAACACACCACAAAAAGTTTCATCAAATAAATCTAGAAAATAAGTATCAATACAGAAATTACATGATCATTGTTATTGTAGTTTTGGTACCCAAATAAAGGCTCATTCAAACCATCATCAGAGCCTAAAGAATCAAAATGCTCATTTTCTATTTTTCCACCAATGTTGCCATGCTGGAGTCTTCTCCTCTATGCTGTTTAGGACATGAGTATATTTTCTTTATTGTTTTTTGATGGAGTATATATTCTTTATTGTTCTTAAAGGACTTTTCATTTTCTGTGATCTTTGACATACTTTCACAGGAAAATAAATGGTTTTTATTAAAAGTTGGTCATCTCTAGTGTCAAAGGGTTTCCAATGCTTCTATTTCATTATTTTATCTTTGTCATATTTATAAATGTACATTTACATTTTTGCGCAGAAGAATAATGTTCTCATGAAGGGCAATATAGCCATTCAACTTTTGAGGGCTATTTTAGTCTTTGAACTCTTAACTTTGTGCTTTCCAACTTGTGGAATAGTATGGATATAGATAGATAGATGCTTGCCTTTGGCCCTGAGGAGAAACAAAAATTTGTACTTTTGTAGGGAGTTTCCTATTTAAAAGAAGTATTATTTAGTTGGTTCCACCTGTTTTGACTTTTGATCAATGGTACAACCTACAAAGAGGACATGCTAGTTGGCATGTATGCAACTTAAGCTTTGTCCAAACTTTAAATTAGCTATAATACAAGTGTCTTATTTGTAATGTTTCAGGTTCAGGTCAGTGCTGATGCAAATACCCAATATGTTGGTGGAGCCATGCCTTATGTACATCACTAGTTGGTGGTTTGAAAGTGAAAAACTTGTGCTGGATGACAAGCAGATGTAAATGTGTCAAACTTAGGGATCTTTTATTTCATGAGAGAAGTGGTTTCTGGAGGAAGCACAGATGAAATGATTTTTCTTGGTGGTGATGAGACTGACATTTGTCTTGAGTGTAGTCTCAGAATTCAGATAATTAATGACTGTTGTGGTTGTTTGTGCATGTCTATTTAGTGGATTGAAGTTAGTTGGAGCCATGATTGGATCCTGAATTTAAAAATGTGGGGTTTTCAAAATTAATTAAGTTGAAGCTGCAAGTGAGGTCAGTTTTGAAGATGGGAATATAGGGGAATTGGCAGAGGAGAAGGAGAAGCGTTTTATATTCTTATTTTTACAGAAGACTTTTTTGCCCATTGTGGACTAGGTGAGTAGTAACACTAATTGTGGAAATCTATGATAAACGACCCATCTGTACATTTACTTATACAAAACTATGGGAAAATAGAGATGGGAAGAACATGAACATCTCAACTATATATGAACATCTCAAAACAGATCGATTGAATAACTAAAGACCAATTTAGGAAGGAAACATGTGAGTTCACATCACATCACATAAACCACCATCTTATACAATCAGTAAAACTTGGACTCATCACCATCAATCCCCACCTTATAAAATGAACATGCCACAGAAATCTTTCATTTTCTATAATTGGACACGTTAGTATCCATTATAGAATAACTTTTATACGTAAAACTATATCATTAAAGCGTATCAAACACACTATTCTTTGCAATTATAAGGTTTATGCACCCATCACTCAATTTTTCCTATGACGTTGATAAAAACAACTTATTATTCCATGTATGGATCCTAAGCTAATCTATTATACAAAGGTTAGCCCCTTGACTTCATGCACTCTTCTTTTACCAAATCTTAGTTCTCTTTCTCAAGCAAGCAAAATTAAGATATTAAGGTGCATCTTAATGTTTGCCACCACAACCAATAGGTGAGAACGATAGAAAATTTGATATCTTAATCACACAACACACAAACCTATGAACTAGGGGTGTACATGACCAGGTTGGTTCAGGTTTTTCAAATATCAAACCAAACCATTTGTGTAAAATTTTTAAATTTATAAACCAAACCAAACTAATAAAATTCGGATTTTTTCGGGTTTTTCAACCTCGGGTTGGTTCGGGTTTTTCGAATACCAAACTAAACCATTGTGTCAAATTTTTAAATTTATAAATCAAACCAAACTAATAAACCTCGGGTTTTTTCATATTTTTGGATTTTTTCGGTAAAGTTTGCATACAAACATATAATTAACTTGTGCTCTAAATATTTTTTTAGTCCAACCAAAATACAATTATCTAAGGTGATTCTTAAGAAAATAACACAATATGAGATGAGTACTGATGACCCTAAAATATTCAATAAAAAATAATAATGAAATCATCATATAAAATAAATATTGCAAAGTCATAATGAAAATGATCATAATTTAAAAGTACTAAATCATGCTAAAATAAGTTTAATAAGTATTAGTTACATTACTAAATATTTAAGGAAAATTAGAATTAGATTATGTATTTTAATTGTCTAAACCAATGTAAAACTAAAGAACAAATATTCAATATTATTGTCATTCTTAGTGTTGAATTGATTTTCTTTTTGCATTAGTATTAATTTGATTTTGATTTAAGTTTTATTATAATTATCAACATGTATGAACTATAATCTTTATTGGACCATTCCGAATTATAAGTTTTAAACTTGAAATAATGTATTAAAAGATAAAAACTATGAAATAGTATAAGAAACATTTTAAAATTATATCAAAGTAAATATTTTTATGTATAAAATAAAATTTTAAAATTACATATATAATGGGTTGGTTTGGTCTCGGGTTGGTTTTTTTTAGTTAAAACCAAACCAACCCAAATATAGTCGGATTTTTTTTCCAATACCAAACCACTAGTCGAGTTTTTTTTTCCGGTTTGACTCGGTTTGTGGTTTGGTTCGATTTTGTACACCCCTACTATGAACGTTATATCTGCACTAGGTAACGACGGAAAAGTTGATATTTTAATTCTCAAAAATCACGCAACACAAAAACCTATGAATGTTGTACTCGCACTAGGTTTACAACCATTATAAAGGATGTAACTACTCATGATGGAAGATAAACAACAAGAATAATAATTCAAAGAATCTATGAAGATTACTTTGAAGATGAAATTAAGATGAAAGAAATAATGAGGTTATTTATTTTTCATGAGACTTGAAAACTAGAGAGAGATACTAAAATTGAAAACTACAAATATTTAAAACTCTTTGTAATACTCCATACGTTTGTGTTAACATATGACTAGTCACGTGGTGAAGAATTTGTGCAAATCGTGAGAATGAGGATATAAATGAATAATTGTTTTAAGAAATATATAGTATATATGTTAAGGTATTTAAAGTGCTAAACAAAATTTCTATGGCAAAGTAAAAAAAGTTCAAGTAAAAAGAGAAGCAGAGTCACTTCAACATATATGGAGTTACTTTGAATATCTTCCGATATATGAAGAGTTAGAGAAGGTATTACCTATAAAATAAAGTTGTTCGAGTTTCATTTCCATCTAAAACAAACGGCTCGTCAATCGGAGTTCTGTATTAAGATTTATATGAGTTTGAATAAGACACTAGGTGAAATAGTGCCAATTACGACTAAGTCGCGTGCGTGAGCTATATATATGCTTTACCTACTAGTATTAATTAATGTCCCACATATTTGAACTTTCTATATATATGGTTAAGTTATTTATTTTGACATCATAATTACTTGATATATTCTGTCTATATGTAATGGAATAGATAAGGATGAAAATGTAGTACAGGTATATGTGTAAGAAATATTAGGTCAAAATTCAAATTGAGCAAATAAGTTGCTAATGTTTGGACAAAAATAACTTGTTATATGAAAACTGGGATGGTTCAAGTATTGGCCCAACAAACATCTTCCCTCAGCCACCATATATACATATTTTTTTCAGATTGTTCATAAGGTAAACAACACACAAATCCTCTCCCATCTCTTTGATGCAAAAAAGAATCTATCCCTTTCTTCCTCACTTAGGGTTCATGTTTTTCTCAAGTTTTTCAAGGGTTAAATGTAAGTTATTTTTTCAGTGGTTTCTTATTATTTTAACTTATAAGAGATACATATACATCGAGGGAGTTTGGGCAGACCTTAGAGCAAGAAGCTCCTATTCACCGCCCTCTTTGGCATAATTGTGTTCTTGACTTGTTTTCTTTTTCTTCTTGTTTTGAGGTAAAGATTTTTGTTCTTTCCCAGATAACACACAACTGTACATAGTTGTACAAGTAATATAGTGATTAAATAGTTCTAAAATAAGTTGTTATGCATGAATTTAATGTTGTCTTTAAATCTTTAGCTAGAGGTGTGTGTGCATGATGTGGTTGTAGATCTTATTGTGTAGTGACTAAATAGTTCTAAAATAAATTGTTATGCATGAATTTATTGTTGTCTTGAAGTTTTATTCTAAAAACCAATGGTTGCAAATTTATTGTTGTCTTGAAGTTTTATTCTAAAAACCAATGGTTGCAAACATTGGTTGAATTCTGTAACACTATTTCGACTTGATAGAGAAAATTAGAGTTGGGTTATACTTCACTAGTGAGAACTTGAGAAATTGGTCATTGGATTAGAGCTAGAGATAGTCTAATCTAATTGATTTCTCATTTTAGATAGAGATAGTCTAACCCACTCAAGCAATGTGTGGTGTTTTGTTTGCATGGTCTTGGGGTTCAGAGGAACCCAAGATATACAAATTTAATAGTATGAGAGAATGTTGAAGATAGTATAGACCAAATGCTATCTATGTATTGACTGATTTAGAATTGATTAATCATTACCTATTGAATTGAAACTCCATCACACCCCTAGTAGTCTTCAACTTGGTGAAACTCGTTTGTATTGATCTTGTGATAGTGATACTCATATTTATATCAAATGTTGTGTTCTTAAATGCCTCGATTTGTATATTCTTGTTTTAGATTGCATCGTTCTAGTTGGGTTTGGATTTAAAATCCAATAGAGCGTAATCCTTGTGGTTCAACCCCGACTCATATAAAGTTGGGTATTATTTTCTCACATGACCTCGTATACCTTAATTGTGAGGTATAACTGAGCGTTATAAAAAAAGAGTCGTAGCCGAGGATTGACTAGTGATTGCCTTTAAATGATTCTTGATACAAACTTACGTGAACCATTTTTTATTTTTTTTTTACTTTGTTTTGTGTTGTTTTTGTTTGTGTGAACAGTGCAATGATGAGCCACATAGATGATAATGAAAGTGTGACTGGATTTACAAATGATGAGGAGGAACCTTAGGGCATGGTGTAGTGTGAGTCATTCGCCTACCACACAGTAGGAAATGTTGTCTTCCATGTTACATGTTACAAGTATACAGTGCTCCACCTTCTTCAGATGAAGGGCCATTTTAGTGGGAAAGCAAGCGAGGATGGTAACCACCACCTCTGAAATTTCAAGTGAGGTTTGCCAATTGATAAAACTCAAATGTACTCTTTCAAAACTAATTAAAAGAGATAACAATTGTCATCAATAAAAGTACTCAACAAAGAGTCAGGGTCGAATCCCACAGGGAATGGTATATCGTAGAGAATTATGTTAAGAAATTTGGATTGTCAAAATGATTCATTTGTAATAGTAAAAATAAGTGGGTGGATGATTCCACCAATTTAACAAAAGGATTTGATTATCAATGGTCACAATTAAACTAAAATTACGAAAAAAATTTAAGAATAAACAAGTACTCTAGGGGTGCGAGGATTGAAAATCAATGTAACATATGGGTAATTGTGCTGCTCTATAGTGATGACCATTCATGAATATGCTAGGTCATCTTCAATGACGCTAATCTTTTTTCGATCTCATAGCATCCTTGCATAGAATCTCCTTTTGGTCTCATCTATATGTCAATCTAAACAACCCAATACCTTACTCTATTCTCTTTTTCGATGCAGAAATAGGGCAAATATGCCCGGCCCATAACCTCTAGTTTCAAGCAAATTACAGACATTAAACCTAAATTGCTAGTATCACACTCTAATTACTCACTCCAATCAATCTCTTTCGAGCATCGACCGGAGATCAGAAGTAGTAATTAAGTTTGCAACCTTAACCCATAAGTTAACCCCATGCTAGTTAGCCCAAATTCACGTATGAACAACAACAAAACAAAGCATAATAGAATAATCACTACATTAAATCAACACCCAACCCCACAATTGCACCCTTAGATCTTGGAGTTTTAGCCACCCATGACAAAAAGTAAAGAAATTATATCTTCCATGAAAGCAGTCATGGGTAACATGCAATTAAGCAATTACAAGCAAGACCACTTTGAATTCAACTTCAATTTGTCAATTTTAAGAAGAAAGTTGAAAAACCCAAAAAACTAGAAAGTGTTCTTCACAAAGTAAAGTATTTATCTCTCTAGAATATTCAGAATTTCCTCACTAATTTTCAAACTATCTCTCTCCAAAAATTCCTTGGGCTATTTATAGTTTCCCAAAATTTGGCCAAAACTTAACACGCTACCTTTTGGGTGATGTTAGTCGGGCTCGCCGAGTTCATTCGGCAAATCACCGATCATGCTTCACCTCGCCTTCTCTTTCTCTAGGCTTCAGGTGTTTGAACCTCAATCAACGAGTTCGTTCAAGTCTGCCTTTCACATTCGGCATATCGTCGAGTACAACCTTAGTTCACCTTTTGAGCCTTCAATTTTCTTCTTGCAATGTCGCTTTCGGCGATAGTCAACAAGGTCGCCTTTCTCATTTAGCGAGTCGCCTTCTCTTTTAGAGTTCACCGACCTATCTATATAAACACAAGTGTTGTGCACTGTCTCTTTGGGAAAGGTCTTGCTCACTAGGCGATCCGTCTTTCTTGTTTGGCGATCATCAATGTATAGTTTGCACTTCTTTTTACATTTTTGGCCATTCTTTCAAACATTCACCCTTGTCTTGTCCATTAGCCTTCATAGCTATAAATCATCAAAATATAATCAAAATAAGACATAATCAGCATTAAGGACAGTAATTATTGAGCTAAATAGGTCTCAAATGAGTGCAAATCTACCACTCATCACTAATAATTTATAATAAGCAACATTAGCCAAGAATCCATTGGGCTGAGGTTGTTTTCATTTTCACTCGGGGGGAAGCCACTATTTGTCTTAAGGATCTACCCTAAGGATAGATCACCTCATGGGTTGAGCTCACAGATTCTTTTCTTGAGCAATTCTTTCCACCCTCACACACGCTTTAGTTCAAGGATGAGATCAACAATTTTCATCAACTATCGGGAGAAGCAATTGATGAAATGTGGTTGAGATTCAATAAGAAGGTCTCATAGTGTCTGAAACATAGATGCAATTTTGCTACAATTTTTTTATCGTTCTTTGGATGAGGTCAACAAATCCATAGTAAACAATCTTGCCGAAGGTTTTATCATAGACCTTACTTATGTTTTTGCCACCATCCTCCTTGATCGTATGACAAATGAAATGGGGCATATTACACAAGAGACACTGAGTAGACTTTGGGTGTAATTCCACAAGTATTATGAATGAGATGAGGAGAAAAAAGAAAGAAATAGATGAGTTAATGGCAAAGATGATGACACAAGTAGAACTCTTGGCCAAGCACATGTTGGGCACCAAAATGACAAGTGTGAATGCTACCGGATCATATAATGTACCATCTCATCTCATGAAGAAGAGGTTACTCATGCTTTGTTTGATGAAAAAGTGAGATATATGGCAAACCAAGGGTTGGCTGCTGGACTGGGGTACCAAGGCACCAATCAAGGTCCTTATAGTCCTCTGGAAGATAATCAAGGTTGGTGAAACTGTCATGGTCAATGGAGAGATTGAGAAGGTCAGTGGCATAGAGAATATTGTGCGAGAATGGATGAGAGGTACAATTACAGAAGCTCAAATCTATATGTGCCTTCATTAAATACATAAGCTCTATCTAACCAACCGAGTATAAGTGACCCAGTGAATTCAAAAATTGAAGATATATTGAACTGTGTTCAAAAGAAGGCCGAGTCAATGGATAATGGGGTTAATGACCTCAAAAGAGATGTATCAAATTTTACTCAAACCCTGAGCTCTCACGACCCTTCAATCAAACATTTGGAATCTGAAATGAGCTATCTCTCGGCGTAAATGAATCTAAGGGCCAAATATGATTCCTAGTGACACTCTTCCCAATCTTAAGAATGATTTCCATTGTATGGTAACAACCACTAAAAGTGGTAGGTTGATTGATAATTCCAATGTTGTGAATGAAAAATTGGATGACTGGCTGAAGCTTAGTTTACACATACCAATTGTGGTTGATGATAGTGTGAGTGGTAATAAGGTATGTTGGGAAGAAGAGAAGGATTATTAACCTCCTACTATAATGGTGGATGTTGAGAGGAATGAAATCACTAAGGGTGATGTTCCTAAGTGTCATTGTCATGACCCAAAGTACACCCTAGATGTGACATGACAAATGTAACACCCCGGAAATTCTATGACTTAAGTTAGAGCCTCACCTTATGAATAATGACTTAAAAATAGTTAAAATGATGTTTCTAAACCTAAAGTAATGCAATTGACTTGGTTTGGAAGAGTAAAAGTCTAAACGTCAAGAAACGACCACGACATCTGGAAACTAGAGAAGAATGTGTTCTAGTATGTCTTAGGTTTTGGGCAGGTTTGGGAGTGTCGTATGATGGTATAATCTTGTAAAAAGGTTTAAATTAGGTAAATATATGTTTATAGGGTCTAAACGTTCGAATACGACTCCCCAGGGCCATCCTAAGGGCCCCCGAAGAGGACCCTAACCTTGGCCAAGCAAGCTGCCAAGGCAGCTTGCAAATTGCACTTGGTTGGAATAGTTCCGCGTTGTGGACTAGCTCCCCCAAGGAGCAAAAAGTTTTTTGACGACGCGGTCGTGTCGCAGACTCTATTGTCTCAAAATTTAATTCCAAATATCTTTAGGGAACAGCTCCGCGTCGCGAACTTGTTTTGCGACGAAAATGCAGAAATTCAGAAATCAATTTTTACTTCATTAAAGAGTTCAACTAAGTGAGGGGTATTTAGGGTACTTTAGGGGACGTGCATATAATGATTTTTAAGTCAATTTACCTCAATTTTATCACTCAAACACAAAACCCCAAAGATCAAAACCTAAAGTTCCTCATTCTCTCTACTCTCTCTCTCTCTTCTCAAGAACTCCATTGAAGAAGATTGGAGCTTCAAGAAGAAGACTAACTCTCCAAGGTTTCAACTCGGATTTTCATGGTTAATTTGTCAATAAGGTATGGTTGCTTATCACTCTTGGGATTCCTTTCCCCAAGAGGCCCCTTCAAGATGAATTTCAAAATCTCCAATTTCTAGGTTTCAATCCAAAAACGTGGGTCTTCTTTCTAAAGTGAAATTGATACTATAAACTGACTTTGATTGATGTTATATGAACAATTATGGATGAATTTATGTTGTATTGGTGGTTTCTTGAAGAATTCCCCATGAGACCCATGTTTCTCCTTCTTTTCTTAATTCTAACCCTAGTTTGTGTTGGATATTGATTGAAGGCTATGAATTGAATGTGATGTTATGTAATTCATGTTTGTATGATGATTCTACCATAGGTTATGTATAATTTCTATGAAATTAGGGTTGAGTCTTTGAATGAAGCCTTGAAGGCTATGAAGGGAATATGTCAATTGCTTATATTGATGTTGATTATGTTATTACTTCATGAATTACCTTGTATTATGTATTGGTTATGAATTAATTGGTAATTGAAGTATGGATGTCCCAAGAAGGGAAAGAAGGTATGAAGGTTGGTTCTTCTTTGAACTCAAGTATGAAAGGTGAATTACTTAGATTGGAATGATGCTATACCTAATGTGTTGTTGTGGTGTTGCTGACTTAGTTTCCTCATCCTTAACCCTCTACACTTGAATTAGCTATGAAGTATGTATGTATGTTATGGAATGATTGCTATATGATTGAAATATAGTCCTCATGATTATAGTGTAATGTAAAGTGAAAGGTTTACTCACTTGTTAAGTGTTTCTAAAGTGAAAGGATTGTTACTCACTTATGAACATATATGAGCTATTATGGTAAGATGTCTACATAAGAGTCTAGTAAAGGCTAATGTGAACTTATGTGATGACTAAAGATGATTACAAAAGGGAATTAGATGCTTAGCACCGAAAAGGCATGTAAATGAGATGGGGGTCTCATGTTTAGTAAGTCCGGCTCCCCACATGGGTTTCCTCACGTTTAGCAAGTCCAGATTACCCACGGTATATGTTGTCTCATGAGATGGAAACCCCCACGTTTAGGAAGTTAGGGTTTCTAGAAGCAATCTCCTTGACCCTTAACTATGTGCCCACATAGGACTCTAGCTTAGTGGATACACCTAGATAGCTATGTACGAATGGTTACACCTTAGGCAAGTGTTAACCCTCTCTTTTCGGTGTGGGAGTAGAACACCGAATTCCATGTAGCTCTCATGGTCTATGTCGGTTATTGCAATATTTCCCTAATGTAAAAGTAAATGAATGTATGAAAGTTGTGAACTCTTACTGGGGCTTTCTAAAGGGTTTCTACATAGTGTAAGGGAGGGTATGGGACTTCTCTTGCACATTGCACTTGTGGGATCCTAAGAGATGGTTGTAGTAATGTTCTCTTATGATTATGATGATTATGACTTATGTATGTTGAAGCTATGTTATGTATGATCATTATGAATATGGTAAGTTATGATGAAATATGATCTTATGAATGTATGCATGAAGTAGGTTGCTTAATGTGATACTTGACTTTGAATAGGGTTATGGGGTTTTATTCTTTGCATTGAACTAGTATTGCTTGGGTTGTCTACATGTTGGGATGATATTATGTTAGGTTGTACTATGATGCTTACCTTGTGTGCATATTGGATTTACTTGGTAAAAAACATGTTTTGACTAAATGCTCTTTTATGCATGTTTCAATGGTTTTTATGCATAATAGCCATACTTAGTACGTGTGTTGTACTAACCCATATTTTCCCCCCTTTTTCCCAAACATTAGGTTCGGGTCGTTGCGGATTCAAGCTTACTTCTCAAGACACTTGGAGTTGCTTCCCCAAGTTGGTGAGTCCTCAAGTCCGAGGACACGACCCTATGATCTAGCTTCTATGTTTAGTTCTTTGCTAATGTTGAAAGACATTGTTGTACTTTCCTATTTCAAGACTTCTTATTGATGTAAGGGCTAAGTCCCATTTTCGATACTTCTATGTCTAGATGGTACATTGTGACAAAGTTAGATTCTATTTTTCATATATGAAGTGAAGTTGAACTTCCAAAGTAAAAGTTTTAAATTTTCCGTGATTTTATTCTATGATACATGTTATGACGAATGCTAAGGGCTTGTATAAGACCTCTTCTAGGTCGAATACACCGATAACGACTAGGGGGTGCTCTCGGGTCGTTACAAACTTCGAATAGGACCCTGAGAGGTCCTAAACTAACCACTTGATGTAAGCATGACACTATGAATAAAGAAGTACAATATGAAATTAATCATAAAGCTAAAGGAGTCTAAATCATAATATCTCAACATGAGAGAACCTTAATATAAAGCTTGAGTTTGTGGAAAATAACAAAGTCTGACATAAGCCTTTATTAAATTGTAGTGGATAGGACAAAGCCCTAAACCATGAAAAATCTGAAACTAAAATGACGTGAAGAAATAAACTAATAAAAGGTGATCTATCCCTTAAACTATGAAGACTCACCACTATCAAGCGCCAATAGATCCAATCTAGCCACAATCTGGTGGAGAAGCATTAAACACTATATTTTAAAATCATAAAGTCAGAATATGCATATGTACTTTGAATGTACTAAATATGGAAAACATGCATAAAACTTAAGCATAAACCAATATACGTTTGAAAACATAATAGTGCATGACCAAGTAATACAATACCATATCTTAATATGATAGAGTCATCTATCATGAGAATAAGGTCAATGCAAAATTATGGAGATCTTGTTCTAAGTTTAAACCATTTCACTTTAGTGTGTGGGAGATACTATTAACCGACATATAACCATGGAGTTAATGTACTATCCCATCGAAGAGGGCCTAATATATCTTGCCAGGACATAAAGGATCATTTCTCATAACTTCGAGACTTGGTTCCTGGCTACTAGTCCCTCTCAAGACAAAAAAACATTTGGAGACTTGGTACTCGCCTCTATTCTCCTTAGGTTCATAAACACTCAGCCTATACCTACGGTGTCACATGATTTATGGGAAATGGGTAATCGCCACTAGTCCATTCGGGGTTAAGTACAATTTCCCACGAATTAATGTATTATTCTTAAGAGTAGCCCTATAAATATCATGAATTCATAACTATTTCATAAAGACACTTATCTAAGAATCCAGATTATGATCATATTTCACATTAAGAATACTTCAATCGGAAGCAACCTAGTTCATTAAAAGCATGTTGCCACTTTATTTAGAAGCATCATTTAAGTCTTACTCTTTTCAATTTATAATATATACATGACATCAAAGCTTGATTTCATACTTAATCACACACACAAAATATGGGTTCATGAAGACATCAGTTAAACATCTTAGATTCATAAATTTTTCAATTCAATATTCCATGCATAATCCACAAACACAATATATTTCATAATCATAATCATAAGCATATTGCATGGGTTCATACGAAATTTATCAAAAACATGCAATACAACTTAATTCATGCATAATAAGATCATATAGATTGAATTTAACCATAAACAATTGAGCCCATTAAGAGTATGTAAACCCTAGAATTTGGATTGAATCATAAAGAGATTTCGAGAATTCTTTGGGACTCAATGAATGAAAGAAAATCTATTGATGAAATTCCCACATACCTTGCTAAACAAATCCCTAAAGATGGAAGAGAAATATTTGAAGATTTAAGAAACCCCATCTTTCCCCTGGGAGCCTTGAGAGAGAATTGAAGAGAAAACCTTGAGATATTTTTTTGAGTTTTGGTGAGTGGGTATATTTCTAAGAGTAAAATCAGTTATAGGGTTTTTTTATTGGGCCAAAATGACATTGTTTAGGAGTTAAAAGGGTAATAAACACTCATATTACCTTAACTAAAAAACTACCAGAAGAGACTGTACTGACCTACGGTCCGTAGAACAAGTAGTTGAAGCCTAAAATTTAATTAATCTCCAAGAACTATTCCTACGGTTCATAGAAACTTCTAACTGTCGTAGACACTATCCGTAGATCCTAAGGTCAATCGATTTTTCACTAAGTCTGGAACCCCTCCCTACAATCACTTCGTACAGGCCATAGAACCTTCTACAAACCGTCTTAGTGGTTCATAGGAAAAGTTCAGAAACTCTAAAAATCAAATTTCATGGACCACTTCCTACGATTATATTTTACGGACGGTAGAAACTTCTATGATCCATACAGATTGATGCAATATAGATTGTCCTCAAACCATTCATTTACGAATTTCAGCGTATTGATGGATCATTCTCAAGGATGGAGGTTCGTGGGCTTGGGAAATGCGCTTTAAAGGAGCTCCCAGTTGAGCAACACCCTGTGTGGATGATATCTCGGAGCGTGGGAGGTCCAACGAGGTAATGAGGATCAAAGGAAAGTGTTCTCCATTCGGCGAGGTGCCAACCACTTTGGCGATTCGCCGAATCCCTTTGGCGAGGGTTCCAGGATCGCCGACTGATCCAATGAGTTGCAGAGAAAAGCTGCCCATTTGGCGAGCATGAAGGGCATTCGGCGCATCGCCCTTTGAACCCTAGACCGCCGAAAGTTACAGCAAACCATCCAAGGAGAAGCCAATGAGCAGGGTTTCTCGCCGAACCCATTTGGCGGATCGCCAAGCCATTTGGCTCGCCCGACTTGGCTCTCCCGTTGGCCCATTTTCGGGTCACTTTTGGGCCCATCTATGTAATAATGCCTAAAACTATAAATAGGCCTTTAGGGTTTCATTTTAGACTTAGACTTGTTTGAATATTGATGAATGATAAATTTAACTCCTTGTATGAATGTTGAAAGCTTGGTAAGCTTTTGTTGAACATTGTTTAGAAACGAGGGTTGCTTGGGATATCAATTCCCTTGAGGTCTTCGTAAGAGTTAGGTGATTCATGTTGGATTAACGAAGTGAGGTCTTTGGGTTTAACATACCCTTATGTTGCTCTTTGTTTCCTCTTGTTGTGTCTATCTATTTATCTGGATTAGGTGCTTGTTAGGACCTAGATTGGAGGTTATTGGATTTAATACATCCTTTAGTTGCCAATTGTTTCTTACTATCTTTCTTGTTTTCCGCTGTTTATTGTGATTCTTCTTGTGAGAATCGTATCACAGATGCCCCGTAAGAATTGAAACAGTAGTAAAAAATGCAACGTTTCCTTTTCCACTTCAACTTACCAATTTCCGATGTGTTACAATACCTCCCGATTTGGAACATTAGTCCTCGAATAGGACTCAAGTTAGCATGAATAAAGTAGGGAAAGAGATCTAGAAACCCATAATAAATGCAAATCACATAAAATTTACATAAACAAGGAGCAATCAATCAAGCTAAATCATAACTCAAGAATTAAGTTTTCATGAAGATGCATGCATATGGAAACATGAAAGTGACTAAAGCACATGAATCCGAAAGAGTGAACCAGGAAGACTAATGCCTCAAGCTTAAACTGAAAGGAAAGGAAAGAGATAGGGGTACTAGGATATCACTTTGGCTCTGGCCTCCCACATATCAATCCATAACAAAAAGAGAACCCTTCCAAAAATATAAAATTCAACACACACGATCTCAACAATGAAGCACACCATCTTCCCTTTGGGAGTAAACCTCACTAGCATTTTTCTGAAACTGTTTCCCTCAGACCAAGCATAACACCAAAGTCTATCAGCCACGAGACCACCAATAGGAGTAAATGCTGAGATGTTTCTATGAGGACTTCAAGATCGACCTCAAGCATAATAGCCATGCATAGAGTCACACAACAATCAATGAAGCACCTAAATAAAGCAATGCATAACGACAAACAAATAGACCCATACTTACCAGTTGCCACATCCGTGAACCCTTGTGATCTTATCGAGTTAGACGAGCATAAAACCTACTCTGTTTCTGCCCACCACTAGCGCCCGAAGAAGAATAAGGTTGATCCCATTGACAACTATCTCCGTCATTTTTAGCAACCAAAGGACAATCCATTATCTTATGACCCATTTTTCCACAACTAAAACATGCATTAGAACTAGCTAGACAGTCTCCCAAATGGCTCTTTCCATACATCCGACACTCATCGGACACAATTTTTCCACTAGAACCATAACCTTGAGACTTCAGGTTAGACACCCTATCTTTGTTGAATTCTCGAGAACGATTCTTTCCATCGGACCTCGAATGCGAGAAATCACCATTATCCATTCTTGACATCTTTGAATCCCTAGCCTTCTCATTAAGTTTTTATTCTTCGATTTGTTGGGCATGTATAATCAAATGGTATATATACATCTCTTTGATTAGCGTAACTATTTGACACTCTTTAACCAACATCTTAGACACTTCTGACACAAAATTATTCATCTTTTACCTCGAGTGGGCACCATAGTATGATTATACTTTGATAACTGGGTGAACTTCAATACACTCTTGGACACTCACATTCCCTTGTCAAAGGTTGATGAACTCTAGCATTTTCTCTTCCCTCATCTACAAATGAAAGAACGTATCAAGAAAAGCTCCTTTAAACTTCTCCCAATCTAAAGGACTCACATCAATTGCACTTTCCTCCTTCCACTGATTAAACTACACTTGAGAAAAACCCTAATGTTGGTAAGCTGCCAGGTCCATCTTTTCCACTGCTGTAACACCCATAATATCCACGATCTTGTGGATTTCCTCGATGAAATCTTAGGGATCTTCCTCGACTTTGGACCCATAGAATTTCGAGGGATTTTTCCTAGTAACACCGCTTACCTTTGTCACCGTCGTACCCACTATTGGGTTCATGGGAGTAACAACTTCCCTAATAGCTTGGATAGTCATAGCTTGAGACAACACTTGAGTAGAAGCTCTAAAATCATCATGAGATACTTGCTCAGCCAAAGGGTCGACCAACACTTGAGAAACCTCATGCTCCATATTTTCACCAACATTCATTCTCACGAGATTCCTTTGTGAAGGCATATTCTGAAAAGTACAGAACAAGGGTTAGGATTGGGAGGCTTTTATAGAGATAAAACTTTATGGCACGACTTTAGAGTAATGAAAGAAGTGAAGTTTCCTAAACGCTTTGTACCCTCCTATTTATAAATGGGGCATGCTTCACACTCATGAATAAGACTCTACTCGACGCAGCTAATTAGACTTCCTAGAACATTTTTAGAAACCTGATGCGCTAAATACCAAGTTCGTCATGACCCAACATATACCCTAGATGTGGCACAACGAATATGACTGTGAGAGGCCCTAAACAAGCCACTTGATTGAAGCATGACACTATGAATAAAGAAGTAATTTATAAAATCAATCATAAAGCTAAATAAGTATAAATGTTAATATCTCAACATGAGAGAACCCTAATACAAATCTTGAGTTTATGGAAAATAACTAAGTCTCACATAAGCCTTTACTATATAGATGTGGCTAGACAAACCCCTAAATAAAAAATAAATCTGGAACTAAAATGATGTGAAGAAATAAAATGATAAATGGGATCCATCCCTCGAATCATGAGGACTCACCACTAACAAGCACCACTGATAGATCCAATCTAGCCACGATCTGGTAGAGAAGCGTCAAACAATATTCTTAAACAATATAGGCATAATATGCATTAGTATTCTGAATGTACTTAATATGGGGAAACATGCATACAAATTTAATCATAAATCAAGATAAGTTTAAGAATGTAATAATTCATGACCAAGTAATACAATACCACATCTTGATAAGCTAGAGTCATAAATCATGAGAATAAGGTCAATGCCAAATTATGGAGGTCTTGTTGCAAGTTTAAACCATTTAACTTTAGTGTATTGGAGAGACTATTAACCGACATATAACCATGGGAGCTAACCATGGAGTTAAATGTACTACCCCATTGAAGAAGGCCCAGTATATCTTGCTAGGACACAAATGATCATTTCTCATAACTTTGAGACTTGGGTACTTGCCACTAGTCCCTTTCAAGACCAAAAACATTCATAGACTAGGTACTCACCTTATTCTCCTTAGATTCATGAACACTCATCCTATATCTACCGTGGCACGTAGTTTATGGGACATGAGTAATCACCGTTAGTCCACTCGGTACTAAGTACAACTCCCCACGTAATTAATGCATTATTCTTAGGAGTAGCTCCACAACATATCATGATTTCATTACTTGTTCATAAAGAAACTTATCTAAGCATCCAGTTCATGATCATATTTGAAATTAAGAATACTTCAATCTAAGGAAAACTAGTTCATTAACAACATCTTGACACTTTATTCAAAAACATCCTTTAAGTCTTACTCTTCTCAATTTATAATGTATACATGAAATAAAAGCTTGATTCATACTTAATCACACATACAAAGTATGGATTCATGAAGATATCAATTAAACATCTTAGATTCATAAATTCTTCAATTCAATATTCTATGCATAATCCACAATCACAATATAGTTCATAATCATAAGTATATGGCATGTGTTCAAATGGAATTAATCAAAAACATGAAATATAATTTAATTGATGCATAATAAGATCATATAGATTTAATTTAACCATAAACAATTGAACCTATTTAGATATATGCAAAGCCCTAGAACTTTGATGGAATCATAAAGAGATTTGGAGAAATCTTTGGGACTTAATGAATGAAGAGAATCCATTGATGAACTTTCCACATACCTTGACAAACAATCCCTATGGATGGAAGAGAAATTCTTGAATCTTGAAGAAATTCCAACTTTTCCTTGGGAGCCTTAAGAGAGAATCAGAGAGAAAACCTTGAGAGAATTTTGTGAGTTTTGGTGAATGGTAGATTTTTAAGAGTAAAATCAGGTATATGGTTTAGTTATAGGACCAAAACAACGTAGTCTATAAGTTAAAAGGGCAGGAAAAGATTCAGATAACCTACAAACTGATTGTCGGCCCGTACAAGTGGTCATCTGTCGAACAAGTACTGGAGGCCTAAAATTTAATCAATATCCATGAATGGTTCCTATGATCTGTAGAAACTTCTACGGGTCGTAAGCACAATATATAGATCCTAAGGTCAATCAAATTTTCACTAAGTGTGGAACCCCTTCCTACGGGCCATGGAGCCTTCTACGAACCATCTTGGTTGTTCGTAGGAATATTTCAAAAACTCTAAAAATCCAACTTCTAGGACCACTTCCTACGACTATCTTCTACATACTATGGAACCTTCAACGGACCTTAGAACCTTATATAATTAGTAAACATGCCCTTTAAGAATTGAATCAGTAGTAAAAAAATACAACTTTTCCTTTTCCACTTCGACTTACCAATTACGAGGTGTTACAGTCCTACTCCATATCCTCAAAGATTGATGAAGAAGAAAGATGACAACTAATTTAAACATTATTTTTGATTTTTTTAACAAGTTGTCTGTGAACATATCATTGGTTGATGCTCTCTTGAAAATACCAAGGTATGTAAAGTTTATTGAGATTTTGAAGAAAAGTAGGGTGATTGATACACCATTGAGGTGTGAATCTTTAACAAAGAATTGTGTGACCTCAGGCCAAGTATCAATTGAATGCTCTTGTGATTTTCAAGAAGTTGGGTCTAAGGGATCCTAAGACCTTTCCTTTGAGGTTGTTAATGGAAGATCACTTTATAAAGAGGGTGGTTGGGCTTTTATTTGACATCTTTGCAAAGTAGATAAGTTCATTCCCCTGGATGATTTTGTAGTGCTGGATTTTGACATTGATATTGAGGTTCCTATAGTCTTAGTCTGATCATTTTTTACCACGAGGCATGTTTTTTTAGTGTATATGGAGCTAGGAGAGTTCATGTTTAGAGTTGGAAGTGATGAGGTAATGTTAAATGGGTTCAAGCCGATGACGCCACCAGATGAGTCTAGGGTGGTGTCACTACTTGAATCTATGGACAAACTAGTAAAATAGGTCCATGTGAAGAAGCGGTACCACTTTAAATCGATTGATAAATGAGGCATTTGCATCATGTTTTGCCATTAAATCAAGCCTTTTTTAGGAGGTAATCCAAGTGTCTTTTAATTCCTTTTTAGTTCACTTCTTATTGTTTTTTGTTTATTTCAGGGAGGTGAAAAGATGCCAAGTGTGTAATCATGAAATCGATCATCATGTCCATCGACACAAGACTAGCAAAATTCCAGTTCAAACCATCCAACATCGGTCTATCGCAGGTGTTAATCAGTGATCTGGAAAGAAAAGGTCGACCTACCCAGACCAGAAAACCACCAATTCTATATTGTACAATATCGGTCTAGCGCTAGTGAGAAACAGTGCACTGTAAAGAAAATGATTGAAGATTTGGCTTCTACACTGAACTAGCGTCTCGCATGTAGCATTGGAGAAACACCAATCAATGCAAGGTTGGTATGACGGAAGAATTTTTAATTTTGAATAATTGGAGATCCAAAAATTAGGATTTTGATTTGAAGGATTGAAAAACCCTTCTCCTTCCTCATTTACTTTCTACTTTTCTTATTCTCTCTTCCTAACCCCTCCACTTCATCATACACTCTCCAACTTCCAACCTCCAGTTTCCTCTTATAAAACCTACCATTTCCCTCGTCTTCATCCTCACACAAACTCCATATGTTCTCTCTAAGTTCCAATTTGCAAGTTCTAAAAACTCTTTGATGTTAAATTTCAAAAGCTCCATTTGAGGACTCAAAGCTTTAGGTTCACCATATTCTTCAACTAATTTGGTATGTTGCTATATTTATTTAGTTTCAAGCTTTAATAACATATCTTGCAAATGATTTCATGCTTAAATGATTTCCCCAAACCCCTTTGTGATTGAAGTTTCATTTTGGTTCCATGAAAATAGATTTTTGTGTGTCTAATGGGTAGATCTACATTGAATATGCTTGATTGTATAGATATGCATGTTGAAATTTTTTTAGAATTCTTGAAAGTTTAGTTAGGGGGTGAAGTCCGAGTAAATCATTTGAGTTTACGTAGTGCATGAATTGGCTCTAATATGGATTGAGTGACATCATTCCTAAGGGTAAATTTATCATTATGTGAATTCTTTGATTTTTGGTTGAAATATCATGTGAGTAGCATTTAGGGGTCGTTTGGTGTGAGGGATAAAAATAAATAGTGATGGGATAGAAATTTTGTATCCTGTTTGGTTGCCATGTTTGAGATAACTTATCCCACCATTTATGTCATAGTGATGGGATAAGTTATCCCATATACATGGTGGCATAAGTTATCCTAGGATAGCTAACCCCAAGATAACTAATCCTCGGATAACTTGTTCTCAACCAAACGACCCCTTATAGTTGTGGTAAAAATGCTTTGAACTATTTTTTAGTGAAGATTTGTGTTGCGAATGAGTAGAATATTTTCCTTGAATATGTGCTTATGTTGTTTGACGATTCTGAATGATAGACAAGGTGACGTTCTTCTAAGGGAAACCATAAAGTTAGTATAAAATTGCTCTGTCAATCTTTTAAGGAATTTGAGTACCTATAAGATACATTTGTCCTATTGTTGATATGAAATTGGACCATTTTGGTTAAAGTGGTCACTGGTGTGGAACGAATGTTGCCCTACGTTTCACACGTGCAATGCCGGTTGAGTTCGGATATTAAAATTTCATTGATTCGACTTGATGTTTCATCTACTTGCCTAGATTTTTTCTAGGATACTATTTATATCCAATATTTGAATTGATAGTGAACAATTTTCCAATTATGAACTGTCGGTCCAACGCCGATGCTACTATTTCCTTAAATTTTTACTTTTTTTCATCCTAGTCTTTTTATTTTGTTAATGTCTTTTAGTCTTTTATTTCATTTCTCAATGAAAAATACAAAAAACATATAGTTTTTAGTGTTTGTATTACACTCTTTTTGTTGATCATAACTAATAGAATCATGTTGCTGACATGCATGTGTGGAAAGTAACTTCTTCTAAGGGAAAATGCAAAGTAGGGGCTCCCAAGCCTCAAAGGTTGATGAAGAAAGATTAAAATTTAGTATATAGGGAATGAAGAATTATTACACCTTGAACAAAATCCTCCCGACAGTTACATCAGAAAATAAGTTTGATTTGAAATGGTTGGTGAATGAGTTTTCTTCCATAGTTCACTCGATTGATGAAACTGGTTGGAACCCTCTAGTGCATGCACCAAGGGTATATTACTTTGAGCTTGTATTTGAATATTATGCCTCCTACTAAGAGAAACAAGAGTTGTTGAAGCTGAAATGAAAAGTGGAAGATTTACCCTAGTTGTTATCTATTCGAGTGAGGGGTGTAGAGATTGATATTATCACGGTTGTTGTCCATTCATTATTTTGGGATGATCTTTTTTCTCCTTGTTTTGTGTATACTGAGAAGATTGCTTCTAAAAGTAGTCGATTCCAATGGGTTGCCAATATCATTGCTAAAAGTATGCCTTCTTAGGCCACCATGGGTGGTGAGATTAGAGGAAAAACTTGAAATTTGAAGCCAAATTATGGCTTGATTTTGTGTGTGCCTGAATCATTCCTTCTAAAAATTATCAATGAGTACCCACAAAAGTTGTTATTCTCATTTCATATATCATATCTGACACTCACATCAACTATCGTGAACTAGTTGGGTCCAAATGAGAAGGAAATCTTGTCAAACGAACCTTGCATTGCCATTCCTAGTCTTAATATGAAAGCTCTGTGAAATTTTAGATATTCCATTTTTCCAACCGATGTTGCTACCCCAACTATGGAGGTAAATTATCTTGCTAAAAAGAGGGATGTTGAATCCCCTATAAGAAAATAAAGGAGGATGAAGTAATTTGGTATGTTTAAAAAGGAACCAATATAGGATGAACCTATTCCCGGTGAGTTGGGAAATACCTTTGATGAAGAGGACATAGGGCCGATCCAACCTCCTCATCCACTCACTCTCAGAAAGAGTGCTTACCTGAAGTTGGTGGTGTCATTTTATGAAATGAGCACCAAGTTACTCGGCTTGCCAAGGGATTACCCAAGATGATAAACAATGTGGCAAAAAATGCCATGAAGGGGTTGGAAGACAATGTAAACAAGTTGTCCAAACGAGTTGATGTTTTGGAAATGCCTTACAACTCTTTGGGTGGATATGAACATGATGAAAGGAAAAATGCCCATGACCTCTAAAGATGATCCCACGATGGAGGAATCTAGGGCATCTCCACGAACAAGATCTGTAACACCTCATAAATTAGAAAGTTGAAAGGGAAAGGAAAAGTGCAGATTTCGCATTTACCAGTGGTTTACGAGACAGACCTACGGATCATAGGAAGTCCTACAGAATGTAGGAAGGGAACCGTAGAACTGGAGTTGAGTTTTTGGAATTTTAAGTTTCCTAATTTGACTTACGAATGAACATGATGAGTCGTAGGAAATTGGATGAGCCGTAGATAGGGTTTGTAGGGGTAATCCAGACTTAGTAAAATTTTGGGTTAAAGTTGAGGTCTACAGACCGTAGAAAGTTAGATGGTCAGTAGATTGGTGTCGTAGAATGTTGGCTATGTTTTAGGTCCAAGTAACTCGACCTACGATTGACCAGTACGGTCCGTAGAATTTCTAAAGCACATCAGAACTAACCTTGGCCTTCTCTTAGGCCTCTAACCTAGCAGTGAGGTTTTCCAACCTCACACTGTGGGACTCAATCAACCCCTCAAATTTGGTCACTCTATCCCTCAAAGGGGCCATTGCCTTCTCAATTGCCTTATCAATCAGCTTGGGCATGTCCTTTCCAACCCTGGCGGCTCGAACATCTGCACACCGGGCAAGACTGTCCATTTGATAAAACAAGGCCTGAGTCAAGGGGGACAGGGAGTAGGAACTGGGGAAGACATAGCAGCAACAATAACATAAGTAGCAAAAGTAGGAGGCACAGTTGAAGATATACCTGCCTACTCCACAGAAGGAAAATGTGTGGTGAGCTCAGAAGACAATGCATCTGGATCAACTATGGTCGTGGTGTCTGGTGGTGGTGGCTTCCTCCGTGCTGCGTCATCCCACAAGTAATCAACCTCAATACACCGAATGTCATTGGAAGAGGCCGGTGTGATCCTCACTACTGATTTCCCCCGCAAGGGAACTCTTGCTTTCTCACAAATCTTGGTAATAAGGACTAGGAATGGAAGGAAGATCTTTTCTTACTTGGCCCTCATAAACATCTCCACCATATTAATATACTAGACATTAAGTTCAATCTTGTCAATGATACACCCCACTAGCAATACTGTTGGAAGCACCATAATGGACTTATTTTAAGACGATATTAGGTTGCTTCTAATGAATCCAACCCAATAAAGGCCTACCACATTCATGTCTTTCTTTTCAATTTGTGCTCTTTCTGTTATCAATGGAGGAGACAAATTTGCAATAAGTAATGCTATCCACTCCTTGTAGGCATTCAACTTGAATTTCATCTGAAGCTGGAATCTATCAGTTGATTTACCTTTGGTACCAAGAACATCATTTATCGTACTAGCATCACATGGCACTTTCTTACCACGTACCTCTACTTCTTAAGGGTTTCCAGATTGTTCCATTTCTCTTCTTAGGCAGAGCCTTGGCATATGTGTCATAAATTTCCCTGACCCACTTTGGCACATGTGGTTGACTAAGTTTTGTGAACTGTTCAAACAAATGAAACTTGATAGTCACCCATATAGTCAAGTAATCACTCACTACCCCATCAATTGAGTGGATTTCCTCCTCGAGAATAGTATGTTCTCCATCCTCCTTGAGTTTGTTAAGGGCCCTTGGATCTATCTATTATAGGTAGAACGCGAGAGGTAGGTGTTGGATCCTAAGGAGGTGATGCAAACTTAGAACGGATATCTGTCCATTTTGTGGAAATATGCTTCGGTGGTCTCTTACCCACACTCATAGAACTATGCAGAGATGGTTGTTGTGGATGGAAGCCTCAGATGGCTCATTAATGGTGACACCCCTATGCCTTTTCAGATGAGGGGGAGGAGGAGAAGAGTTCTTGTCTGACTCTGTGTCTGATGAAACTATCTACTTGCTCTTTTTCTTCGCCATCACCTGCAAAGCACAAGCATTCAAACATAGAATCAGTGAATGTTAGTTGAAATCAAATTCAATTGAAAGCACAGTTCAAAAATGTCTTGAGGCTCGCCTAATGAGAAGGTGATCCACCTAACAGGATAGGCGAGCTACGGTGAGCTCGCCAAATTTGATAGAAAAAAATATCAAAGAATTGAGGCATAACGGGCAGAGTCAAGTCCAACTCAGTGATTTTCTGAGTTGGTTTTAGCGAGCTAAGAGAAGTCCGCAAAACTGATAGTGCAAAATAAAAGGAAACAAGCATCAAGGGCGATGCCAACTCTACGCCAAGTGGGTTCAATGAACTAAGACAAGCTCGCTGAATGAGACAGTACCAAAGGTGATAAATTCACTCAAGAAGGTGAGCTCGGGCTTACTCGGTGATTTGCTTATCTACCTAGCGAGCTAAATCAAGCCCATCGAACAGGAGGTGTTCAACCTAGTGCCTAAATTTTCCAGAAAAACCCAACATACGCAACAAATCAAGTTTCCCAACATCATTACAATCCACCCACATGCATATCTACCCATGGGCACTTAGACTTTCCCCAATTATAATAAAGTATTGCTCAAATTGATGATTTGCCCTTAAGAAAGTCATCACTCTATCTATGATTGGGAAAAATCATTCAATCGGGTCAACACTGGCTTCTCTGACTTCACCCATATCAAATTCAACCAAGACCCACTAATTTTAAGGGTTAAATATTAACATTTAACCATCACAAACAAGTTTAACAATTTCTAGGAAAAAACCACAAGCAATCAATTCATGGGCATAGTTAAATACAATCATTATAGTACTATCCATTGAAATCAAATAATCAAATGCATCACATGGCCTATAGCCCATACATAAAACACAATTTAAAGCTCAAAATGCAAAATGAAAATCGAAAACCAACCTCAACAAGAAAGCAAAACTTGAAAATAGAGGAGAATAGGGTTGGGTTGATTGAGCTAGCAAGAAAATGCACTGTACACACTCAACAATCACACACTAAGGATGATCACACACTTAAATAAGTTATTTCAAGAAAAGGGAAGAAAAGGTCTCAAAAATTTCAAAGGGTTTTCTTTTAGAATTTGAAAAGACCCTTGGCCTTTTTATACTAGGCACACTCGACAGTCACGACTAATGTCGCCGAGTGTATTCGGTGGATCACTAACTGGAGCTGAAGCTTGCCAAAAATGTCGGAAGAACACCAAACCTAAAGGCTGATTCGGTGGATCCGATGGAGTTTGCATAATGTACTTAGGTATATCGCCTTTTGGAGCTCAGATCGCCGAAATGGACAATACACTTTTCCATATTTTCTAGCTCAAAAGGTGGACAAGAATGAGTCTGCACAACGCCTTCACCGGATCGTTGTGCTGGTTTTGGCATCGCCTAGTGCTATTTTTTCAATATTTTGACTTATTTCAGCCTGTACTCACAACACACGTTATTGAATGCAATAAAATAAAAGTAAAAACTTGAGTTGCCTCTCAAAAACCACCTTATTTAACATCTTGGGATGACATAGTTCTCATTTCCTCAATATTCATTTTTGGGATTTGGGATGGTGTCACTAGGTAGCATTCCCTTTTGCCTTGAATTGAGATGAGTGGAGATTTGGCACAATTGTCCAGTTTGATAGATACCGAATGAGAGGTTACCGTTTGAGATTAAGTGGAGAAGTCTTTTTTTCAATTCCTTCAACACTTTGTCGGATCTTTCAACCTTATTAAAGATCCTTGTAAGCATTTCCTCGGTTCGATTTCCTTCTAGCCCATCTGAGTCATTTGGTCGTTGACGATCATGAGGCAGAATATATCTATCTTTGTCATCCTCCCTATTTCTCCAATTTCAACCTTGTGAATCTTTCCAACCATTTTCTCGATCTTTGTTCCAACCTTGGTTCCCACGTTGTCATTGGTAATTTGGGTGAGAACCCCCCATTGGGTTTCCCAAATATTGAACTTCTTCATTGTATAATGCCTCGAACTTGGCATCATCCAAGCAGTGCCCACTATTAGTTCCAACCGCATTCACTGATTTAAGTCCACCTCCTATGAAATGCTTAGGCAACAAATCGAGTTGGGTCATCATTTTAGCCACGTTTTCATCCTTTTCATAGTCCTTCTTGATTTGTTGTTTGCTCAAGCTCAGTTGTAGAGTACATACTTTGTCTTCTCTAGTATGCCATGCTTGGTTAACTTTGGTCATATCATCTAACAACAAAGCTGCCATGTCATACTGTTATCTGATTAATCCTCCCTGGACTAACTGATCAACCACACCTTGATTGGCTGAATCAAGGCTACAATAGAAGTATTGCAGCAACAAGTTGTCTAGAACACCATGTGTTAGACATTGCTGTAGTAGTTTCTTTAACCACAACTAAATCTCATGTAGAGGTTCACCTCCAATGCGCTAGAAATTTTGGATTTGGATTCTAAGTTTCACCATCTTTGAGGGGGGGGGGGGGGGGGGGAGGAAGAATCTCTCCATGAAAGCTTTATTCAACTCCTTCCAAGAAGTGATAGAGTCATTTGGAAATTTTGCCAACCATCTAGTAGCTTCACCCATTGATTAATGTTTCAAATACACCTTATCCGATTCTAGGTGTAAACGATCATTAACTAGTATAAAACCCAACAAAGAGTTGGGGTCGAACCCATAGGGAGCGGTACGTGTCTAAATTCAGTTATGAAGTGGTCTATTCGGTTATAGGAATAGAATTTATCGAAAACATGTAAACAAGTCTAAGGGTATGACAACGAATGTCAGATGGGGGGTTTGGATGGTCAATTGTGAGCTACAACACAATCAAACACGAAGGAAATAACAATATAGAAAGGAGTTTTCGAGATGTGATCGATTATAGGAAAATTTCACTATACGGGTAATTGAAATTACTAACAAATAGCTAAATATCAGTGGGTAAGCTAGACTATAAGTAAGATAGTTTTCTCTCAAACAACTATCACAATTCAAGTGATTTCTTTCGAACATCAACAAGCTTAGCAAACAAGAATAGCCCCACCTTAATTCATCTACTCTCTCGAGATAGATAGGTAGAATCGATATCAGGATTTACTCTTTCGAGCTAAACCCATATCAACCTAATAACTACAATCAAAAGATGAAAGCTTTGATTCTAAAACCTCTTTTTCAAGCAAGCCTGGAATTCTAAGTTCAAATTGCATTTGCAACTACAATTCTTAGATTAAAACACATCTATCAATTAAACCACTTCAATTAAGCATTTAAATCAAGTTTAGCTAAACATCATAAAAAGGTAAAAAAAAATTACCAACTCGCTTGGCCATTTGCTGGGTAAGAGTACTCTCTAAACCTTTACAATGTTCCAAAATGGATAAATTCAAAAACCCAATTCCAAATCCTCACAATTAAGCTTAGAAATCCTCAAAGTCTACAATAAGAACTGAAAAACTAAGGGAAAACTCTAATTCTAAAACTTGCGGTTCAGAACTCAGTACTGGGAACTGGAACTCCTCAAAACTCCTTTTAAATTTCAATTTATAGTTTCCCACTTTTTGCCAGAAAGTCCAGTAAGCGGAATAAGTCACGTCTCGCCGAGTGGTTCGGCAATCCACCCTTTGCTCCCTTCCGTCGCCATTCTGAATTGATCATCAGCCTCCCAGGTCCTATAACTTTGGGCGATCCAACTTGTTGTCGTGGAGTGGATCGGCGATTCGCCGACTGCCCATTTCTATCGCCAACTTGGTTTTTCCCTAGGGCTGGCACGCTGGAACTTTAGGCGGGCTAAAGAGCCACTCGGCGGTGCGCCGAGTGGTTTTGGCGATCACCAGGATCGTTTTTCTTCACTTCTTCAGCTTTTTATTAGTTCCTTTTTGTCCGGTAATGTCCTTGCCTTGCTACTTAGCCTTCATAGCTGCAAATCAACACTTGAATATCAGTTTAGAGAATAAAATAGGAATTTGAGGACACTTATACTATCAAAACAAAGCCCTAAATGAGTCGAAATCTTGGACTCATCGACACCCAACTTAAACATTTGCTTGTCCTCAAGTAAAACTCAAGATCAATCAGTTCAATAAGGATGTCTACAAATAGTGCTGCATAAGACTCAACATAAATGCACACAACAAGGTTCAAATTACTCATACAATGATTAATTGTGCACTCAAAGTTTCAAATTGTGACTCACCATCATCAAGTGTACTCAAGCTCACAATGCTTGCTTTAAATGCAAGTTCAAGCTCAACAAAGGTATTCAAATGCCCTCACAACAAAAATGATTCCATATTCACACAAAATTTATCAAAACTTTAAAGTCCTAGAATCACATACAACTCTCACACTCACGAAGATGAACACATGCATGATTCCACCCATAGGCTTGCCCTTATTTTCCAATCAACATTTGTTTCAACTCACTCAAGATCACAAAGGTCTTTTCAAGGCTTGTTACGGAGCTGAGTGTAAGGTATGGTCATTAGGCTTAGTGGCTTCTACCTTTATGAAGTATGGCTTGAAAATCTCTTTCCTCCTTTTCTTTAACATTCAAGCATGCTCATAATCCACCCCATTATTCAACTTCATATGAACCACCAAATACCCCCTTTGTTTTGCAATCTTAACTACTTTATTTCACAACTTTTTCTCTTTTTCGGTCTCTTTCTTTTCTTTTATTTTCTTTTCTTTCATTTCCTTTCTTTTTTTTGCATGGAGGAGTTCTATCTTTTTCGAAACAATCGATCAAAGGTGGAATTCTTCACATTTCTTGACTTTCCTTCTTTTTCACCACACCCCCAACTTAGGCTTTTGGCCTAAGTTGGCTATTCAAACAAACCAAAACTTCATGAAGGTTATGGGTAAAGGGATAAAAAGGTCAAAGTTGTTCAAGTTTCTTCCAAAAAAATGATAGGCTCAAAGGGTGCCAAAACAAGATTCACAATTCTCACAATAGTGTCCACAAAAAGGTATAGTGTTAAATTGCTTCACTCTTCAAAATTCTTGCCTACGATCATTTCAATTGCTTGCTTCACTCAATCAATTGGACCAACGGGGAAAATTCTAGGTGTCATCAAGCACAATGTTCAAGGTAGCCTCACCACACAAGGCGTTGATACAATTATCAAACAAGACTCCACACTTTCTAGCTAGCATGCAATGTTCATCACAAGAGACTCATTCGACAATTGGCTAGTCACAACGAGATGCCAAAAGTTCCACATATTGCCTATGTAACTTAGTTTGACTCATCGTAGCCGCACATTCATTTCGCTCAATTAAGAGCACTATTTAAGTCATCGGTATTGAACACAACCGACACTTAGATTTTCACAAGAACAGCCACAATCACACACAAGAGGTGGAGAAAGTTTAAAATTTAGTTCAAAACCATTTTTCGTCAAAACAAAGGGCCACAATTTCACAAACAAGATATATATATTTATATATATATAAAACCCAATAAGCTCAATATTCACAAAAACACAATCAAAATCAATATTCACAAAACAGCCCACAAAAGAGGTAGGTATGGAGATACCTCAGCCCCCAAAAAAATATGCAGTTGTCCTCAAATGCAACTAAAAACAAAAATAGTCTAAAAAGTGACAAAGAAGGAGCTAAGAGAATCATCCTGCTATGCTAGGCCTAGGGTGGAGTCTGCACACTAGTCACTCCATCTGTTGTGTAACACTTCCTAAACTAGTAGGCTAAACTAGAGCTTAACATGAGGGTTAGAGCTGTAAATGTACCTCCTCATACCTAAAAATATAGGGTTTCGTGTTAGAACGTCAAGGTACTAACCCCAAGGACCAACCATGGGTCCTCGAGGGAGACCCTAGGGATTTTCCTGGCAGTGACCTATGGATGGGGTATCTTCGCCTGTTGGTCCAGCCACGCCCCGTAGGTGAGGGGTCGTGGATGGAGTCCCCAGAAACTAGGTCTCTGAACCCCAGACCACATTCACTAGCACAAGTCGTGGGTCCAACCACAGTCCATCAGTGATGGGTCGTGGGTGAGGCCTGGAACTGCTATTTACCAATTTCACTTAAGGGTATTATGGGGTTTTCCATTTTTAATTAATGTTAAGTGACGTTGTTTTACACTAAATTAGACTAAATATATAATGATTCAAGACCCCTGAATTAACTCATCTTCCTCATTATTTATAAATCCCAAATCAAAACAAACTTTTCCCCAAAAACTCTCGCTAGAACTCCAAGGAAAAAGAAGAAGGAAGGTGAAGCTAAGGTTGAAGGAACAATATTTTCCACTCAAATTCATTGGATTTCATCACTATGGTATGGTAGTCCTTCATTCATGGATAGTATTCATCCATGGAGTCCCTCCCAACTTAATTTCAAAACCTGTAATTTCCCAAAAAAACTAGGGTTTTATTCCAACTCATGGATTCCTTTTCAAAAACAATTATATTGCTTTAATTACTTCATATTATGATCGAATTGATGATTTGTTATGGTTTTATGTTGAAATATCCCAAGAATCCATGAAATCCCCATATTCCCAAATTATGAACTTGTGATGTGGGCGAATTGATGAAAGAAGTATATTATGAGATTATGCTTGTCGTAATTGAGCTATTTGAATGATGTTATCATCCATGTCTAATGTTTTAATTCTAGATGTGTTGATGGAATATGATCTATGGTCCTTGAAAGGCAAAGTATGTGAAGTATGCATGATCTATGGTCCTTGAAGGGCAAAGTATGTGAATTATGCATGATCTATGGTCCTTCAAGGGTAAAGTATGTGAATTATGCATGATTATGAGGTTTATGTATATGCTTTAAGACCACTTTGAGAGTAAAGTAAATATGATTATTATCTAGTTGTTGTGTGTTGGGTACACATTTATGTATGAAGATGCTATGATGTGAATTATTTTCTCAAAATATGATGATTCTAAGGTTGAGAGGCTATTCTCACCTATTGAATCTATGAGCTATAGTATGAGTTATGTTGGATTGAGTGTCAAAGCATTCTTCCATGAATATGAACTTAAGTCAAAACTCAATATGTACACTATGGGAATTATGATTAGAACCGAGTGGATATTGAATATGAGATCGAGGCTCCCCCGCTAGAAAGGGGAGGTTTTTAGAAAGTATCTCTTGAGATGGAAGCTCCCCCGCTAGAAAGGGCGGGTTTCAAGTAGCAATCTACTTATCCCATAAACTATGTGCCCCCATAGGTTATTTAGCTATTGGATCCACCTAAGCTTAGAGTGTAGTTCTACCTTAGGCAAGTAGGACAACCCTTCTCGGTGTGGGTAACACCGGATTCCATGGTAATCTCACATGGTCTATGTCGGTTAAGGTATATTTCCATTATGAACAAGGATATGAATCGTGGACTATGAATACTCAAGGAGCTATACTTAGCATGGGTAGGGTTATGGTAACTTATTCATGCATTGCACAAGTATGCTTTGAGGGTACTTATGGTATGTTTCTCTTATGACATGATGATTTATGAAATGAACATGCTTATGACTTATGCTTTTCCATTTTCTTCAAAATGATGCTTTAACTTAGTAAATTGCATGCATTCAACTAAAGTGTCCTTTTTTGCTTGTTTTCAAGGTTTTTATGCATGACTATCATACTTAGTGCATTTTTGTACTAACCCATATTTTCCTATACTTTTCCCAAGTATAGGGTCTAGTTCTTAAGGCGGTCGTCATTAGGTTCAAGCTTGGATTCGACTATTCTCCTTGCTTGTGGTGAGTCCTCATGATTCAAGGACGGGATGTCACTTTGAGTTTCATTCTTATATTTCCATTTTCGGATTATGTTGTATGGGTTGTGACCCTATTTGATTCAAGTATTGTAATAGATGGCTAATTGAGAAAAGTCTAGACTTCCATTTTCCTTTATAAAGATTTTTGGACTTGAAATGCGTTTCTTCTCTTTATTGTTCTACGCTTATGTTATGATATGCTAAGTGGCTTACATGGTGCCTTTCGGGGTTCTATGTGCCTTGTTACATCTAGGGGGTACTCCTAGGTCGGGACAAACTTGGTAATCAGAGCACAAGGTTTAGAAGGATCTAGGATAATGTCTCATAAGCCACATCTAGTAGAGTCTTGTTCATGAGTGTGAAGCGTGCCACATTTATGAATGAGAGGATATAAGATGTTTAGGAAATTACACTTCTTTCATTACTCTTAAGTCATGCCTTAGAGTTTAACTCTATAAAGTCCCTCTCCTAATCCTTCTCTTGTGTCTTCATGATATGAATACACGAAGGGCTAACACAAGAAGAATTGAGGAAGACAACTCAAGCCCAAGCTATGACGGCCCAAGCCAACAAAGAGGTTGTAGCTCCGGTAAACCCTAATATGAATTTCGCGACTTCTAGAGTGAGGGATTTTTCTAGATTAAACCCTCCCAAATTTCATGGCTCCAAAGTGGAAGAGGATCCACAAAGTTTTATTGATGAGGTTTATAAAGTACTTGATATTATGGGAGTGTCTCCACAAGAGAAGGCAGAGTTAACCGTCTACCAATTGAAAGATGTGGCTCAAGTTTGGTATTAATAGTGGAAGGATGAAAGACCCGTAAGAGCGGGACCAGTGGAATGGTAATCATTTAAATCAACATTTCTTGATAGATTCTTTCCCTTAGAGTTGAGGGAAGCAAATATGCAAGAGTTCATTAACCTTCGTCAAGGAGGTATGAGTGTGAAAAAGTGTGCTCTTAAGTTCACCCAACTATCCAAGTAAGCTCCAACTGTGATGGTGGATTCAAGGGCTAAGATGAATAAATTTGTGATTGGAGTGTCCGACATGATAGTCAAAGAATGTCATATAACAATGCTTATCCCAAGTATGGGTATTTCATGTCTCATGGTGCATGCCCAACAAATGGAAGAAGAGAAACTCAAGGAAAAGAATAGAGAGGTGAAGAGATCTAGAATCGGTGATGGGAATTTCTCAAATGCTAGGTCTGATGGGCAAGGTTGACAAAAGTTCAAACAAAGGTTTTCCAACCAAGGTTCCTCTAATGCTTCCCCAAGGGTCAATAAGGATAGGATGTCCAACCCTAAATCTCAAGGAGTTAATGGTGGTGACTCTTATGTGAATAGGTCTGATTGTGCAAAATGTGGGAAGAAGCATGATGGGAAGTGCCTTGCCAGCACGGGTGTTTGTTTCGGATGTGGTAAGAGTGGTCATTCAATTGAGAAATTGCCCAAAAATTTTGGCCAAAGGGAAAGAAGGCAATCAAGCTCCTCCAAGAGGTTCAAACTCCAATGCCCCAAAGAAAAACCACTTTTATGCCCTTCAAACCCGAGGCGACCAAGAGAGCTCCCCGGATGTGGTGACTGGTATGTTAAAAGTCCTTTCTATTGATGTATATGCCTTGTTAGATCCCGGTGCTACTTTGTCCTTTGTGACGCCTTTTGTGTCCATGAAGTCTGAATTACTCCTGAAGTGTTAGTAGAACCTTTTTCTGTCTCTACCCTGATTGGTGATTCTATGGTGGCTAGGAAAGTTTATAGAAGTTTTCCTATTTCCTAGTCTCATAGAGTTACTTTGGTGGATTTAGACATGTTAGACTTTGATGTGATTTTGGGTAAGGATTGGTTGCATGCATGTTATGCCTCTATCGATTGTAGGACTCGGGTGGTTAGATTCCAATTTCCGGATGAGCCTATCTTAGAGTAAAAGGAGGAAATTCTACGCCTAGAGGTCAAATTGTGTCTTACCTAAAATCTAGAAAGATGATCTCAAAAGGTTGCTTTTACCAAATTTTTAGGTTGAGGGATGTAGATTCTGAAACCCCTTCTCTTGAGTCGGTCCCGGTAGTTAATGAGTTTTCAGAAGTTTTTCCCGATGATTTGCCCGATATTCTTCCCGAGCGGGAAATAGATTTGGGTATTGACCTCCTTCCGGATACGCAAACTATCTTTATTCCTCATTATACAATGGCTCTGGTGGAGTTAAAGGAATTGAATGATCAACTAAAGGATTTTCTAGACAAATTCAACCGAGTATCTCTCCATGGGGTGCTCCGGTGTTGTTTGTATGAAAGAAGGACGGGTCTCTTAGAATGTGCATTGATTATCGTCAATTGAATAAAGTGACCATTAATAATAAATATCCTCTTCCAAGAATTGATGACTTATTTAACCAACTTCAAGGGGATAGTTATTTCTCTAAGATTAATCTTCGTTCGAGTTATCACCAATTGAGGGTGAGAGGGGTTGATATTCCCAAGATGGTTTTTCGAACAAGATATGGTCATTATGAGTTCCTAGTAATGTCCTTTGGTTTGACTAACGCTCCAGCGGCGTTCATGGTCTTAATGAAGAGAGTATTCCGACAATATCTTGACATGTTTGTGATAGTGTTTATTGATGATATTTTGATTTATTCAAGGAGTGAGAATGAGCACGTGGACCATTTGAGAATTGTATTGCAAGTTCTTAAGGATCAACAACGTTTTGCAAAGTTTAGCAAATGTGAATTTTGGTTAAGGTCCATAGCATTCCTTGGTCATATTGTGTCAAGTAAGGGTATTGAGGTAGATCCTAAGAAGACGGATGTGGTCAAGAGTTGGCCTAGACCCCTATCATCAACATACATTAGAAGCTTCTTGGGATTGGCCGGTTATTATAGGAGATTTGTTGAGGGTTTTTCTTCCGTTGCCTCTCCTTTAACGGCCTTGCTCAAAAGAACGCTAAGTTTGTTTGGTCGAAAGGTTGTGAGAAGGGTTTCCAAGAGTTGAAAGATAGACTTACTTCCGCTCCGGTGTTGACCTTACCAGAGGATATATAAGCTTTTGTGGTATATTGTGATGCCTTTAGAGTTGGGTTGGGATTTGTGCTTATGCAAAATGGTAAGGTGATTGCCTCTGCTTCAAGGCAACTTAAAGTTCATGAGTAGAATTATCCTACCCATGACCTTAAGTTAGTGGCGGTTGTGTTTGCCTTAAAAATATGGAGGCATTATCTATATGGGGTGCATGTTGATGTTTTTACCGTTCACAAAAGCTTACAATATATGTTTAGTCAAAAGGACTTGAATCTTCACCAAAGGAGGTGGTTAGAATTATGGAAGGTCTATGACATGAGTGTCCCTTATCATCCTGACAAAGCTAATGTGGCAGCAGATGCTCTTAGTAGATTGTCTATGGGTAGTGTGGCTGATTTAGAGGATGAAAATAAAGAATTGGTTCATGATGTGCATAGGTTGGCACGGCTAGGTGTTCAACTAGTGGATTCCACCAAGGATGGTGTTATGGTTCATAATAGTTCCGAATCGTCCTTTGTGATGGATATGAAGTCTAAGCAAGACATTGATCATATATTAGTTGAGTTGAAATAGTCGGTAATCAACAAGTCCGTCGAGGATTTCTCCCAAGGGGGATATAGGGTGCTTAGGTACCAAGGCCAGTTATGTTTTCCGGATGTTGATGGTTTGAAGGAACAAATTCTAGAGGAAGCTCATAATTCTCGATATTCTATTCATCCGGGAACCACCAAGATGTACCGTGATCTACGGAAAGTCTATTGGTGGAACTGAATGAAGAAAGATATCGTGGGATTTATAGCCAAATGTCCGAATTGTCAACAAGTTAAGGTTGAGCATCAAAGGCCAGTAGGCTTATCCCAAAATATACCAATTCCCACTTGAAACTGGGAAGAGGCGAACATGGATTTTATTGTGGGTTAGCCTCACACCCGAAGGCAACATGATTCTATTTGGGTTATTATAGATCGAATGACAAAATCAACCCACTTTATCCCTGTCAAGGTTTCTCATTCGGCGGAAGACTATGCAAAGTTGTATATAAGTGAGATAGTGAAGTTGTGTGGGGTCCCTTTGTCTTTTATTTCGGATCGGGGTACTCAATTTACCTCACACTTTTGGAAGTCATTCCAAAAAAAGCTTGGTACTAAGGATAATTTAGCACGACTTTTCATCCCCAAACCGATGGGCAAGCAGAGCATACCATCCAAACATTAGAGGATATGTTACGGGCATGTGTTATAGACTTCTAGGGTAATTGGGATGACCACTTGCCTTTAATAGAGTTTGCCTACAATAATATCTACCACTCAAGTATCAGTGTGGCTCCTTTTGAAGCCTTGTATGGTAGGAGATGTAGGTATCCAATTGGTTAGTTTGAGGTAGGTGAAATTGCTCTTATTGGTCCCGAATCGGTTTATGAAGCTATTGAAAAAGTTTTGCTTATTAGAGAGAGGTTGAGAACAGCTCAAAGTTGACAAAAATCTTATGCCGATGTGAGAAGAAGGGATCTAGAATTTGAAGTGAATGATTGGGTCTATCTAAAAATCTCACCTATGAAAGGTGTGATGAGGTTTGGCAAGAAGGGAAAACTTAGTCCCCGGTATGTGGCCCATACCAAATTTTGAAACGTATTGGGAAAGCTGCCTATGAGTTGGATTTGCCAAATGAGTTGGCTCCGGTCCACCCGGTATCTCATGTTTGTTTGCTAATAAGTGTATTGGAGATTCGGTATCCATTATTCCCCTAAAAGAGTTGGGAGTTGACGAAAGTCTTTCATATAAAGAGGTTCCTAGAGATCCTAGACCGATAAGTCAAGAGATTGAGAAACAAGGAAATAACTTTCGTGAAGGTTCGATGGAGAAATCATTTAGTTGAGGGTGCTACTTGGGAGGCCGAGGCCGATATGAAGTCCTGATATCCTTATCTTTTCTTCTACTCCTATTCAAGCTTGAGGTAATTATTTCCTCTTGAGTTTTAGTGTTTTGGGAGTCATGTGTGGTAAGTGTGCGTTCCCCTGATTTCCTTATGTTATGCATGTTCTTGATAAATTTCATGTTTACTAATAAAATGAGTCTTCATGATTTATGTTCCTTATGTTGTTGTGCATTTAGTATGGATTGACTATTTGACTTCATGAGATGAGTTGATGAACATACTTTAGTATGCTTCTGAGAGTAATTGCATATTGGCTCCATTATATTGGGTTGAGCATGCTTTTAGTTGGAGAAGGTAGTTGCTCCCATGAATATGAGAAATATTGAGTTGCATGCATAATGGGTTGTTAGATGTACTTCATACTTCCTTGTGTTGCATTGATTATGTTTGAGTTGGAGTTGAAGTTGAAGTTTCCTCCTTTGAATTGTGCATTATTTTGATGTTTCATGTATGTTGGGCTGCTAGTTTTGAGTCTTCAATTTCGTAAGGTGTCTAGATCGTCATTTGGGGACGAATGTTCCCAAGGGGGAAATATTCTAACACTCCAGAAATTGGTAGGCTAAAATAGAGCTTAACATAAGGGTTAGAGTTGTAAACATACCTCCCCATACCTAAACATATAGGGTTTCGTGTTATAACGTCAATGTACGAACCCCAAGGACCAACCATGGGTCCTTGAGGGAGACCCTAGGAATTTCCCTAGCAGTGACCTACGGATAAGGGATCTATGCCCCGTTGGTCCACCCACACCCCGTAGGTGAGGGGTCGTGGATGGAGGCCCCAAAAACCAGGTCTCTGAACCCCAGACCACATTCACCAGCACGGGCCGTGAGTCCAACCACGGTCCAATGGTGATGGGTCGTGGGTGCGGCGTGGAAATGCTATTTGGCAGTTTCACTTAGGGGCATTATGGACTTTTCCATTTTTAATTAATGTTAAGTGACGTCATTTTACACTAAATTAGACTAACTATATAATGATTTAAGACCCCTAAATTAACTCATCTTCCTCAATTTTTCTAAATCCTAAATCAAAACCAACTTTTCTCCCAAAACTCTCTCTAGAACTCCAAGGAAGAAGAAGAAGAAGTAAGGTGAAGCTAGGGTTGAAGGAACAAGATTTTCCACACAAATTCATTGGATTTCTTCACTAAGGTATGGTAGTCCTTCATCCATGGATAGTCTTCATCTATGGAGTCCCTCCCATCTCAATTTCAAAACTTATACTTTCCCAAAAACTAGGGTTTTACTCCAAGTCATGGGTTCCTTTTCAAAATCTATTATATTTCTTTAATTACTTCATATTATGATCAAATTGATGATTTGTTATGGTTTTATGTTGAAATCCCCCAAGAATCCATGAAATCCCAATATTCCCAATTTATGACCTTGTGATGTGGGTGAATTGATGAAAGAAGGATATTATGAGATTATGCTTGTCGTAATTGAGCTATTTGAATTATGTTATCATCCATGTCTAATGTAGTAATTCTAGATGTGTCGATGGAATACGATCTATGGTCCTTGAAGGGCAAAGTATGTGAATTATGCATGATTATGAGGTTTATGTATATGCTTTAAGACCACTTTGAGAGTAAAGTGAATATGATTATGATCTAGTTGTGTGTTGGAAGGTTATCCTCATATACACATTTATGTATGAAGATGCTATGATGTGAAAGGTTTTCTCACAATATAATGATTCTAAGGTTGAAAGACTACTATCACCTATTGGATCTATGAGCTATAGTATGAATTATGTTGGATTGAGTGTCAAGGCATTCTTCCATGAATATGAACTTAAGTCAAAACTTAATATGTACACCGTGGGAATTATTCTTAGCTAGCACCGAGTGGATATTGAATATAAGATCGAGGCTCCCCCGCTAGAAAGGGTGGGTTTCTAGAAAGTATCTCTTGAGATAGAAGCTCCCCCACTAGAAAAGGCAGGTTCTAGTAGCAATCTCCTTATCCCATAAACTATGTGCCCCCATAGGTTATTTAGCTAGTGGATCCACCTAAGCTAAGAGTATGGTTCTACCTTAGGCAAGTAGGACAACCTTTTTCGGTGTGGGTAACACCAGATTCCATGGTAAGCTCACATGGTTGATTTCACGTATCAGGACACTTCTTCCAATTCTAAGTGCCAATGATCATTTGTCAGTAATATAACCCAACTAAGTGAGTTGGGGTCGAATCCCACAGGGAGTGGTACGTGCTTAAGATTCAAGAGCAAATACAAATATGTTCAAGTCAATCATAGGAATAGATATTTAGGAATAAAAACATAATTAAAATTTAGGGTGACACAAGTGTCAAATAACAGGGGGGTTTTGATTGTAATTATCAACTACAACAGCAACAAATAACACTAATTAACAAGTAATGAGACGGTTTCTTGGGATATGATTGGATTATAGGCTAAGGTAGACAAATGGGTAATTGCAACTGATAGTAAATAGGTGTAAATTAGTGAATAAGCTAGACTTTAGTGGGGATAAACTTTCTCTCAAACAATTTATCCCGAATCAAGTTGGTTTCTCTCAAACACCAACAAACAGCAATTAAGAACAACCTAAGCTTTAGTCCATTCAATCTCTCGAGCTGAATGTGTGGAAAAGGGTTTAGGATTCACTCTCTTGAGCTGAACCCATGACAACCCAATACCCACAGACCATCAAATCAGTAATCTTGGTTTTAAAACCTCTCTCTCGAGCAAGCCAAAAACACGAAGGTAGATTTCATTTGCAACTACAACCCTTTAAATTAACCCACAATTACTTATTGAAATCATATTTTAACAACATTTAAACTATCAATTAACAATACCAATAAGCTAAATTAGCCCGTAATCACACCCCAAGAATTGGGGTTTTAGCTAGACATCATAAAAAGATAGAAATCGTTACCAAATTGTGTTTCCATCAATTGGGTAAGATTAATTTCGTCTTTACAAAGGTTCAAATTAAAGAATCTCAAAGACCCACTTCCAATTTCTCAAAAATGGAAAATTTTAATTCTTCAAAGCTAAGGAAAATATTGTCTCAATACTCAGAGTTTTAGCTCCAAAGCTGATAAGAAATTCTATATTATGAAAACTGATACTCAACTAAGAATTCAAAAAAAATGTATTTATAGTCATCAAGAATATGTTGTGAAGGACCATTCGGCGCAGTAAGTCGGGATCACCGATCTACTCGGCGATCCACCTTTGGTCAGTTCTATCGCCGTTTTGCTTTGGCCTTCAGCATCCTCAAGTTCTGTAACTTTGGGCGATCCAACACTGTCTCGCAGAACTGTTCGACGACACGCCGACTGCTCAATTCTCTCGCCAACTTGATTTTCTCCTTCAGTGTTTGCACACTGGAACTTTAGGCGAGGTATTGGCCACCCGGTGACTCGCCCAATAGATTAGGTGATCAACATGCCTTCTTTTCTTCGTTCTTTCACCTGCCTTATTCCTTTTTTCCCATTAGTGTCCATGCTTTGTTCCTCAATACAAATACCTAGAAAACAAGGATTTTACATCAGTTATAGGCACAAAAAAGGCATTTGAGGACACTAAACCTATCCAAATAAAGCCCTAAATGAGTCCAAATTGTGGACTCATCAATAATCAATGTCAGTTAATGTATATTCCCACTATGAACAAGGATATGAATTGTGAACTATGGATACTTAAGGAGCTATACTTAGCATGGGTAGGATTATGGGATCTTATTTATGCATTGCACAAGTATGCTTTGAGGGTACTTATGGTATGTTTCTCTTATGACATGATGATTTATGAAATGAACATGCTTATGACTTATGCTTTTCCATTTTCTTCAAAATAATGCTTTAACTCAGTAAATTGCATGCATTCAACTAAAATGTTTCTTTTTGCATGTTTTCAAGGTTTTTATGCATGACTATCTGACTTGACGTATCCGGGCGCTTCATCCAATACTAAGAGTTCACGGTCGTTCAATAGTAATATAACCCAACCAAGGGTTGGGATCGTTCCCACAGGGAGCGGCGGTTTGTATTTGAGAATCAATAGAAAAGCAAAAATATGCTCAAGTTAATTATAGCTATAGATATTAACGAGTAAAAACATGATAAATTAAAAAGGGTGACACAAGTGTCAAATATCGAAGGGGGTTTTGTAAGCAATTATCAACTAAAATGACAACTAAAGCGAAAATGCAAATATGGAGACGGGATTGTTAGGATGTGATAGGAATATGGGATAAAATACACCACCGGGTAAATGCTATTGATAGTAACTCGCTGCAAATTGGTAACTAGGCTAGACTTTAGTGGGGGCAAATTTTCTCTCGAACAATTTACCCCAAATCAAATCAGTTTCTCTCGAACACCACTAAGCGGCAATGAAGCACAGCCTTCGCCTTAGGCCATTCACTCTCTCTAGTTGAATGTGTGGGAGAGGGTTTAGGATTCATTCTCTCGAGCTGAACCCACGACAACCCAATAACCACCGACTATCGATTGAGTAGTTTTCATTTTAAAACTTCTCTATCGAGCAATTAAAAAACACGTAGATAAAATTGTATTTGACAATACAACCCCATTTAATTCAAACACAACTACTGAACGAAATCACCTCTAAGCAGGGAATAAACAATCAATAAGCAATACCCAACGATAAATTCAACCCATATTCACAAAATCACACCCCAAGAATTGGGGTTTTAGCTAGACATAGAAAAGAGATAGAAACCGATACTGAAAAGTGTTTCCATCAAATGAATACGATAAATATTATCTTTACACACGTCAAGGATAAAGAATCTTAAATACCCACTTCCAATTGATTCGGAAATGAAAATCTTCAACTTTTCAAAGCTAAAGGAAATTGTCTCAAAAAAAAACTAAGTTCTAAAAACTGAGTGATTCTAAAATTGAGTTCTGAAATGTAAAACTTGATACTAAACTAAAAATTCAAACACGTATTTATAGTTGTCAAAAATTGTGCTGCGAAGGATCACTCAGCACAGTTAGTCGGGATCGCCAATTCACTCGGCGATCCACCCTTTGGTCTGGTTCATCACCTTTCTGCATTGTCCTTCAGCAACTTCAAGCTCTATAACTTTGGGTGATATGGCACTGCCTTGCGTAACCGTTCGGCGACTCACCGACTTCTCCTTTCGATCGCCTATTTGATTTTGTCCTTCAAGACTTTGCACACTTGAACATTGGGCGAGATCAAGGCCATTCGGCAACTCGCACAATTTGTTCAGCGATCCTCATGCCTTCTTTTCTTCGTTCTTTCAGCTGTCTTGTTCCTTTTTGCTCCATAGTGTCCATGCTTTGTCTCTAACTCCAAATACCTTAAACTCAGGGATTTACATCAGTTTTTGGGAAAAAAATATGCATTTGAGGACACTAGATCCATTAAAATAAAGCCCTAAAAGAGTCCAAATTGTGGACTCATCAACACCCCTAACTAAAACTTTGGCCCGTCCTCAAGTAAAACTCAAGTTCAGCAGTTCAAAAAGGATGTCTCAAACAATGCTACATAAGACTCAATCATGAATGCACACAAAAAGTCTCAACTTACTTGTACAAGGATCAATTGTGCACTCAAAGATTCAAGTTGTGACTCACCATTACCAAAGAATCTCAAGCTCACTATACTTGCTGCAAATGCAAGTTCGAGCTCAACAAAGGTATTTTGAATGACCTCACACAAAGAATGATTCCATATTCAGAAATAATGGTTCAATCATTTGAAGTTCCAGAATCAAGATCAACTCTCACCCTCACAAAGATAGCCACAATGCATGATTTTACCCATAGGTTTTCCCTTATTTTCCGATCGACTTTTGCTTCAGCTCATTCAAGATCAAAAAGGTCTTTTCAAGGCTTGAAACGGGGCTGAGTGTAATGGTATGGTCATTTAGGCTTACAAGCTAAAAATCCTCATGAAATGTGATATGAACAATACATTCTTTCCTTCTCTTTATCAATTTCATTCAAGCTCAAAAGTCACCTCTTATTCATCTTCCATGAGTCATTGGGAACCCCATTTTCTTTGTATTTCCACAACTTTATTTCACAACTTTTTCTTTTTCAATCTTTTCTTCCTTTTCTCTTTTTTTTTTATATGGAGGGGTTTCAGTTTTCTCAAAACATAGGCACAAGGGACTTCTTTGCATTTACTTGATTTTCCTTCTCTTTTCACCACACCCCCAACTTAGGCTTTTGGCCTAAGTTGGCTACTCAAACAAACCACAGATCATGAGGATTATAGGTAATGGATCAATAAAAGGTAGCAATGTTATCAAGTTTCTTCCAAGAAAAGGTTAAGGCTCAAAAGGTGCTCAAAATATGTTCACACACTCACAAGGTAAGCCACAAAAGAGGTATAATTTCATATTGGTTCACACTCTTTAAAGTTACCTAAGATCATCTTAAGAAATTGCATCAATTAGTCAACCGGACCAATGGGGTAAATTCTAGGTGTCATCATGCATGGTTCACAGTAATCTCATCACACAAGGAATTAACACCAAAGTCAAACAAGACTCCACACTTTTGCTAGTGTGCAGTGCTCATCACAAGAGACTCGATCCGATAATTGGCTAGTTACAATGAGATGCAAAGAGTTAACATGTTGTCTATGCAACTTCAATTGGCCTCGTCGTAGACGCGCATTCATTATGTTCGATTATGATCACTATTCAAGTCATCAATATTGATCAAAACCGGTACTCAAATTTGCAAGAGAACAACCACATTCAACACATACAAGAGGTGGCAAATTTTTTTTGGAAGGGTCAAAAATTATTTACAATTAAAAGCAAGGAGCCACAAGCTCAAACTCCCACAAAAAGCAGTGTATAACATGAATTTAGCTCAAAGCCCAATATATAAACAAAACTAATATGCACAAAGGTGGGCGTCACCCCGCCACAAACAAAAATCATTTGTCCTAAAATGCAAACGAAAATATCTGAAAGTAAAATAAAGTAAGACAGAGAGGGAGGTAGAGAGGGGATCCTTTCTACGCAATCGCTCCATCTGTCTAGGCATCAGTGCCCGATGCATCTGTCTGGTCTCGGGTTTCAATACCTGGAGTCACCTCAGAGGGAACAGTAATAGCACTAGGAACAGCCAAGGAGGTCTTGGTAAGTGATGTCTGGATCACCGACTGCGTACTCGTCCCCACAAGATCCAAAAAGTCTCCATATATGCTCTTCTCCTGTATCTGTATCTGCTCCTCGTCGGTCTCAGCATCCGACTCACTCATTGTGGTCTCCTCATGGTTTACATCGACGGTGGTAGCCGGAGGTATCTCAGGGACATCTACATCATCAGCATCTTTCAGTAATGAAGTGAAGTCGGTAGACTTCAGATAGTCTACGTCCTTCCTCAAGGCTGCTACCTTGGCCTGTAAATTTGTAACCTCGAAGGCCTCTTCCTGTCTACTCTCACAAGTTGTGACTCTCACAACCAACTCATCATCAAAAGTTTGGAGGGGGGTTAAGTGCAGCAAGGATGGCACTCTCGATCATTCCTGGGATGGATCTCTTAAGTCGGGTCGCCCTCACATCAGTTGAATAGGCCAAGTGCCCCATCTTCAGGATCATGGCCTGAGTAATATTGACTAGCTGGGACAAGGTGGAGGTGCCCGAAACCTGTGAAGAAGTAGAAGGGGCAGAAGTACCTGAAGGCCCGAAGTAGGCGAAGACGCCTCTGCAGGTAACGAATCAATATCCACCTCCGGGGACGTGTCCACCGGAGTTGCCCTCCTCCTGTCAGCCTCCTCTCTAGTATACTCGACCTCAATACGATGGATGTTAGTAGAAGAGGATGGGATAATATCAAAATCTCTAGCAGCATCCTGTGGCATTCCAGTTCGTCGGCACAACTCTGTGATCATTACTGGGAAAGGCAAAAAGGTCTACTACTGCTTGGCTCTTATGGCCATCTCCTGCTCTATGATAAGGCCCAAGTTGAGCCGTTTTTTTTATAAGATAGACCCCAGGCAGGCTGCTTTTGTATGTCGGAGGATGGATTCATTCTGTGAAGGCATAAGTGAACTACTGATGAATCCAAACCAATAATGGGCAGCTCTATTCAAATCCTTCTTCTTGATCTCGACTCCCGCATCAATCCACCTGGGAGTGGTATCAGAAATAAGAAGGGCAAGCCAACCCTTTAGATCCTCCAGAGTTTGTGTCATAGGCAAACCATCATATGAGAGTGAAGACCCTGGAGGCCTATCAAATACGACATTAATGTACTCCTCACTATAGTTCACTTCTACACCTCGAACAGTGATCGACTTAACCTGTCTGAACTCGATTGCCTTCTTTTTAATCTTTGGCACTAGTTCACCATATGCTATGTAGAACTCACGGACCCATGAAGGAATATACGGACCTCGGGGTCTGGTGAAAATATGGAACTGGTGCCACTGTAATAACTTTGCTACACCGGGGTACTTGCCTTCCAGACCCTCGATAGATAGTAGTTTCTCCTCAAGGATGGTGCACAAACCATCTCCTTTTAACCTGTTGAGGAGTCTAGGTGCAGGAACGACTGGTGGCACGGGAGTGACAGGAGGTGCCGGAGTTGGTAGTGATTCTGCTGGTGTGGATGCATGAGGAACTCTGGTGGACGTAGGGTGAGATCTTGCCCGGAGCTCATACCTTCGGGAAATCAAAGGCTGCTCGTCTTCAGGCTCAAACAAATCATCCCAGGTATCAAAAGCCACTCTCTCAAATGTGTGCTTATTTCTTTTGCCTTTGTCTCCCAATGGGATTTCTTGCCTTCTCTTCTTTGGAGGATTTGATCCCCCTTCATTTATAGTAATTCCCCGTGCTTTTTTCTTGGGTGGCCTATCTAGATTGGTTCGTACCATATCTGCAAAACATCAGAGAAAAGTTAGTAAATATTCATATCAAAGCACCAAAAATTAACTGCAAACAGACTCGATGATCTAGTCGGCTAGACGCCGAATCTCTTTAGCGAGCTGGATCGAGCTCGCCGAAGGGATTGGTTCAAAAATATCAGCAAGTTGGTGAAGGGAGATCCTGTTCGGTGAATCACTGATAGCTTTCGATGAGCAAGGGCTAACCCACCGAAAGTTCCAGTACAAAAAGGGTTCAGGGGTGCAGACAAAGGGCGGTCAAGAATACCTTCGGCGAGTCACCGAGTGCTTTCCGCAACCTCAGGCTTTTCGCTGAAAGTTACAAAATTAAACTACTCGTTAAGCATGAAATTAAAGGCGAGATGGGGAACTTCGGCGAAACGCCGAGTGGTTTGGCGAGCTCGACCCAGCTCGCCAAACTGCTCAACGTGCCTACTTTCAAACCCGTTTCTCAAATTCAACCCCACAACCCCCGAAAACAAAATCGAAGCATGCACTAGTTAAATTAAGTTCAGACCCATAACACCCATCACCCCGAGATACTTAAACTTCTCCCGTTTTGCCAAATTTGGCCATTTGACGAGCTTTTGCCATTAACAATGGTGTCACCCACTCTATTATTGCGCAATTTACGTCATTTAGCACAAATATGGGCTACTCTGACTTCACCCACCAATATAACCAACATGCAAGCCCAACCCCACAAAATTTAACTCATTTTAAGGCACAAATTTACGGGCATTCGACGATCAAAACAATACGGGCAAGATTATCAAATTAAAATAGGCATGAAAATAAACTAATTCTATTAGAGAGGCCCAGCACATGACAATATGATAAGATCATTGCAAATGAGTACAATTTTGATAAAATAATCTCAGGGTTCGAAAAACCAACCTTTGATGCCGATTAATGAAGATTGAAATGCTAGGCGGCAAAGTAATCCACAATCCGAGGACCAATCAACGACTAAAATACTCTAAAAATGTAAGAAATATAGAAACTAGAGTTCAAGTGTGAGTTTGGGAAGATAAAAAGTGAGGGAAAGTGAATGAATTTGAAACTTTTAAACCTTTAGCCTGAAAAATCGTCCAGTTCTGGCCTATTCAGCGACATTAGTCTTGCTCGCCGAGCCACTCAGCGACACACTGAGTAGTCATTCACCTCGCCTAACATTATAGGACCTCCATTTATTGTGGGAGTCCAAACGACAGTCTCCGTCGGGATCGCCGACATGGTCAGCAATTTGTCAATGATTTCCTGAGCTCAACGAGTTTTACAGACTCCCATGTAAAATTATCTTGAGTCTGACGGTGGTTTGTGCCGCGGTTGCCGACCTCTTCGGCGATTCGCTAAATGGATCTGATGCTCGCCAATCTGCACTTTTCGAACACTTTCCACATTTCCACCTACACAATCAACACACCATTAGTTTATCAAAATAAAGCAATAAGGGGTCTTGGGTTGCCTCCCAAGCAGCGCCTTAGTTAACGTCATGACATAACGTAAGTCCACCTTCAAACTCATTCTTGGGGTTAGCCTTAGTATCACTAGGCAAACCCCATGTTGTCTCGGGTTGAGATGAGACGATATATTACCCATTTGGGTCTCCAACTGCTTGATCGACACTGAATGGGAGGTGATGGTCTGGCTAAGGGTAGACACATCTTTCGAATCTTTTGGCTTGTCTGACCCTTCAACTTTGTTGAGGATACGAGAGAGCATATCCTCAGACCGACCATCTTCTGAATCTTTTGGCTTTTGGCGCTCGTGGGGAGGCACATACCTATGCTTCTCCCCATCCGTCCAATTTGGATTACGGTCCCTCCATTCATGATCTACATCTTTCCAACCTCTATCCCTAGCCAAACCTTGGTTACCACCCTGCCTCAGGTAGTTTGGACGATAGCCACCGCCTTGGTTGGCTAGGAAATTTACCTTTTTATTATACAACGCTTCAAACTTGGACTCATCTGGGTTAGCACACCCGACACCTACGGTATTAACACTTCGAGCACCAGCTCCCATGACATTTTTAGACAAAATATCAAGTTGTGTCATGATCTTGGCCATGTTTTGGTCCCTCTCTTGGTCCTTCTCCATTTGTTCCTTAGTTAACTTGAACGTGAGAGGGGAGACCTGGTCTTCACGGGTATACCATGCCCTGTTTATGATAGTCATGCCATCCAAGAGATGAGTAGCTATCACATAAGGTTGCTGCATCAAACTTCCCGGAGAGAGTTGGTCAGCAACACCCTTATTTACTGAATCCAGACTCCGGTAAAAATACTGCAGCAACACGTTATCAAGCAAGCCATGGGTTGGGCATTAAAGCACAAACTTTTTGAATCGCAGCCAAGTTTCATGGATAGGCTCGCCTTCTAGACACTTGAAGCTCTGAATGTTGTCCCAAAGAGTCATCATCTTCGAGGGAGGGAAAAATTGCACTTGAAATGTGGTGACCAACTCCTCCCACAAAGTGATTGATTCACGTGGCAATTCAGCTAGCCACTGGATGCCTCACCCATCAATGAGAACGGGAACAACCTCAACCAGACCGATTCTTGGGAGATATTCTTGAAGGAGAATGGTCCACATACATCCACAAAGTTTATAATGTGCTCATTGGGATCCTCATGAGCCAAACCACTGAAAAGTCATTTTAGTTGCAAGAGTTGCAACATAGTACTCGTGATGTGGAACATTGCATTCCCTTCAGCCGGAGGTAAGCGAATGGCACCAATACTGCCCATGAGATGGGGGTTATTAGCATGAAGCTCGTTGACATCGTTGAGATTTCCGATGTCGTCTTAATGGCCTCCTTGGCTGCCATTGCTGCCGTTTACGCTCATACTTCCTGTTCACAATACACAAACAAGCAAAACGAAACTAAAATTTAAGTAAGTATCACTATAACTAACAAGAGAAAGCTTTAACTTAACAAAAAATTCACAATTAGAACCACTCCCCGGCAGCGGCGCCATTTTGACTTGACGTATCCGGGTGCTTCATCCAATACTAAGCGTCCACGGTCATTCAATAGTAATACAACCCAACCAAGGGTTGGGATTGTTCCCACAATGAGGGGTGTGTAATTGAGAATCAATAGAAAAGCAAAACTATGTTCAAGTTAATTATAGCTAGAGATTTTAACAAGTAAAAACATGATAAATTAAAAAGGGTGACACAAGTGTCAAATATCGAAGGGGTTTTGTAAGCAATTATCAACTAAAGTGACAACTAAAGCGAAAATGCAAATATGGAGATGAGATTCTTGGGATGTGATAGGAATATGGGCTAAAATGCCCAACCGGGTAAATGTTATTGATAGTAACTCGCTGCAAATTGGTAACTAGGCTAGACTTTAGTGGGGGTAAATTTTCTCTCGAACAATTTACCCCGAATCAAATCTGTTTCTCTCGAACACCAATAAACGGCAATGAAGCACAACCTTCGCCTTAGTCCATTCACTCTCTCGAGCTGAATGTGTGGGAGAGGGTTTAGGATTCACTCTCTCGAGCTGAACCCACAACAACCCATAACTACCGACTATTAATTCAGTAGTTTTGGTTTTAAAACTTCTCTCTCGAGAAAGTCTAAAACACGAAGATAAAATTGTATTTGCAACTACAACCCCATTTAATTCCAACACAACTACTAAAAGAAATCACCTCTAAACAGCGAATAAACAATCAATAAGTAATACCCAGTAATAAATTCAATCCATATTCACGAAATCATACCCCAAGAATTGGGGTTTTAGCTAGACATAAAAAATAGATAGAAATCGATATCGAAAAGTGTTTCCATCAAATGGATACGATAAATATTGTCTTTACACACGTCAGGGATGAAGAATCTTCAATACCCACTTCCAATTGCTTCGAAAATGAAAATCTTCAACTCTTCAAAGCTAAAGGAAATTGTCTCCAAAAAAACTAAGTTCTAAAAACTGAGTGATTCTAAAACTAAGTTCTGAAATGTAAAACTTGATACTAAACTAAAAATTCAAACAGGTATTTATAGTTGTCAAAAATTGTGCTGCGAAGGATCACTCGGCACTGTTAGTCGGAATCGCTGATTCACTCGGTGATCCACCCTTTGGTCTGGTTCATCGCCTTTCTGCATTGTCCTTCAGCAACTTTAAGCTCCGTAACCTTGGGTGATATCACACTACCTCGCGTAACCGTTCAGCGACTCGCCGACTTCTCCTTTTGATCACCTATTTGATTTTGTCCTTCAAGGCTTTGCATACTGGAACATTGGGCAAGATCAAGGCCATTCGGCAACTCTCCCAATGGCTTCGGCGATCCTCAGGCCTTGTTTTCTTCGTTCTTTCAGCTGCCTTGTTCCTTTTTGCTCCTTAGTGTCCATGCTTTGTCTCTAACTCCAAATACCTGAAACTCAAGGATTTACATCAGTTTTTTGGACAAAATATGCATTTGAGAACACTAAATCCATTAAAATAAAGCCCTAAAAGAGTCCAAATCATGGACTCATCACTATCATACTTAGTTCATTTTTTTACTAACCCATATTTTCCTATACTTTTCCCAAGTGTAGGGTCCGGTTCTTAAGGAGGTCGTCATTGGGTTCAAACTTAGATTCGATTATTCTCCTTGCCTGTGGTGAGTCCTCATGATTTGAGGACGGGAGTTCACTTTGACTTTTAGTTCTTCTATTTCCATTTTCTGATTATGTTGTATGGGTTGTGACCCTATTTGATTCAGGTATTATAATAGATGGCTAATTGAGACAAGTCTAGACTTCCGTTTTTCTTTATAAAGATTCTTGGACATGAAATGTGTTTCTTCTCTTTGTTGTTCTATGCTTATGTTATGATATGTTTAGTGGCTAACATAGTGCCTTTCGGGGTTATATGTGCCTTGTTACATCTAGGGGGTACTCTTGGGTCATGACATGTCGGGGAATCAGTGCCCGGTGTCTTAGCATACTTGGCTCCACTGGAGCCCACCATCAAAGTATCCTAAAGCGATGCCTATCTCACAATCTCGAACATAGCACCCTCCAAGTAATCCAGATCCTCATAGACAGCCTCCTCCCGCTCACCAAGATACTTCTTATACGTCTCAGCCTCGAAATTAGTAGCCGGAGGCACATCCAAACAAGCTGGAACTACTGATCTCGGGACATCTGGTATGTCCAAGTGCCAAAGAGCATGGAGAGGTCGATGGAATTCAACTCATCCACATCCTTACGGAGTCCAACAAGATCGTCATTTAAAGTCGTTACCGCATCAGCAGCCCCTTGTCCTCACACACATATACTCTCGTAGTAAGGGCATCATTCTAAGCTCTGAGGGGTATCAACGCAGAAGCAATGGCTCGCTCGATCATAATAGGAATTGCGGCCTCTAATCGGGAGGCACGCACATCGGCGAATAGGGCCAAATTCCCCATCTTGAACAGCATCGCCTGTGTGATCGAAGGTCTAGAAGCATAGACAACAACAAATTTAGGGGGAGGAGGAGTAGCTGAAGTGCTAGGAGTATCGTAAGTAGTGGATCTAGAAGTACCTGAAGGCCCAGTGGCTGGAGTAGGTATGCTTGCCTCTGCAGGTATCATATCAATGTAAACCTCCAGGGATTTGTCCACCGGGGCCACCCTTCTCCTATCAACCTCATCTCGCGTGTACTCGGCATCTATACGCCAGATGTCGATAGAAGATGTGGGTGTAACCTCAACATCCATCTTCTCATCTCGTGGAACTCGAGCTCGACAACATAACTTGGTGATCAATACTGGAAATGGGAGAGACGTTTGGCACTGTTTGGACCTCATGGTCATCTCCTGCTCAATAATCAAATCCAAATTGAGCCTCTTCCTAGCAATCATGGACCCAAAATAGACCGCATTTGGGTGGTGGAGGATAGACTCATTCTGGGATGGCATGATCGTGCTACTGATAAACCCAGCCCAATATCTAGCTGCCACATTAAGATCCTTCTTCTCTACCGGCGCTCCGACCTCAATACACCTCCGGGTGATGTCGGAAAGAAGAGGGGCCAGCCAACCTTTGAGGTCCTCCACAGTCTTTGTCTTGATCATACTCTGGTAGTCATGCCTAAATTTGGTGGCACACTCGAATAAAATATTTATGTCATCGCTGCGACATTTTACCTTCTTTCCTCGGCCAACCACAAAATCCACCGGCTTGAGGCACCAAGTCATTGAAAGCCGAGTAGAACTCCCAGGCTCAATTAGGAATGTATGGGCCATGGGTCTTGGTGAAGACCTCGAATCTGTGGAACTTGATAGTGTCCCACACCGAAAGATGTCTATCCACCACACCATATGTGTACAATCTCTTCTCCCCCTAATATGGTACTCAATTCCTCGGCCTTTAGTCGATTGAGTGACCGGGGAGGAAGACCCTGCACAGGTGGTGCATGCACTACTGGTTGTACTGGAGGAGGCATTGGAGCTGAAGCTGAGGTGGTCGGTGTCGGAGGCACTGGGATCCTAGATGGATCATTCGTCGATTAGAGCGTAGCTCCGCTCTCCTGGAATCAAGTAACTGATCATCCTCAGGCTTAGAGAGAGAAGCCTGAGAATCACTCTGTGATTCCTCTCACTGATGGAGGTAGTGAGGTGTGTCTCATATACTTCCTCACTAGCTGAGCTAGCCTCTTCTGGTGTCACAATTGTGGGTGCTTTGCCCTTGCTCTTACCTTCCTTTGGATGTAGTTTCTTCGTCTTAGCCTTGGAAGCAGCTTCTTCCTCATCTATAATGACTCCTCATGCCCGCTTTCGGGGTGATATGTCTCTTCCGAAAACTTTGGGTCTAGCCATTCCTGTAAGCAACATAGAAAAACGTTAGAAAAAGATGCAGAAAATAAATTGTAGAAAGACTCGCCGAACCGGCAGGCGAGTCGCCGAAATACTTTGGCGAGCAAGGCGGGCTTGCTAAAAGTTACACTACAAAAATTTCAAAAATTCAAAGCAGGTCGGCGATGACCCTGGCCTTTCAATGGATCGCCGACACCAATCGGAGAACTAGAAGTAGCTTGCCAAGAGTTACAGTGTATTTTAAGGAATTAGGGGCACAGAAGGGCGATCAAGAACCACTTTCGATTAGTCGCCGAGTTCACTCGGCGAGCTCAGGCATATCGCCGAAAGTTACAGAATCAAACTCAACATTTTAGGGAAATTAAGGGTGATCTAGGGGGACTTAGGAGAACTGCCAAACCAAACGGTGAGCTCGACCCAGCTCGCCAAATGGCCCTTCATTCTAGTGTTTTACCCCCACTCTTAAAAATCAAACCCGCAACCCACAAAATCAAAATTAAACACTCACATTATGAAATTCAATCAAGACCCATACCACACATGCCTTCGAGGTATGATGCTTATCGTGACCAACGACACTAACCTACAGTATGAGTGTCTATGATCGTCAATAATATAGTAACCCAGCCAAGGGTGGGGTCGTGTCCCAAGGGAGTGGTTCTGAGAATTAGTAGAAAAATAAAATTTAGTTCAAACTAGTCGTAGCTAGAGACATTAACGATTAAAAACATTGTAAATTAAAAGGGGTGACACAAAGGTGTCAAGTATCAAATGGGGGTTTTGTCACAAGTAGTTAAAAAACAACAAATATAATAAGAAGATCAAAGTATGGGGACAAGTTCTTGGGATGTGACCACAATACAAGTTAAGATAAATCGTTGGGTACATGCTTTCGATAGGAAATTTGCAAGATAATAGTGACTAGGCTAAGCTTTAGATGGAAATAAGTTCCCTCTCAGGAAACTTACCCCATTTCAAATGCAATCCTCTCAGACACCCATTTGCCGCATGAAGGCCAGCCTACACCTTACCCCACTCACTCTCTCGAGCTGAGTGTTAGGATATGGGACTAGGGCTCACCCTCTCAGGCTGAACCTCATATCGACCCACTCCTTAGGCCATCTGTCTAGCGGTCTTGGTTTAGCGACCTCCCTCTCGGGCAAGCTGAAAACACATGGGTGGTTTTGTATTTACAACTACAAACCCATTAAATTAAACCACAACCACTAGGTGAAATCACCATGAAAATACATCTATCCTATCAGCAAGCAAAACCTAACAACAATATCAACACATATTTGCTAAATCACACCCCAAGAATGGGGTTTTTAGCCACACATCAAGAAATAACAAAATACACCTAAAATGATACTAAAATTAAATGGGTATAAAGAATAAAACATTGATTTAAGCAAAGGAAGAAGAATGAAGAAGACCCACTTCCAACTTGGGGAAGATGAAATACTTCTTTCTTCAAGTCTCCCAAACACCCTCTCCAAACATGAGAGAAAATATCCCAAAAAGTACTATTCTATTCTGGAAATTAAAATAAATGTTCGACTCTTAAAAATTAATAACAAGTTTTGTATTTATAGACTTTAGAAAATAGTGTTGGCGGATCTTTCTGCGAGGTTAGTCGGAATCGTCGATTAACTCAGCGATTCTCCCTTTGGTGTAGTTCGTCGCCGTCTTGCACTAGCCTTCAGCATCGTCGTGTTCTGTTTCATTGGGCAACCTAGTACTGCTTCGCGAAATTATTCGGCGAAACGCCGACTGCTCCTTTCATCGCCATTTTGATCCTGCTCCTTCAAGGCTTCGCGTACTGGAACAAAGGGCGGAGTGCATCCCTTCGGCAAATCGCCAAGCGTGCTTAGCGATGCGGATGCTTCAGCTTCTTCGTTCTTTTTAGCTTTTTTGTTCCTTTTTGCGCCAAAGTGTCGATGCTTCCACTAAAACTTCAAATACCTGAAAATTAAGAGTTTTCATCAAATATTGAGACAAAATAAGCATTTGAGGACACTATTCCTATCAAAATAAAGCCCTAAATGAGTCAAATTTGTGGACTCATCAACACCCCCAACTTAAACTTTTGTTTGTCCTCAAGCAAACTCAAGTTCAGTTGTTCAAAATGGTGTCTCAAATAGTGCTACACAAGACTAAATCATGAATGCACACAACCAGACTCAAATTTACTTATACAAGGATCAATTGTGTACTCAAAGATTCAAGTTGTGACACACCATTACAAAAGATTCTCATGCTCCCAATACTTGCTACTTGTGCAATCAAGCTCAACAGGAAGTATCTAAGTGCCCTCACATCAAAAATGATTCCATATTCACAGACAGAGGTTAATCAATTCAAGATCAGGAATCAGATGCAACGCTTACCCTCTAAAAAGAGGAACACAATGCATGTTTTTACCCATAGGTGTGCCCTTATTTTCCAATCAACTTTCGATTCGGCTTACTCAAGATCAAAAAGGTCTTTCTAAGGCTTGTAATGGGAATGAGTGCAAAGGTATGGTCATTTAGGCTCAGTGACTTTTTCCTCATGAGATGTGGTATTCTCAAGGCATTCCCTTCTTTTCTATTTATCAATTCTTTTTCTAGTGCTTCTAAGTCATCTTTTCATTCACCTCCATGGATTGCTTGGAAACTCAATTTCCTTGGTACTTTATTCCACAATTTTATTTTTTTATTTTTTTTATTTTTTTCTAAGGGTTTCCATTATTCTGCAACACCAGGGGTTAAGGGAGACTTTTCTTGCACTTCTTGACTTTCCTTTTCCTTTTTACCACACCCCATAAGTTGGCTATTCGCTAAACCACAAATCAAGAGGATTATAGGTCGTGGGTCAAGTAAGGTCTAGGGTTCATCAAGATTCTTTCAAAGAAAGGTAAGGCTCAAAGGGTGTTCAAAGGAGTTTTTCACACGCTCACGGGTAGGCCACAAAAGTGGTATATGTCAAATTTGGCTCACACTCTTCAAATTTGCCTAAGATCATTTCAATAGTACACCTTTCTAAATCAATCAGACAAACAGGGCAAATTCTAGGTTTATTCATGCAAGGTTGAAGGCAAGCTAATCACACAAGGCATCGACCCTTAAGTCAAACAAGACCACACACTTTCGCTAGTGTGCAACGACCATTACAAGAGAATCAATTCAATAAATGGTTGATCACAACGAGATGTAAAGAGTTTACATATTGTTTATGCAACTTCATTTGGCCTCATCGTAGCCATACATTCATGTTCGTTCGATTGAGAGCACTATTCAAGTCCTCAGTATTGATCGAAACCGGGACACAATTTTTTTGCAAAGGAACAACCACATCAATTCACAAGGGGTGGCAAAAATGTGCGAAAAAATCAAAAAATTTTGAAAGGATCAAAATCATTTTGCAAATAAAATAAACGGAGCCAAAAGCTCAAACAATCACAAAGCAGTTTTTAAAAACAGACAATCCAAATGTACACCAAAACACAAGTATCTGAAATAAGCAAAATAAGATGGGCCTCACCCCACCATAAATAAGAGCGTTTGTCCTCAAATGCAAATAATACAGAATCCAAAAGGCAAAGTAAAGAAACACAAAGAGGGGGTAAAGAAAGGTCCTGTCTAATGGATCGCTTCATCTGTCTGGGCCTCAGTACTCAGAGTGACTCCTTGAGGTGAAACAATGGTCCCCGGAGTATTGTTGTTTTGGTCCTCATTGTTTGCCTCTGTCTTGGCCTCTGCAGCAAGATTAGATGCAATCATATGATCTATCTCATGAGCTGCACTGAAGGCCCGTTCGAGCCCATAGAGGCACATTAGGGTCGATGGGAATTCGTCTCTTTGCCCTGGCTTCCTCGATCTATTTCCTTTGTCTGGCTAGCTCTGCTTTCTTTACATCTGTTTTAAACTCTCATGATCTTACATGTCGGGGTGGCATGTCCCTTCCCGCAACTTTTGGTCTAGCCATTTCTGCAAAAAGACTTCGAGAAAAGTTAGACAATATTTTAAGTGGGGGTAGGGGAATTCTGGGAGTAGAATAGCTTCACCAAACCAGTAGGTGAAGTACTCGTCCATTTAGGCCATTCACTGAAAATGATGCATAGAAGGTGCAAGGGTGCAGGCAAAGGGCGAAGAAGGAGTCTTTTGGCTAGTCGCTGAGTGAGCTTAGCGGCATTAGGCTCACCGCCGAAAGTTATAGATCGATTAATGCATGTAGCATTCAGTTAAAGGCAGAATGGGGGCATTAGGCGAACCGTCGAGCAATTCGGTGAGTTTGTTCATCTCACTGAACAGCCAAACGTGTCTACTTTCAACCCATTTCTTTCAAATTTCACCCTGTAACCCAGATAATGCAATTTAGGCTCAAATGACACAATTTCAACGATTACCCATAGAAGTTTCACCTTTTCACCCACATAAAAAAAAGTTTTCAACTCAAAGCACAGTCGAATGGGAGTCCCTCAAATCACGCGAAAGCTACTCAATCATAATCCGTAATACATGCAATCCAAGACTCAACGGAGATTTTATACTATCAATCACCATGCAAATGAGTATAAATTTTGATAAAATAACTGAGGGGTTCGATTACCAACTTGGTGCTGAATTAGATTGTACTGACGTGCTAGGAAGCAATGCGATCCAAATTCGTGCACAATTTGACACTTAAAATACTTTTAAAATGCAATAAATAAAAGGCTAGAGTGTGGGTGTGAGGTTGATAGGACAAAGCAGGGAGAGAAAATGAATGAAATAGAACTTTTAAACCTGTGGTTTGTAAAAACCATCCAATTCCCACTCATTTGGCGATGTTAGTCAAGTTCCCCCATTCACTCGGTGAACTGCCAAGTGTCTGTTTCTTCGCCAACTGTAACAGGCTCTGCAGCTCATGTGAGGATTCTAATCGATGATTTTCATCGAGATCACCGACATGGCCAGCGATGCGCCACTAATTTTCTTCAGACCGCCGAGTTTTATAGGATCCAAGTTGATAGTGCCTTGAGTCAGACGGCGGAAAGAATTGTGTTCGCCGATCTTGTCGACGATCCGCCAACTAGACATGTTGTTTGCCTCCATTTACTATTTCAATCACCTCCCTTACTTTAACCTGTACAAACAACACACCATTATTCTACTAGTAATTAGGAAATATTTAAAGGGTTTTGGGTTGCCTCCCAAACAGCGCCTTAGTTGATGTCATGGCACGATGCAAGTCCACCTTCAGACCTCACTCTTGGGGTTAGCCATAGGATCACTAGGTAAACCCCCTTGTGGTCTTGGATTAAGATGAGTTGAGATATGACCCATTTGGATCTCTAACTGCTTGATCGAAACTGAATGAGAGGTGACAGTCTGGTTGAGGGTAGACACGTCTTCTTTCATGCCTTTCAGCATTTTGTCTGACCCTTCAACTTTGTTTAGGATACGCGAGAGCATATCCTCGGACCTACCACCTTCCGAATCCTTGGGCTTCTGACACTCGTGAGGTGGCAAATATCTATCTTTCTCCCCATTTTTTCAATTTGAATTACGGTCCCTCCATTCACGATCTCGATCCTTCCAGCCTTCGTCTCTAACCCATCCTTGATTACCACCTTGCCTTGGGTAGTTTTAACGATAGCCCCCGCCTTGGTTAGCTAGAAAATTTACTTCCTCGTCATACATGACTTCAAACTCCATTTCCTTAGGATTTGCACCCCCGACTCCCACAGCATTGACACTACGAGCACCAGCCCCCATGATAAAATGTCAAGCTGCGTCATGATCTTGGCCATGTTTTGGTCTCTCTCATTGTCATTTTCAACCTGCTCCTTAGATAGCTGAAATGTGACCGGTGAGACCTGGTCTTCACGGGTGTACCACGCCATGTTGATGGTTGTCATGCCATCAATAAGCTGAGTTGCTACTGCATATGGTTGTTGTATTAATCCTCCAACCGAGAGTTGGTCAGCTACACCTTTATTTACCGAATCTAGATTCTGGTAGAAGTATTGAAGGAGCACATTATCAGGTAGACCATGGGTTGAGCATTGTAGCACCAATTTATTAAACTGGAGCCAAGTTTCATGCAGAGGCTCTCCATTCAGACACTTAAAGCTTTGGATGCTATCCCGAATAATCATCATCTTCGAGGGGGGGAAGAATTGCACATTAAATGCGGTCACCAAATCCTCCCACGAAGTGATCGAGTTACGTGGCAACTCAGCTAGCCACTTGCACGCTTACTCCATTAATGAGAAAGGGAATAGTCTTAATCGAACTGATTCCTGAGAGATGTTCTTGAACGAGAAAGGTCCACACACATCTATGAAGTTTCGAAGATGCTCATATGGGTCCTCATGAGCTAATCCACTGAAAAGTCCCTTTAGTTGCAAAAGTTGCAACATAGTGCTTGTTATCAAGAACACCGCATTTCCCTATGCTGGAGGTAGAAGGATGGCTCCAACACCTCCCATGAGATATGGATCATTGATGTTGGGCTCTTGGACATCGTTGAGGTTGCCAATGTCGTTCTGATGGCCCACTTGGCTCCCGTTACTACCGTTAACACTCATGCCTTCTGAAACGTTTACACAATCAATAGAACAAAACTAAAAATTAAATTAGTAAACTACCACTAATAAGAACAAAAACTCTATTAAACTAAAAGTTCTCAGACAACACCACTCCTCGGCAGTGGCGCCATTTTGATGCTCATCATGACCAATGACACTAACCTACAGTACGAGTGTCTACGATCGTCGATAATATAGTAACCCAACCAAGGGTTAGGGTCGTGTCCCAAGGGAGTGGTTTTGAGAATTAGTAGAAAAATAAAATTTAGTTCAAACTAGTCGTAGCTAGACATTAACGATTAAAAACATTGTAAATTAAAAGGGGTGACACAAAGGTGTCAATTATCAAATGGAATGGGGGTTTTGTCACAAGTAGAGAAAAACAACAAATATAATAAGAAAATCAAGTATGGGGATAGGTTCTTGGGGTGTGACCGCAATACAAGTTGAGATAAATCGTTGGGTACATGCTTTTGATAGGTAATTTTCAAGATAATAGTGACTAGGCTAAGCTTTAGATGGAAATAAGTTCCCTCTAGGGCAACTTACCCTATTTCAAATGCGTTCCTCTCGAACACCCATTTCCCACATGAAGGCCAGCCTACGCCTTACCACACTAACTCTCTCGAGCTGAGTGTTAGGATATGGAAATAGGGCTCACCCTTTCGGGCAGAACCTCATGTCGACCCACTCCTTAGGCCATTAGTCTAGCGGTCTTGGTTTCGCGGCCTCCCTCTCGGGCAAACCAAAAACACATGGGTGATTTTGTATTTGCCACTGCAAACCCATTAAATTAAACCACAACCACTAGGTAAAATCAACATTAAAATACGTCTAACCTGTTAGCAAGCAAGACCCAATAATAATATCAACACATATTTGCTAAATCACATCCCAAGAATGGGGGTTTTTAGCCACACATCAAGAAATAACAAAATACACCTAAAATGATACTAAAATCAAATGAGTATAAGGAATTAAACCTTGATTTAAGCAAATGAAGAAGAATGGAGAAGACTCACTTCCAACTTGGGGAAGACGATATCCTTCTTTCTTCAAGTCTCCCAAAAAACCCTCTCCAAACGTAAGAGAAACTATCCAAAAAAGTACTATTCTATTGTGAAAATTAAAATAAATGTTCAACTCCTCAAAATTAATAACAAGTTTAGTATTTATAGACTTCAGAAAATAGTGTTGACGGATCTTTCGGCGAGGTTAGTCGGAATCGCCGATTAACTCGGTGGTTCACCTTTGGTGTACTTTTTCGCCGTTTTGCACTAGCCTTCAGCATCGCCGTGCTCTGTGTCATTGGGTGACCTAGTACTGCTTCGCAAAATTGTTCGGCAAAACGCCGACTACTTCTTTCATCGCCTTTTTTATCCTGCTCCTTCAAGGCTTTGCGTACTGGAACAAAGGGCGGAGTACGTCCCTTCGGCGAATCGCCAAGCGTGCTTGGTGATGCGTAGGCTTCAGCCTCTTGATTCTTTTCAGCCTTTTTGTTCCTTTTTGCGCCTAAGTGTCCATGCTTCCACTAAAACTTCAAATACCTGAAACTTAAGAGTTTTCATCAAATATTGAGACAAAATAAGCATTTGAGGACACTATTCCTATCAAAATAAAGCCCTAAATGAGTCCAATTTGTGGACTCATCAGGGTACTCAGACTTCCCCTGATTTGGCCAAAATTTAACTCGATTTCAACAAGTGATGACACGGGAAACATGAGGCCGATTAATTACGATTTCAATTAAGATTAGGCAAACAAACAATCACATGATGATTCATACTACATTTCCCACATATATAAACAACAAAACAACGATTTGCATTTGATTTCAACTAAGAATCAAGTTTGGGGTTCGAAAAACCAACCTTTATGCCGAAAGTATGTTTGAAGTGCTAAGAAACAAAGTAATTCCAAAGAAATCCAAGTAAAGATCCCAAGTAACACGAGAATAAAAACAAAAGTACAAGAATCTAATATTTGGTGCGAAAGTGCGGGAATTAAAAAGTAGGAAAGTGAAAGGATTTTGAAATTTTAAACTGTTTGGTCTTTAAAACTTTTCATTTCGCACGCTAGTCGGCGAAGTAAGTCGTGTCCTCCGAACCACTCGGCGATGCACTGAGTGGTGTTTATCCCACCAAGTTTTACAGAACCTTCAGTCATTCTGGTGGTTCCAACGGCAGTCCAAGTCGGGCTCGCTGACTGGACTTTTGGCTTGCTATATGTTTTTTTCCCAAAACTTCAACTTTTCAACCTGTACATTCAACATCCATTATTCAATTAATAGAAATAAAAGCAATAAACCTTGGGTTGCCTCCCAAGAAGCGCCTCATTTAACGTCGTGGCACGACGTGGATACGCTTTCAAGGATCACTCTTCTAGTTAGCCAAGGTATCACTTGGCAGGCCCCCTTTTGGCCTTGGGTTCAAATGAGACGAAATTTAACCCATTTTCGTTTCCAATTGCTTGATTGACACTGAATGGGAGGTAACCGTCTGATTAAGTGTAGAGACGTGTTCTTTCATTTCTTTCAAAACTTTGCCTGACCCTTCTACCTTATTGAGAATTTGTGACATCATGTCTTCTGTATGGACATTTTCCAATTCCTTGGGCTTTTGACGCTCATGGGTGGGACATACTTGTCTTTGTCACCCTCTATTTCCTTCCAAGTAGCATTATGATCACGCCAATCTCTGTCACTGTCTCTCCATCCCTCGTTTGTATTCCAACCTAGATTTCCACCCGGCCTTTGATAATTTGACAGAAAACTACCTCCTTGATTTGCAAGGATGTTCACTTCTTCATTATACAACGCTTCAAATTGTGCCTCATTAGGGTTTGATCCACCAACATCATTTACACTCTTCATCCCACTACCCATAACATTTTTCGACAATAGATCTAGCTGGGTCATCATTTTGGCCATATTTTGGTCTCTCTTTTGATCCTTCTCAATCTGCTCTTTCGTCATCCTAAAAGTGAGAGGAGACACTTGGTCCTCACGAGTGTATCATGCTCTTTTGATCTTAGTCATGCCATCAAGGAGTTGAGACGCTACTTCATAGGGTTGTTGCATTATACCTCCGGGAACAAGTTGATCAGCAACTCCTTTGTTCACCGAGTCAAGACTCTTATAGAAGTATTGTAGCAGCACGATGTTTGGAAGTTCATGAGTCGGGCATTGAAGTACCAACTTCTTAAATCTCAGCTACGTCTTGTGGATTGGTTCACCTCCAAGCGTTTAAAACCTTGGATGCTATCTCTGAGCATCATCATCCTTGACGGGGGAAAGAATCTCACACGGAACGTTGTGGTAAGTTCATCCCAAGAGGTAATGGAGTCCCTTGGTAACTCAGCTAACCATTTGGTAGCTTCACTCATCAAAGAGAATGGAAACAACCTGAGACAGATTGATTCTTGTGATATGTTCTTGAATGAGAACGGACAACAAACATCTACGAAGTTTCAAATATACTCATGAGGGTCTTCGTGATCTAGCCCTTCATATAATCCTTTCATTTGGAGGAGTTGTAGACTCGTACTGGTAACATGAAAGACAGTATTCCCCTAAACATGAGGTAGATGTATTGCACCAACACCACCCAATTAAATTGGGTCATTTACATCATTCAGATTTCCAATATCGTCTTGGTGGCCCACTTGGCTACCATTATTCCCGTTCACGCTCATCTCTTCCTCTGTTCAAAACAAGCAACACAAAAAAAAAACCAAAGTAATTCGATTCAACTACAACACAAACAAAAAACCAAACAAATCAAAATTGAACTTCGAAAATAGAATTCTAAACAACACCATTCCCCGACAGCGGCGCCATTTTGATTAATGTTTCAAATACACCTGATCCAATTCTAGGTGTAAATGATCGTTAACTAGTATAAAACCCAACGAAGAGTTGGGCTTGAACCCACAGGGAGCGGTACTTGTCTAAATTCAGTTATGAAGTTATAAAGTGAACTATTTGGTTATACGAATAGAATTTATCAAAAACATGTAAACAAGTCTAAGGGTATGACAATGAATGTCAGATGGGGGGTTTGGATTGTCAATTATCAACTACAACACAATCAAACACCAAGGAAATAAAAATATAGAAAGGAGTTCTCGGGATGTGATGATTATAGGAAAATTTGACTATATGGGTAATTGAAATTACTAACAAATAGCTAAATATCATTGGGTAAGCTAGACTATAAGTAAGATAGTTTTCTTTTGAACAACTATCACGATTCAAGTGATTTCTTTCGGACATCGACAAGCTTAGCAAATAAGAACAGCCCACACCTTAATTCATCTACTCTCTCAAGCTAGATAGGTAGAATCGAGATTAGGATTTACTCTTTCGAGCTAAACCCATATCAACCCAATAACTACAATCATCAATTGAAAGTTTTGATTCTAAAACATCTTTTTCAAGCAAGCCCAGAATTCTAAGTTTGAATTGCATTTGTAACTACAATTCTTAGATTAAAACACAGCTATCAATTAAACCCACTTCAATTAAGCTCAGTAATTAACAATACCCATAAGCTAATTCAGCCCATAATCACATGATCACACCGCAAGAATTGGGGTTTTAGCTAAACATCATAAAAAGGTAAAAACAAATTACCAACTTGATTGGCCATCAGCTGCGTAAGAGTCTCCAAGCCTATACAATGTTCCAAAATGGGTAAATTCAAAAACCCAATTCCAAATCCTCACAAATAAGCTTAGAAATCCTCAAAGTCTACAATAAGAACTCAAAAAACTAAGGGAAAACTCTAATTCTAAAACTTGCGGTTCAGAACTCAGTACTGGGAACTGGAACTCCTCAAAATTCCTTTTAAATATCAATTTATAGTTGCCCACTTTTTGGCCAGAAAGTCCAGTCGGCGGAATAAGTCGCGTCTCGCCGAATGGTTCGGTGATCCGCTCTTTGCTCCCTTCCATCGCCATTCTATATTACTCATCAGCCTCCCAGGTCCTGTAACTTTGGGCGATCCAATTTGTTGTCGTGGAGTGGATCGGCGATTCGCCGACTGCCCATTTCTGTCACCAACTTGGTTTTTCCCCAGGGCTGGCACGTTGGAACTTTGGGCGGGCTAAAGAGCCACTCGGCAGTGCACCGAGTTGTCATGGCGATCACCAGGATCGTTTTTCTTCACTTCTTCAGCTTTTTAGTTCCTTTTTGTTCAGTATTGTCCTTGCCTTACTCTTTAGCCTTCATAGCTGTAAATCAACACTTTAACATTAGTTTAGAGCATAAAATAGGCATTTGAGGACACTTATACTATCAAAACAAAGCCCTAAATGAGTCAAAATCTCAGACTCATCACCCTTCAAAGAGAAAAGGAATAAACTCAACCTCACGGACTCTTGTGATATGCTTTTTAAAACAAACGCTCCACACACCTCCAAAAAAAATTGAAGATGTTCATGGGGATCTTCATGAGCTAAAAACCCCAAACATTCCTCTTAGTTGGAGCAATTGTAACATTGTTCTGGTTACTTGAAACACAGCCCTCCCAGTTGTAGGAGGTATTCGGATAGATCTCGTGGTTTGAACAATATTTACATGCAAATCACCCATGTAGTCGTTTTAACCATAGTTACTATTGTTGTCACTACCATGGTCACTCATTATATTAGACCTGCAAATTAGCCAACACAACACAAAACAACGATATCCTACAACTAAACAAATTTAAAAACTAATTCTCAAATATAATTCTCAACCACCATTCCCAGACAACGGCGCCATTTTTGACAACGCTTAAATGTACTCCTCAAAACCAAATTAAAAGAGACAGTGGTTATCATCAATAAAAAATCCCAACTAAGAGTCAAGGTCGAATCCCACAGAGAATGGTAAATCATAGAAAATTCTATCAAGAAATTTAGATTGTAAAATCATTCATTTGTAGTAGTGAAAACGTTGATGGTCAGAATTAAAAGGATTTGGTTATCAATGGTCACAATTAAACTAAAATTTCAAAAAATTCAAGAAGTAACAAGTAATGTAGGGGTACAGGGATTGGAAATTAATGTCACATAAGGGTTATTGTGGTACTCTTTAGTGATGAACATTCATGAATAGTATGGGTCATCTTTAATAACACTAATCTTCTTTCGATCTCATAGCATCCTTGCAAAGAAACTCCTTTTGGTCTCATATGTATACTATACTAAATAACTCAATACCTTGCTCTATTCTCTCTTACGATGCAAAAATAGGGCAAATATATCTGACCCATAACCTCAATTTCCAAGAAAGTTACAAACATCAAACCAAAATTGCTAGTAACAATCTCTTTCGAGCGTTGACTGGAGATCGGAAGTAGGAATTAAGCTTGCAACCTTAACCCATACGTTAACCCCGATGCTAATTAGCCTAAATTTATGTATGAACAACAACAAACTAAAGCATAACATAATACCCACTACATTAAATCAACACCCAACCCCATAATTGCACTCCTAGATCTTCGGATCTTCGGATCTTAGTCACCCATCACAAAAAGAAAAGAAATTATACCTTTCATGAAAGCAATCATGGTTAACATGAAATTAAGCAATTACAAGGAAACCCACTTTGTATCTAACTTCAATTTGTCAATTTCAAGATCAAAGTCGAAAACCCCAAAAACTAGAAAGTGTTCTTCACAAGGTAAAATGTTTTTCTCGCCTCATTTGTTCATATACCAAAAACTATTGCTACTCACGTAAACTCTCTTCTTCTTTTTTCTTTCCTTTGGGTTGTTTATAATTTCCCAAAATTTTACCAAAAACTCAATACGCTACCCATTAGGTGACATTAGTCGGGCTCACTTATCACAATGGGTGGATCGTCGATTGTTCTCCAGCTTGCCTTTTTCTTGCTCTAGACTTCATATATTTTAACCTCAGTTGACGAGCTCGTTCAAGTCCACCTTTCACATTTAGTGTATCGCCGAGTACCACCATAGTTTACCTTTCGAGCCTTCAATTTTTCTCCTTGTATAGTCGCTTTTGGTGATGGTCAACATGTTCATCCTTTTTATTCGGCAAGTCATTTTTCCTTTTGGAATCCATCGACCTGCCTCAATAAATACAAGTGTTGTGCGTGGTCGATATGGGCAAGGTCATGCTCAATAGGAGATTCGCTTTTCTTGTTTGGTGATCATCATTGTGTAATTTACACTTCATTTTGCATTTTTTGTCATTCTTTCAAACATTCATCCTTGCCTTGTCCATTAGTTTTCATAGCAGCAAATCAACAAAATATCATTAGAATATGATATAATTAGGCATCGAGGACGCTAATTTATATTGAGCTAAATAAGCCTCAAATGAGTGTAAATCTACCATTCATCAGTGCTTTTGTGGGACATTTCTTTTCTTGTGAGGGCATGAAAACAAGGATGGATTGGTGAAGCTTATAGATTCCAAATTTGAGTCAAGGGAAGTTGTTAGTTGACTGGTAATTGTAAGTCATTTCTTGAGGATTCTTGTTGTTGCTTGATCATTCTTAAAAAATCGTTGAGTTTTGAAATTTTGCTTGAACTTGAGGGAGTGCTTGGAATGGAAATCACGTGCTTTCTTGCTAATTGCTAGTACCAACCAAAGCCATGACCATGATCCTTAGTTGCAATAGAAGAGTGTTGTGCTTAAATTGAGTGCCTCTTATGTTTTGAATTTTGTTTTGCTTGAGGAAAAACAAAGTTATAAGTTGGGGGTGTTGATGAGTGGTGTATTTGCACTCATTTGAGGATCCTTTTTTGTGATTTTGTGGCACTCAAGTAGAGAAAGAGGCTAATTATTCTTTGAATTGTGTTTATTTCAAGTGTTTGTTGTTGAAAGGAAATGATGCACAAAAGCTGAAAAAGGAGCTAAACTTGGCAAAAAATGAGTCCATCATGTCACACTTGTGGAGGAGGAATTGCCATTACGAAGGGTCAACTCACAAACAATGATCTCTTAAGCAAACACGCAGGCGTCGCTTTTGCGAACTAGCCAAAATTGGCGGAGTTCACTTAAGCAATGAGAGTATCTCTTTTGTGATGTTCGCTTTTATGAACTCCCATTTGCTTTTTCGAGGCCCGCCTAATGGGTGTAATTGCTAATTGAGGTTGAGGTTTTGTGCTAGAAATATACAATTCATTTGGGTCTTTGATTCCTCATTCTATTGCTATTGTATTTGATTTCATGTTTCACATTTATGAAATGGGTTTAGTCAAATTTTCATGTTTGAATTTATGTCTTGAGAGTACACGCTCAATTCTAGCATCTGGTCTTTGTAGGTCGCTCGAAAGAGAGTTTGTGAAGTGGAAATTATATTGATAATTGCATTTTGGCTTTAAATCTTGAATTTGAGACCGAAAAGAGAGAATTTAGATTTTCATTGTTGAATGCAAAACTTGCTCGAAAGAGAGGTCTAAGTTAAGGTATTAGGTTATTTTGTTGAATTACATGATTAAGATCAAAAGGAGATATCATGAGATAACTCTTTGGGACCTAAAGGATATTAGGGTTGATATAATGACCTAGTCTACGTATGAGTGAATGAGCATGTGTTGAGATTGCAATGGATCGCTGAGTGAGTATTGAAGTCCAAATTTCCCAATTCATGATTATCCATTGCTTGATTTGTTCTTTGTTGAATCCTTTATTTGTATTACCAAACCATTCTCTTAATTTGCCAATTGTGTGTTATTAACTTTAGATTCAAACTCTTAGCTATTAGTTCTTAATCTTTTCAATTACCGACAAATTGTTCTCTGTGGGATTCGATTCGACTCTTAGTTGTGCTTTTTATTGACGACGACTGCCTACTCTTTTGATTAGTTTTGAAGAGTAGTTTGAGTTTTATTAGTATCATATGTAAAGGCTAAGCAATATCTTTATCCAGTATTTGTTGACTTGAAGATGTTGGTTTCTAAAAAAGCCATTGAGGCTTTATCCCAAGGGGGAGATGGTGTCCTTTGATATCAAGGTCGGTTGTTGATGTACTGTGAGTTTACGGTATTTTTGATGCATTAAACTTGGAGTTTTGCATGAGTCTTAGGCATTTTGTTATTAGATGTGATGGTGTTTTGATATGATATTGCAGGAAATAGGTTTGGAGCACTTGCTGTTGAAAATGCTTGAAATAGTAGGAAAATGGTAACATACGAGCCCACCTATGAGTCATCGCTCCTTAGACGAGTCATAGGTGGATTTTCTAGGAAAGTGGACCAAGTGTGGAACAACAGAGGCGACCGACGAGTCGTAAGTCTGATGATGGGCCGTCGATGATAATTCATAAATGACTTCAGAGAAGATGAGTTCCAGTCCATGAAAAATAATTGAACAAGACAGACCGTGCTTAGACCTACGAGTCGTAGGTCATGACCGTTGTTGGCATCCACTAGAATTGTTGCTAACTACTGAGCAACTGTGGAACCCACGAGTTGTCATTCATGTGATGAGCCGTAGGTGGCCACCCGTTGATGACACTGCCAAAATTGGATTTCCTCAAGCTTCTTGTTCCTACTTGGTTAGGATTTTTTTTCTATAAATATTAGTAGTAAATTTCGTTTTTGGGTTGTTAGACATTTTGTGATACTTTGTTTTTGCTTTGAGAATTATTTTGCAAACACTTTCGACATTTTATTCTTAAAGTTTTGGTTTATGATATTTGTGTTTGTTCTTCAATTCAAGATTTTGGATTTCATTTACTCTACTTGTAAGTCATGATTTATATTATCAGCACTATTATGAATTGTGATAACTCAAGCATGAACAACTAAATCCACAACTAGGGTTGCGGGAACCATGAGTAATTAACAACGTAAAACCAATAATTAAGCAATTCTGAAATAGTGTTTATGCATGTATTGTTAATCTCTTCGTCTTGAATGTTCTTTAATGGTGCACAACGTTAGAACTCGCCTCATTCCTACTTGACCGACCAAGGAAGTAATGAATGAGAAAGGGATTAAACAACAAAGATTTAGCATGAGAATCCGCTATCTAATAGCATGACCCACCTACTGCGAGGGCTAATCTGGGGTTAAGGATAAGGGTTAGTAAAGCATACACTCGTAGACTGACCAAGTTGCGTGGTGAAATTCCATACTTGGATGACCAATCACGTAAGAGATACATAACTTACCAACCTTGCTTGTTAAGACTAGGAAAAAGTTACTATTATTAGGATTGATACGTTAAGAACTTGTGAGGAACACATTTCCCTAGTTTTAATCTCATATTGATATTACAAACTGCGAATCTTGTTTACTTGTTACTTTTTACTACTCCCTCCATCCACAATTGTTTGTCAGGGTAAGGTCATGCACATCCCTCAAGGAAAATTTAATACAAGGTGTAATTTGACTAATATAACCCTATTATATCAAGAATACCAAAAGTCCACATAACTTTTCAATTGAACTACACAATCATTAAGGGCAGAATTGGAAAAAAGTGACTAATTATTTCTTGATTGTTTAAATTGACAATTAATCTTGGACATCTAATTTTAGTATACCTGCCAAACAATTGTGGACAGAGGGAGTATAAATCAATCAACTATTACTTTATTTAGAAATCTCCCCTTTTACGAAATAAACTTGACTAAAAGTACAAATAACTATAAATTAACCTAAGTCTATACCATATTTCTCGTGGGATCGATCCTAACCTCAGTTAGGTTCTTTATTTGGCAACAACCGCTTATACTTCCTTAAAGAGGTATAATTTAGGCACATTAGCTATGTGTTCTGAATGTTAATGAATAGAGAAATCAAAGTTGACAGAAGCTCATAGTTCTTGGTATTCTATTCACCCGGGAGCCACCAAGATGTACCATGATTTACGGGAAGTCTATTGGTGGAATGGGATGAAATAGGACATTTCAAAATTTGTGGCTAAATGTATGAATTATCAACAAGTGAAAGTTGAGTATCAGAAACTGGAAGGTTGGCTCAAGACATTAGCATTCTTACATAGAAGTGGAGAGATTTGAATGTGGACTTCATTAAGGGTTTACCTCGCATGCCTCGATAGTTTGATTTGATTTAGGTTATTATAGACTGAATGTCAAAATTGACTCACTTTCTTCTTGTTAAGATTTCATTTTCAACCAATGAATATGCCAAGATTTATGTTTGGGAAATTGTAAAGTTGCATGGAATGCCCTTATCCATTATTTCAAGTCGTGGTACTCAGTTTACCTCTCAGTTTTGGAAGTCATTTCAGAAAGATATTGGTACCTAAGTGAAACTTAGCACAACTTTCCACCCTCAAATCGATGGACAAGCCGAGCTTACCATTTAGACTTTGAAAGATATATTAAGAGTTTGTGTGATTGATTTAAAGAGAAATTGGGACTATCATTTGCCTTTGATTGAGTTTGCTTATATTAATAGCTATCATTCTAGCTTTGGTATGGCACTGTTTAAGGCTCTTTATGGTAGGAGGTATAGGTCTCCTATAGGTTAGTTTGAAGTTGGTGAATTTTATTTGATAGGGCCCGAGTTGGTGCATGAGGCTATGGAAAAGGTCTGACTTATTCATGAAAGGTTGAAAATGGCTCAAAGTCGACGAAAGTCTTATGTTGATGTTGGAAGAAGAGAACTTGAGTTTAATGTTGATGATTGGGTCTACTTGAAAATTTCACCATGAAGGGTGTCATGAGATTCGGAAAGAAAGGGAAGTTCAGTCCCCGTTATGTGGGCCCATATCAAATTTAAGGCATATTGACATGGTTGTTTATGAACTTGAGTTGCCTAATAATTTAACATCAGTACATCAAATTTTTGATGTCTCCTTATTGAAGAAGTGTGTTGGGGATCCGACATCCATTGTAACTTTGGAAGTTTTGGGTGTTAAAGAGAACCTTTCCTATGAAGAGGTTTCAGTTGAGATATTAGACAGATAAGTTCGAAAGTTGAGAAACAAAGAAGTTTCTTCCGTGAAGGTCCTTTGGAGGAATCATTAGTTAAGGGTGCTACTTCTGAGGCCGAAGCTGATATGATGTCCTTGTATCCTCGTCTCTTTCCCTCCACGTCTATTTTAGCTCAAGGTATTAGTTCCTCATGGTTCATTCTTTCAAATTCATGCGTTTTAGTCATTCTCATGTTTCCATATGCATGTCTAATTCATGAAAACTTGATATTGATGTTATGATTTAGCTTAGAATAATTCTCCACGTTTATGTGCATAATGATGAGATTTGCATTCATGTTGGATTGTTAGTTTCTCTCCTACTCTATTCATGCTAGCTTGAGTCCCATTCGAGAATGAATGTTCCCAAGGGAAAAATATTATAAAAACCACAAAAGTTGGAAAGTCGAGTTAAGAAGAAACTTGCAAGAATTTGCAGAGGCAGTGTTCTACGAGTCCAACCTACGGACTGTAGGAAGTGAATCGTAGAACCCAGAGTTGAGTTTTGGAAAACCGAGTCTCTGATATTGGACCTATGACTTGAGTGGACGATCTGTAGGATGTTTGACGAATCATAGGAAGCATCCATAAAAGTAATTTAGAATTAGCAAAATTTTGGGTTTAAGTTGAGGTCTATAGATCGTAAGAAATTAGACAATCAGCAGTAGGGTGCTGTAGGAAGTTGACAAATTTTAGGCCCCAGTAACTTGACCTACGATTGACAGTACGGTCTGTTGGTCTGAATGGTAGGTCTGTCTAGCAGTTATTTTAAAAGGGGTATTTGGATCTTTTTCTATGCACCTAATACCTATACTATATCGTTTTGCCTATAAAAGGGACCTTATAACTTATTTTATTCCTAAAAAACTATTCGTTCCATTTCATTCCCCAAAATTCCTGAAATTTCCTCTCAAGTTTTTCTCTCCAAGGCTCACAATGGATTCTAGGATTCTTCAAATTTTCAAGTCTCCAATTCCTCCATTAATTTGGGATTCAAGATCAAGGTATGTAGGGTTTCATCAATGGGTTCCATTCACCCATTGAGTCCCCAAGATTTCCTCAATTCTCCAATGCAACTTCAACCAAATTGATTAAGTTTTCATTCAATTCTTATGGGTTCTAATTGTGTCGATTCAATTGTTCAATTTTGATCTTGTTATGATGGCTTTGACTCAACTACATATTTTTAATTGATTTTACACGAACAAATGCATAGATTGTGATCTTCGACTATAAACCCTAATTTACATGAATTTATGAAGAAGCTTGTATTTATTTCATTGAAGGTTATGCATGATATATGAAAATAAAGGTTTTATGATCTAGGCTTCTTTAAGATGAGCATCAATGAAATTGTGAAAGAATTTTCACAAATATAAAGAAATCATGGTTTGGTAAAAGGTTTTCTCAAAAGTGCTTGATTCATGATTTAATGAGCTACTCTATATGATTTAAGCTTTGATTAGAAACTAAGTGATTTTTTCCATGTATGATGATATGTTTATGAATATGACTATTCCGTTGGGATGAGATTTTAACTTAGCACCGAGAGAACTTTGAGATGGAGGCTCAAATAGGGTAGTCTCTAGTAGCAACCTCTAGTTCCAAAATACATGCCCTCGTAGAATTTTCCTTAAATGTCCTTAGATAGTGAATCTACATATAGAATATGATATGATACAGAGTTCTACCTTGACAAGTAGACTCTCCCTTCTCAATGTGGGAGTTACATCAGATTTTCATGTTATAGCTCGCATGGTCTATTGTTGGTTAAAGCTAATATCCCACAAAATGAACTAAGTTACTTTCAAAGGTATTACGAAGTTTTACTTATGATTTTAAGATGAACTGGCCATGTTCATGATTTATGATGTTTCTTTAAAAAAATTACTATCTTAGCTTGGTCATGCATATCATGTTTTCGATTATGTCCTCTTATAATCAAGTTTCATAATTTTATTCATATCCCTCATACTTAGTACATTCCATGTACTAATGCATACTTTTGCCTACATTGTTTCACTAATGTAGGACATGACGATTCCTCTCCCTCCACTCGTGGCTAGCTAGTGATCATTTGGAGTTCGTAGAGTTGGTGAGCCCTCGTGTTTCGAGGACCAAGGCATCTTTACTTTTTTCCCCATATGTTTTAATTTTTCTGACATTGTACATGGTGTACGGATTACGTCCCAACCACTTCTTTTGCTGTTCTAGATGGCTTGTCAAGACTATGCTAGATTTCCTCTTAAATGCCAAACTCTTTTATTCATTTGAAATTTCATATTTTTATCTATTATATTGTGTATATGTTTGTCAAGTGATTGTGTAGGGCCTCTCGGGGTCTTATACGTCATGTCACATCTAGGATGTACTTTGAGTCGTGACAACCCCACTGATCATAATATGAGGTCTCGTCGTTGAGTGTCCCAAAAGTAGTGGTGGATCAAATATTTGGGGTGACCTTTTGTCGTGCAGAATTTTCCTTTTCCTTATATTTTTGCTGAACTAGTCTTTATTCTGCATTCCGAAATAGTTCTATATATTTTTATTTATGTTGTACCCCTTTTGTGAGTAGTAGCTCAACAACCGACTGATACCAGGTCTTTGGGTATTCTATGTATATTTTTACTCTATGTCTTACTTTTATTTTGATGTTTGTTCCTTACTTTTCATATGTTTCTTTTCTATGTGATAGCATGTTATTTCTAGTCCCGGGGTATGGGTTCTTTTTACCCACTGGTGGGATGTTAGTAGGTGTCATCATAACCTGAGATTTTGAATCGTGACAAACTGCTAAATAAATTGTGTATTAATTTAGCAAATAAATGTTTCACTTTTTCTGAATATTCGAGATAATCATATTAAGTTATTAATTTATTTTTTCATTAAAAACATCACTCCTTCTACATTTAGATTAGATGTAATTTCTATACTTAAAGGCTAATAATTAAAATAGTGATAGCTAAATAAAGTTGAATCCAATGAGAAAACCTATGTTATTGCCTTAAAAGGAGAGAATTGAGTATATGTGGTATTTGTTACCACTTATTTTTGTTCTATAACATGCTTCTAATTAACATGTAAATAATGAAATTTTACTCATCTTCTCTGAGTTTCCCCCCTAAGTTCACATTTAATTGTTATTATCAGTGCATTTGTCAATATTCCATATTTCTTAATTATTGATGTCCACCTATCATTTTTTTTCTTTGTTATCAGTTAAATATGTATTTTTTTTTAATATAATTGGCACCACTTTACATACTCAGGTGCTATGGACATTGATGGTATACACCTTTTCTATTGTTTGTATTGTAGATCTATCATTCAGCGTAGAAAACTTTTCACTCTATTGTGTAAAACATACATTTACTTTATCCCATAAATAAAGATAAAGATTGTACCTTTTCATACTAATCAAAGCATCATTATTGTCATGATATGTAGTTTACTAAAACAAACCTTTCTTAATTGTAAGATTATTTACTGAGTTGCAATTTACTTAGTTGCATAATTAAATATTTCACTTTTAATTAAAATTTTATGTTTCCTCTTCTTATGCAATACCACATACATACTATAGGATGTAAATATTCAATATACATAATGCAAACAATTTTCAATCATATATGTGTGTGTCTGTTTGTGTGTGCGCGCACGCATGAATTAGCCCACCTAAATCTTTCAACGTCAGTATGTGCTTACATGGACCATCGTTGCCTTGTATTAATAAAAATGACTAACATATTGTTATGTAAAAATAAATAATGAAGGTAAACATAATATTATGAACCATAAGAGAGATGAGTATTATGAAGTTAAACTGAGGAAGGAGGATATCTCTAAATATAGTCAAATCATAAAATATTCAGAAATTTAAGGAAAACTTATAATTTTGTAATAGGATGTCAACCAATAATGTACATAATTATATTATATTTTTTTTAGCAAATTATTAAGCAAAAAAATTGTTTGGAGTTACTGTTTATCTGCCATCAACCCGTTCACCAAATATCCTACTTTCCTCTTCTTTTCATTGCTTAAATTTTAAGTGAATGACTTATTTGGATACAAAAGTAAATTATATTTGACGTACAAGACAGTAAGAATTTTTTATTAAAAAAATAAATAATCATTGAAAAAAAATGCAAGGAGTGTTAATGGAACAGAGAAAATGATTATAGAAAGGTAATATATTTGTTCTTCATAAATGACGTTTTTATTTGTCTACAAAAATTGATTTCACTTATATTAAATTTTTAAAAAATAAAATTTTGGAGTATGATGTGGTTCACTGATTTTGCAGGATAAGCTTATTTTTATTTGAGAATCATCTTGACAGAAAAATACATTAAAAATATAAAAACAAATACTTAAGACTGAATTGGCTACCTTATAACTATCACTTGCATATTTTATCAATGGAACAAAAACATGTGTTGTAACTTAGGTAATGTTCATCATAATGATGTGATATTTTTTCTTCATAACTAAAGATAAGAAGTTCGATGAAATTTGTTACTTATAACATTATCAATTCAATATTTGAGTTTATTGATACACTACATTGAAATTAATATGTTAGTTAGAAGATTGTTAAATAAAATGACTTCATATGTTTTCAAGTCAAGTCAAATCAAATCAAATTATAATGGGATAATGGTCTAAAAAATACCTCAACTTTGGTCGGATTTGTTGTTGCGATACTAAACTTTCATGATGACCTATTACCTCCCTAGACTATTTAAAATCGTATTTTTTACCCCCTGAACTATTTAACAGTGTATTTTAAAGGTATATATGTGTCAACGTGGACACATTACTATTTATAATTTTCATTATTTTTTATGTCCACGTGGGCAAATATATATGTTTAAAATACGGTATTAAATAGTCTAGGGAGGTAATAGGTCCTCATGAAAGTTTAGTATCGCAACAGCAAATCCGACCAAAGTTGGGATATTTTTCAGACCCTTATCCCAAATTAATATAACTTTATTAATTTTTATTTTTATCCGCGCAATAAAGATATGAGGATTAGTCCCACAATATGAGTGTTACAGTTTTTTTTTCACATTTCTCAATTACCTTCTCATCTTTTTTTAAAATTAAACTAGTGAACTTATCCGCGCTTTGCGTAGAGAAATAGACTACATCGCCCGTCTTTTTTCTGAATATTTTTTACTTTATTTAAAAAATAATTTTGACTATGAAAATTCAAATTAAACCTCCATGTTTAGAATTTCAAATAAAATGTTATTTTGTCTTATTTGTGAAAAAAATATAACAAAACACAACTCTGATTTAAAAATTTCTAGTAAAATGAAAAATATTTAATTTCTAATTATATATGGCCAAATTCCCACCAATTCATGATTTATTTTTTCTTTCTTTCTAATACTCGAATATTAAAATCATAAAAAAAGATAATCACTTTTATTTTAAATATTTCTTTCAAACGTATATCTAAATAGAAGAAATTATAATATACATAAAAGTCTTTTTCAAAACTTAAGGTTTTTAATTCTAAACCAAAAGTTACATAAAAACAGTATCTATGTTTTGTTTTAAGTAATTATGAAAAAATATGTATAAAAATAGTTTGTTAGCAGACCTTTGACTATATATTTCTTCAATAAGTTATCTATTTATTTAATTAGTCTTTGTTACTCGGGAAATAATTAAATGAAAACATGATATCAGAAAAAAAATATTAAAAACACGTCTCATTGTATTGTCCAAAAAAAAGAAGAATATAAACACAAAAATAAGTTCCATCCGTTTTTCTATTAAATAATTTTTTTTGTGAAATGTTGACATTCATTTGGTGAGTAGGTATAAATATAATGGTATTCAATTTTTTTTAATCAAGTTATGAAGTTTTTTAAGTTTTCAAGATTCATAAATGCACAAAGTAATACTAAAAAGAAAATAATATGTTCAATCTATTTGAGAATTTATAGAAAAGGCTAACAAGCAAGATATATATGCTTCATTAACGCTTATTTTTTTCCTTTCAAAGACAATAGAACCATTACGTATCTTAATGAGTATGGAGCAATGAAAAAGCCTTTAAGTCTTACAAAATATAACTATTCTAACAATTCCTATAATCATACTTAAATACCACGAACTAAGAAAACTCATATGCATGAAATTTCGTTTCTTCTTCTTTTTTCTCTCGATTGAATTTTATATCAAACTATGATTCTTCTAGCTATTTAATTGTCACGACCCAAGCCTAGGGCCTAGACGTGACCGGCGAATGGGGAACCCGAAGGAACCCCAAACAAGCCTCATAGCGTATCTTACACATCATTGGTCGCGGAAGCAATTAAAATGACCATAAGCGATAAGCATAATCAAGGGGGAAATTGGGACTAAGGGAGCAAGAAAAAAAAAAGAAGAAATGATACATAAATACCATAGATGAATCAAGCTCAAACATAATACACAACTTGTCCAACACCACCTCTAAACATAGGTGCTTTAGCGGGGGCCAAGACAAACAACTGGGCTCACCCTCATAGTCAAAACATAACTAAAAGGAAAAGTCTTATACATAGCAAAAGATCATAAGCAACGTCCCCGGAATGGAGGACTCACCAATAACCTTGATAGAAAATCGTATTAGCCACGCGGAGGACGAGGGTCAAGCGGTGCTCCGGTCCCTACATGGTGACATCATGTAGGCATAGAGTATGCGTTAGTACGTTTGAATGTACTAAGTATATGGGATGCAATGCAATGCTACAATAGACGGACATCATAGGAAAAATGCATAATCATACCCGATAGATAGCACATTAGAGAAATGATATGTATAATGATGCTTACATAAAAATCATATTTAGTGGGACGTAGTACATGCGTGGTGAGTGACCATCAATATAGTATTTTCCAAGGCCTACCACCCCCTTGGAGAGGCGAAAGAGGTACAAACCCCTCAATGTGGTTACCCGGGCCTACCACCCCCCGAGCTAGGGACCAAGGTACAAACCCCTCGATGTGGTTATACGGGCCTACTACCCCCCGTACTAGGCAACCAAGGTACCAACCCCTTGATACGGTTATACGGGCCTACCCCCGTACTAGGCAACCAAGGTACCAACCCCTTGATACGGTTACCCGGGCCTACAACCCCC
>NC_064288.1:31072181-31319880 GCF_019186545.1 Solanum stenotomum
GCATTTTCTGCCGGACAGGTTTTACGAAAATGGTCATAACTCCTTCATCCTAACTCGGAATGAGGTGAAACAAATTGCGTTGGAAAGCTAACTCACAGAGCTTTAATTTTGATAGTTTGAGCTCCTTCCAGTTCCTTGTGTGCTGAGAGATATGCCCCTTTAAAGTTGACCCTCAAAATCGCAATTTTTGCGATTTTCGAATTTTGATACGGTTGTTCTAAAATTCGGGTTAGACTCATTTCCCACTCAATTTGACCCCCTGAATAAGAATATGAAGTCGAATTTCCGAAATGATGCACGGATTTTGAGATATATGGAAATTACAATTTTAGGTGTTTTCGAAGCACATTTTCGGGCATTTTTGGGGTCGTTTCATTAATTAGTTGAAAAGTGAGTGTTATATTTGTGGTGATTTTTTTTTCTTTTTCTTGTGTATATATTTTCTTATTTCTAATAATTAATTTTCTTAAGCACTTTTAGTCTTTCAATGAAAATGTACTATATTGAATTAAGGAAATTATTTGCAGGCAAACTATAAAAATCTATAGGTAGATATTTCAAGTATTTTTCTTTTGGATATTTTTTGTGATCATATCATCTAATTTTTAAGAATTTAATTGAGAATTTTCATTCATTAAAATATTAAACTTGATTGAAATGTTCAATGCATTAATTTGTAAGACTATCATTCTAATTATATGTGAATGAATTGTATTCAAAGAACAAAAAGGACATCACAATAGAGATTTTTTAAACATAGATCTAATAATATATGATGAGGAAAAAAAATATAAAAATTTAAATTATTTCTACAATTATATATTATACTAAAGCTAAAAATGCATAACATGAGAAAAAATATATATATAAAAAAATAAATTACTTCTACAATTATATATTATACTAAAGTTAAAAATGCATAATAACTTGATTTCCTTTTGTGTCACTACATTGTATTTTTTATTTATACTATACTAAAGCTAAAAATGCATAACAATTGAACATCCCTTTGTGTCACTACATGATATTTTTGATTTCTTTGAAGAATTTTATTCCTTAGAATGAATATGATATACATCAAACCTCAATGTTTGATTATTATACAAAGAGATCAATGAATATAGGAATGAAATTAATCTAAAAATAAATATTATGAATAAAATATATAAAGAAGACAAAATATATCAAAAGTAATACTTCTCCAATTTAGATTTGAGATTCTTAAAATAGGCATGCACGTATCAATACATTTATTTTTGTGAAGGTAAATACAATTAGATATAACATTTTAACTTTTCAAGAATGAAAATATGTAGTAAAACAAAACTAAAAAAAAAGTAATAATATACGTGAGAAAATAGATAAGAAATGTAGAGAAACGAGAGAATTTTCTTATTGTTTAAGTATATTCAAGTGTTTTCTAAATCTTCAAGTGCATAACACATCCTCAAGCCCTCTATTTATATTGTTGTAAGAGGCATACAAAATGATAGCAATAAACATGATATTAATTATTAAAAATGTGAGAAAGATTAAAGGGTGGGAAGATAAATGAGGAGATGGTGGAGGTGTGAGTATTATTACACATAATGGCGAAATTATATCTTCAAGTTATGAACATTAATATAATATATTTACAAAACATTAATTATATTTAAAATGAGGAGAAAAAATAAAAAATGTCCAAAAAAGGAGAAAAAAGATAAATAGAAATGGATGCCATAGAGAGGTGCCACATCACCTTGTCTATGTTTCTCCTTTATATATATATATATATATATATATACACTAGTTTCTGGAAACCCATATTAATGAGTATTTTCTTAAGAAAATAATTACTATTAAAAAATATGATTTGAGTTCTTTTTCATAAAATATGTCTAATGAGGTTTCTTACTTTGTCTTACTACTAATTGTGACACACCAATTTCATGACCTCCAAGTGAATGTACCGAGATATAATACAAGAAGTTAATAAAATAAACTCCATTTATAAGTCAAAAATAAGCTTGTAAAGCAAAAAGAAAAAGATAACAACTATCTAAATTAAATTTCTCCATAGTGTTAAAAGTTCTTTTTTGTTGGTAGAATAATGTTAGAAGATTAAAAGATTGCCTGGGATTAATCCTCTGCAAATCGTATTGCAATATTAATGTTTCTTCAATTAAAAGCTCGAGACGAGATTATTTACTTTTTGTACCAAAAATGGTGTAAGATTAACTTTGAGGGAAAGAAAAACCTTTCAACTTTTTTACTTTGTCTTTTGAATCTCCTGATAATTATAATGAATGTGTTCAAAATATTATATTAATTTTTTATCCACAGACACTTTAAACTAATTAGTTAATTATAAATATTTAAAACTAAGGTGTAAAAGGTCTCATTATTTATATTTTGAAAATCAGGATATTTATTAACATAAGTACTTTATGTAGAATTTACTTTATACATAACTTATCCACCACTAATCTAATGTTACATGTTTCACCTTCTTCATTTTTTTCCAAAAAAAAAAAAAGGAGTAAACATTTTATCACATTCATTCTTAAAGATGAAAGTTAATGTGTATGTAAAATAATAAGCACAAAGAACAAAAAAAAAAAAGATACACATGAGCAAGACAATTAGGCTTTTTCTTTTTTTTTTGCTTTTGTCTCTACAATGAAAACTAAATATTTGAGCATACAAAATAAAAATCTGAAATTAAAGCAAGTTGCTAACAAAACAACGATTCAACTACATGAAGAGAGATATAAAAGTCTTATTATAATTCTAATTACTACAAATAAGTATAAAACTAACACACCAAGCTCTGATGCTTCAGTAGTTGAATTCTTTTCTATTCTCATGACTGTATAAAGGGATCTCACAACTTTCACTACAAATTGTGACATTATTTCACCTGTTTAGAGCTCCTACACACAAGAATTGTAAGAGTAGTAAATAAAACTCTTTCTTGAAAAAGTTAAATTTATAGGACAAAAGTTACGGAAACATGAAAAGTCACATGGAAAATTGAAAGGTCAAATTCTATTTAAATAAATATAATGATTCTTTCATTATCTTTATAATAAACAACTAACAATTCAAATAATAATTAAAATATTATTATTTGATATTTAATTAATTAGAATGTTTAATTTAGCCTAGGGGTAAAATAAGTATAATAATTATTTCATTGTCTTTATAATAAATAACTAACAATTCAAATAATAGTTAAAATATTATTATTTAATATTTAGTTAATTATAATGTTTAATTTAGCCTAGGGGTAAAATGAATCTAACTTTTCATCTTTGGAGCTTCCGGAAAATTACGAAAACATGAAAAGTCACATGAAAAATTGAAAGGTCAAATACTATTAAAATAAATATAATGATTCTTTCATTATCTTTATAATACATAACTAACAATTCAAATAATAATTAAAATATTATTATTTAATATTTAATTAATTAGAATGTTTAATTTAGCCTAGGGGTAAAATAAATATAATAATTCTTTCATTGTCTTCAGAATAAATAACTAACAATTCAAATAATAATTAAAATATTATTATTTAATATTTGGTTAATTAGAATGCTTAATTTATCCTAGGGGTAAAATGAATCTAACTTTTCATCTTTGGAGCTCCCGAAAAATTACAGAAACATGAAAAGTCACATGGAAAATTGAAAGGTCAAATACTATTAAAATAAATATAATGAATCTTTCATTATCTTTATAATAAATAACTAAAAATTCAAATAATAATTAAAATATAATTACTTAATATTTATTTAATTAGAATGTTTAATTTAGCCAAGGGGTAAAATAAATATAATAATTCTTTCATTGTCTTCATTATAAATAGCTAACAATTCAAATAATAATTAAAATATTATTCATTGTATTTATAATAAATAACTAACATTTTAAATAATGATTAAAATATTATTATATAATATTTAATTTATTAGATGTCTAATTTAGCCTAGGGGTAAATGGTAATTTATCTTTTCACCTTTGGAGCTTTCCACTTTTGTAATATACGATATGATATGATGATTAGATGTTTAATTTTGTAGAGGGGTAAAATGATAATCTAACTTTTCACCTTTGGAGCTTCTCACTTTTAGTAATACATGATGATGATATGATTTCCTCTCCTCCCTTAAATTTTTTGTTACATGATATTTTAATTCCTCCCTTAAATTCTTTATTACATAATATTTCAGTTATAAATTTTTTTCCATTCTTTCAATACAACTCATGTTTTTATCACTTAATGATGGAAATTCAATGAATTCTTCACCATTAAATTATGAACATCTATAATACTCTAGAATTTGAATGTTAAATTACTATATTACCTCCAACTTAAAACACCTAAATTAGTATATTTTTATATTATGTTATATTAATTGATTTGTTTAAATTATAAGATATTCAAATTAAACACATTTTCATATTGAAGGGTTGTGTCTTTTCTGAAGAATTGTGATTTTTCTGAATTGTTATGACTTTCGAAGAGTTTTTTTCAATGAGTTATGACCTTTTGAAGGGTTGACTTTTTTGATGACTTGTGATCTTTCCAAAGGATTGTGATTTTCTAAAGGGTTGTGACTTTTCTGATAAGGTGTAAGCACATGTTCATACTACCCTTTTGTTGGATATAAATAGAGGAGTTTCCTCACATATTAAACTACAAATTTTCTAAGTTTTCTATTCTTTCTTTTTCTTAAAATACTCAATTCAGTATATCTTCTATATTTTAAAATTCATTTATATTATATTATGTTAAAAGAAAACTTTTTTTCGCATTGAAGGGTTGTGACTTTTTCAATGATTTGTGACATTTTTGAAAGATTAGATCTTTTCAAAGGGTTGTGACTTTTCTAATGAGTTGTGACCTTTGCGAATGATAATGACTTTTCTCACGGGTTATGACTTTTCTGATAAGGCATAGTAAGCACATGTTCATACTGTCTTTTGTTCGCTATAAATGAAGAGATTTCCTCGCATTTTTATACTACACATTTTCTATGTTTCTTATTCTTGTCTTCTTAAAAAAACTCAAGTGTGATATGCAACCGTTGAATGAGTTCAAGGTTCAGTGAAATTTGAACACCCCTTAACTTGAATGTAAAATGACTATAATACCCCAACTAAAAACATTAAATTTAGTATATCTTCTATATTTGATATTTATATTTATTTATTTATTCATATATATTTATATTATGCAGGAACTCCAACAATACAAAAATAACTAAGCAATGAATTATAGATAAGGGAGGAGAAGGTATATTTAAGATGTGTAAATAAGAAATATTAGTAGCGACTTTTTAAAAAAAAATTCATATATCACACTTAATTTTAAAATGAGAAAAAAGATAAAGAAGGAAAAAGATAAATGTAATTGGAAGTCATACAGACGTGTTACATAACATGTAGATTTATATTATAAATAACTAAATATAGATATTTTTGAATATTGATTTCAATTATTGTGTTTGAGTTGTTTACATTTAGAACCATAAATCTTTTTTCCTCAGTACAAACTTTATACAATAGTAGGGGACAAATATTCAACGCACGTGTCAAAAACTAACATGCATATGTATGTGTGTGGGGGTTGACATGTGTGGCCTTATTCCCATGATCGTGATTCATTTCTAAAAGAGAAAAGACATAAAGTCACCATTGAAATTGTCTCGGATTTTCAAAAAGACACCTTAACTTTGCAATCATCCTATTACCTCATTAAACAATTTTGAATAGATATTATTATGCCATTTTTCATCCACCTCACATAGAGTGTTGTGCACTCTCTCAAAGAGAGTGTTGTGCACTCTTTCAAAGAGAGTGAGCAACCTAAAATAAGTAATATAATTTTATTTTTACTAGTATTTTATTATAAAATATATTTTCTTATATTTCTTATTATTTTAACTTTTTTTCCTTTTTATTTTTTCTTTTTGTTTCTTCTTTCTTCTTCAAAAATTCATTGTCATCTCCATTGAAGCTTCTCACTTTCAATGTCACCATTTTTACCACAACTTCACCTTTCTTTTTTTACTACTATTAGTTTTACTCTCTTTAATTTTAAAACTTTATCTACATATTTTCTTAGATTTTGAACAATTTGATAAATCCATTAGATTTCAAGATGATTAGGAAGTATCATATAGTTTTTTTTATCCGATTTCAATTAAGTTCTTTCAATTATTGTGGAATTCATTGATTCTTTTAAAATTATCATTTCTAATTTTGAAGTTATATGAAAATGAGTAGTTGATGATACCTTCAAAATTTTAAATTTTCTTAGAAAAATAATAATTTTGTTATCAATAATTAAATAAAGTCTAAAAAATAGTATGAACTATATAAATAATTTGACCAGAGAAGAAGAAGAAAAAGAAAAGAAAAAAATAGGAGTGGGGTTCAACTTGACGTGGGGGGTGGGGTGGGGTGAGGGTGGGAGGTGAAGAAAAAGAAAGAAAATGGAGGGATGGATGACTTGAAAGTGGGAGGTGGAGATGAAATCTAAATTAAAATAAGTTAAAAAGTAAGAGGAAAAAAAGTTAAAAAGTGTGTGTGTATGAGAGAGAGAGAGAGGGGGAGAAGGAGAAATAAAGAAACAAAAAAGATAAAAAAAAAAAACTTAAAATGAAAAAAAATTACATTTTTAATTAAATTAACACGTGTCATGTAACACACTTGCTTCTTAAAATCTGTGACTGATCGAATAATGATATAATACTTTATGTTTAAAATTGTTTAATGGGGTAATAGGACGGTTGCAAAGTTAAGGTGTCTTTTTGAAAATTCGATCTCTTTCTAAAATACTCATCTATCTATGTCACCATCAGCATTCACATGACCAAATTGCTTCTCCAAAGCTTTATGAATACCGATTATTAAAATCAGTTTAAAAATGAATAGTTGAACAGTGTATTAGCCAAAGGTGAAGAGAATCCGGGTTGCTAGGATATACTGATTGTTTGAGTTGCATGGAAAGTTTGCATAGTAACAAGGCCTCAAAATCTTGAACAAATATCTATAAAATTTAACTATTGTCGTGGTATATAATCTTGAAATTATTGTAGGAGTTAAAAGGTGAGGCATGGCAGTTGAGGATTTGCTACTTCTCCAACCACATAATTTGATTGCTTTAACTTTTCATGTCACCGTACAAATGAAAGACTAACAACTACCACTGAGCAACATCAAACATTTTACATTGGTCAGTTGATTGTATATCACCAATCCTTTTCCCAAAACAAAAATGGAATGCAGAAACGACTCTGTGGACCAAAACAGTTTCTAAGAGCACACTCATTAGAGAAGCCTACTTCTGTCCTGAATGCAATAACATTATCACGCAATTGAAAAGGTTGCAATTATTAATCCATCGTCCAATTATCAGCTAAACAGTTTACTAAGACAAACACACGTCCTTAACATAGGGAGTTGGAAGTAATAGTAATATCCACACTGACATATCAGCTCATCTTCACTACAAATAATCCCAGAAACAAGGGGCTACATACCTTACAAGATGCAACTACAAACTTCCACCTGTGAATGCAATTATTTATCGCAAGTTTTGAGTCAATGAAGGCCCCAGCCAACACTAATAATACAGGATTTTATAATTCTCAACATAGGCTTGGATAAAACTTGGCTGACTTCTTGAAGGAAATAACATCTTTGATCACCTCAGCAGATGCTACAGGTGAATCAGCATCTTTCCAGTCAGTGTTGCAACCCCATACCCGAACACAGAGTCTCCGGCACTTGGGAGATGGTTGTCTTAAATAGGTGCGGTACCACTCAATTAAATCACTTTTCTGGATGCTCCGCAGCTCCTCCGCTTCTTTCTCAGACATGTCAAACATGTACCTGAAAATCAGTAAAGCAAAGTTGAGGTGCACACTAAACTTAAAAAGTTTTCTTTTTCTATCACATTTGACAACAATGGTTCAGTTTCTACAAGTCTAACTTCCATCACGTGAAATGTTTGAGCCCGTTCTCTACAGTTGCTGGGAAAAATGAAAATTTCTTCTGCACCTTTCTGGATTGGACACCACAAAATAGAAGCAGAAGCACTTTCTGCTGGTTATAATTTACAACTATACTAGCATGACCATACTGTTAAAATTCAAAACCTTTTTGGAAAAGATGTTATGTATTTAATATTTTAAGCAATGAATAAATATACAAAACATGTACATTGTTTAGACAAAGCTAAAGGCGAGCTGCTTGGAGTTGAATTAAAGATAATTCCTTCCCAAGCCAGTTTGTTGTGACGACAATATTAGGGCATTCAATATATACAGCCAGCAAATCAGTCCCGCATCATAGCAATTCAGATCATCTCCATAAACCTGCATGCTCTAATTAATTTTTGACTAACTGATCATCACAAGCCAACAGATCCCCAGATAAAACACCTCTGAATACCCTCTACTTATACGTTTTATGTATAGCCCAAAAATTGAAACCAGAAAACCCAGCCAACCTAGGCTTCTCAGCCATAATTATAGACAACATACCTAAGTGAATTGATCAAATCTAGTGTTTATCCCAGACCCACATTCTATCTTCTTTTTACATATGATGGTGCTTGAGCCAACTTTCCGAACCTCGACTAATTGATAGGGCACCTACTATATTACACATACTGAGTGTCATAGCTAGGAATCCAAACTACCTCCAGGTTGTTATTCCTCAACCACTAAGTCGTCTCCTTGAGAACACATCCACACCAAAATTGAATTGGATTGACATGGGTGTGGCAGGGGATTCCATGACATAAAAGTCATCATAGGTATCCATACTGGTGCCATTTCAGCTTGCGTCAAATTCCCAATTTTTGCTGCACCCAGAAGCATGTCGGGTAACTCATGACCCTTCCTTACCATCACCATCAATTGAGAAGGTCCTTTGTCACCACATGAGCTGACAGGTCACGATTTGGCAAAGTACAGTTACCTATTTGATATCCTACTATATTACTCCCTTCGTCCCATTTTATGTGGCACACTTACCTTTTTAGTCTGTCCCCAAAAGAATGATACCTCTATGTATTTAGAAAATGAATTATCATTAAACTTCCCATTCTGCCCCTATCTACTCGTAATGAGATAATTTATGGTCACACAAATATCTATGAATTGTTTTCGACCACAAGTTTCAAAAGTCTGTCTTTCATTCTAAAACACCATTCCCAATCAAACACCGTCAATAAAATGGGATGACGTGATTATAGAACGTGCTAATATATCACCATAACGAAAAATGTACTAAGCTTCCACGTTATAATTACAGCTTATAATTAGTTGGCAAGCTCATGAAGTAATAAGGTTATGTGGAGACTTGAAAAGCTTTTACATGATTCTACATGTTCACACTAACTACAATGATCAAAATACAATTTAATCACTGAAACTATTATACTGCAAATAATGAATAATCACATTTCTAAACTCTCGTAGTTAATAGGTGATATCTTAGATATCCAGCATTGTGCATGATGGCATAGACCAAATACCTTTTATCAGTAATCTGACCCCAAAAGCGATTAGTTTCATATGCGAGCGATGGATCTTTCTCCAAAAGTTTAGCTATCAACCCACTTCTGTAGCTCTCAAAAGATTTATCATCAAGGCCGTCCTGTCAATTGAAAAATATTTAAATTACTGTGTCTGAAATTAAACATCACAAATTGCAACCGGGAAAAAATGTTCCTACTTTTTTTTTTGAAACTGGTAATGTTGTATTCCTCAGCATTAAGGTATGTTGGAGACCTCCAAAAAAGTAGTAACAAGCTAAAACAAGAGACTAATTACAGTAATCGTAAAAGATCTAATAATTGTTTAACATTTTCTATACAATGTTCTTTACACCAAAAGTAGAAAATTGCAATGCAGCTTCCCTTGATCTTCTGAATGTTGTTGAATCTAAAATTCAAAGCTTCTTCCATTCCTCTCCCTCCAGATAGTCCACCAGATACAGTGTGGGATTATTCTCCACCACTGCTTCTGTGTCTTGCTTCCCCCTCTCCTAATCCAACAACTTAACAAGTCTGTTGTGTGCTCTGGCATTGACCACTTTGTCTCTGTTAAACTGAGGAACATAGTCCAAAGTTGAGATGTGACTTTACAATTGGAGAAACAGTTAATTATTTGTCTCTCTAGCCTCACTGCATAACATGCATCTGGACACAATTGGCAATCCCTTTTTCTGCAGAATCTCATAAGTGAGGCAAGCTTTCCTGATTATTAACCAAGCAAAGCACTTAACTTTAGTAGGAGCCATACTTTCCCATACATGCTTCCAAGGACCTATTTTGTTCTCAAGCATCCAGGATACCCCTTTCCTATAAATTCATCCTCTACAGTGGTGCCTATGAAACCATCAATCATCGGCAATAGCTCCACAAGCCTGCCTACTTCCCAGACATTAAGATGCCTCCTGAAGAAGAACTTCCATCCCTGAGGGGACCAACTATCAGCCACTATAACCTCAAGGTTAGTGCATATATTGGCCAGACCAGGGAAAACTTGCATTAGAACTTCTTGTCCAATCCATAAGTCCTTCCAAAATAGTAGTTTGTTACCAGCACCCTCATAACATGAATTTTTTACTAGTCTAGACCAAAGAAATTTTTTTTTGAACATTCTAGTCTAGGCCAAAGATTCCTTATAGATGTCCATACCGATGTGTCATAGGTGGTTGATACTGCATTGGTACACCATTGCTCTGTCTGGCCATACTTATTCAAGATTACCTCCTTCCATACAGCATGTTCATTTCCATTTAATCTCCATAACCATTTCATGAGCAAGCAATCATTCTGCATTATCAGATTCCTGAATCCTAAGCCACCAGCCTCCTTGTATAATTGTGCAATCTTCCATTCTACTAAGTGATACCCTGTTAGGATTCTTAGAGAAGGATCGAGTCACAGAACGATGAACAGGAAAATCTAAATCAATTGACTTTGACTTTCCCTTGCCTTTGTTTGAATTCCTAGATCGACCTACTTTTGTATATAACTTCAGCTCATTGAAGGGAGACTGAAACCTTAGAGTTCAATGGAAGAGAGAACTACGATCTCTTGCTTTTTACTAAAATATGACTTACCGATTTATTCCTCAAAAGCCCCTTTAAATAGGAGTCTTATAACATCAATAGCAAGTCTAATTCTTATGAAAGTAGGAGACCTAAATCCTATTCCAAACTAATAACTATAACTTAACCTAATCCTTATAAAACTATGAAATATAAACCCTATTCTAGAATAATAAATAAAGCTACTAAAAATATAATTAACTACTTAATTTAAGGACTTCCAACGCATCCACAACATACCCCCTTTCCCTCCCTATTCCCAAACCAAAGAAAATTCCTTCTTAATCGGTCCAACTTCTTGACCACACTTATTGGAATGGAGAACAGGGACATCACATATGTGGGTAGTGAGTCCAGAATTACATTTATCAAATTGAGCCTACCTCCGAGAGACAAGTATTGTGTCTTCCAGTTTGCAAACTTCTTTTCCGTCTTTTCCAAAATTCTATCCTAGATAATCAATTCTCTGTGTTTGTTGCCTAATGGCATGCCCAGATAGACTTTATTTTTCTACCTTACACCTCAAGATCCCAGCTAGTTCCTCCATCTGCTCTACTTTTTTAATAGGAAAGACGTTACTTTTCCTCCCGTTAATGCTTAAACCAAAAATGGCTTCAAAAACAATTAGTATCATCCTAATATAGTAAATTTGTTCAGCCATAGCTTCACAAAATATCACAGTATCATCTGCATACAACGATGACATACTTCCATATCTACTCATGTTGTGCAGCTAACCTTCAATCCCTTTATCCACCTGTTACTAATAGCAATCCTCATCATATTGTTGAAACCCTCCATGGCAATGATGAATAGGAAAAGGAGAAAGAGTGTCACCTTGTTGAAGACCCCTCTCTAAATGAAAAGAACCCGCAAGTTCTCCATTTGCAAGTATGGAGAACCTAACAGTTTTAATACAAAACTCAATCCATTTCAACCACCTTTCACCGAATCCTATCTGTCTGAGAATGTTAACCAAAAAAGTCCAGTTCACCTGATCATAAGCCTTCTCTATATCTAACTAGCACATAATGCATGGCACCTCCCCTCTTAGGGTGTGTTTGGTATGAAGGAAAACATTTTCCGGAAAATGTTTTCCAATTTTCTTATGTTTGGTTGGGCTAAATGTTTTCCAAATCAACTTATTTTCCTCAAATTTAAGGAAAATGACTTCCCTTCTAAACTTAAGGAAAACATTTTCCAAAAGTCTCTTCCAACTTCAAATTACAATTATTTTTTTGTTGGAAAAATTAATTTATTTTGTCTCTACCCTCAAACCACCCCCCAACCACCCCCCCCCCCCCCAAAAAAAAATAAAATAAAATTTTAAAGCTTGTTTTTAAATTCAATTTTTTTACCCCACCCTCACCCCTTCCCAAAAAAATATTTAAAATTGTTTTTAAAATATATTTCTAATTTCATTTTTTTATTTTTTTACCCCCCCAACCCACTACCCTCGCCCCTGCCCCCCCCACACATCAACCTCCCTATCAGCCCCCAACCCCCTTCAAAAAGAAAAAAATTTAAGTTTGTTTTTAAAAAATATTTTCAACTTCAAATTTTTATTTTTTCATCTCGATCCTCGATCACCTATCCTTCTCCCCAGCCAGCCCCCCCTTCCCCCCCTTCCCCCAAAAAAAATTGAGTTTGTTTTTAAAAAATGTTTTTAACTTCAAAATTTTATTTTTTCACCCCTATACTCGCTTCCAACCCACCCACCCCCTACTCGCCACCCCTACCCCAAAAAAAATAATTTAAGTTTGTTTTTAAAAAATATTTTCAACTTCAAAATTTTATATTTTCACCCTACCCTCGACCTTCCCACCCACCCCCCCTACCACCCCCCAAAAAAATCTTTTAGTTTGTTTTTTTAAAAATATTTTCAACTTTAAAATTTCAATTTTTCACCCTATCCTTATCCTTGACCCCCCACCCACCTCCTACCCAGCCCCCCACCACCCCTACCAGGCCCCCCTCCCCCCCAAAAAAAAATAATTAAGTTTGTTTTTAAAAAGTATTTTCAATTTCAAAATTCATTTTTTTACCCCTACCCTCGACACCCCCCTCACCCACCCTCTACCACCCACGCCCCAAAAAAATTTAAGTTTGTTTTTAAAAACTATTTTCAATTTCAAAAATTATTTTCTACTCTAGTAAAAATAAAAGATATTTCTCAAAAATATTTTTCATTCATAAATCAAACACTAAAAATCTTTTCCGGAAAATATTTTCTACTCACCAACCAAACATGAGAAAATAAGTCAAAAATCAACTTGTTTTCCAGGAAAACATTTTCTAGGAAAACATTTTCCATGGAAAACATTTTCCTTCATACCAAACACACCCTTAATCTAGTATCCACACATTCATTGGCTATAAGAGCAGCATCCATAATCTGACTTCCTTTAATAAAGGCCGTTTGATGAGTGTCACCAATTTATTTACTACCCTTTTCAACCTTTCTATCAGAACCATGGTAGGTCTATAATCCCTTAATGCGGCAACTCCGATTTTCTTGAGAATGAGAGCCACCTAAGTCGCATTGAAACTTCTTTCAAAGATTGGCGAGAATGAAAATGTTGCAAAGCGTTCATGATGTCTTCCTTTAAGACCTCCAAGAAAGACTAGTAGAAACACATAGGGTGTCCATCTGGGCCAGGTGCCTTGTCACTTGCACAGAGCTTGATAATGTTAAGAACTTCCTCTTCTTCAAATTGCCTTTGCAACCTTTCTTTTTCCACATTGGTAATTCCTAGAGCCGCATGGAGGTTAAAGTCATGTCTCGAATTTTTAGATTCCTTGTTTAGGTTTAGATAGAAGTTATGAATGTTCTCTTTTATAATTGTAGGATTAGTAATTGTTTCACCCTCCACATCTAGAGAGTCAATAGCATTGAACCTCTTGTGTGCTGTGGCAATCCTGTGGAAATATCTAGTGTTCTTATCTCCACTTTTCAACCATTGAACTCTGGACCTTTGCTCCAAGCTATCTCCTCATTTCTAGCCACCTCCTCAAGTTCCATAGATAATTGGACTTTTTGGATCAATTCGTCCTCATTGAGCAGCCTCTGATCTTGAGTGGTCTGTCTAACTTTGAGATTTCTTTCAAGATTTCCTCCTTTTTCCTCCAACTGCCATGATTTTCCCTGTTCCACTCCTTTAATTTGTCTTTTAAAAGCTTCAGTTTAGAGGTTAAAATGAAATCAGGGATGCCACTGACCTGAAAAGAAGCCTACCAAACTTGCACTTATCTTTAAAATCCTCCACACCTAACCACCATTGCTCGAATCTGAAATGGGACTTTTTAATTTTCCAGTCCCCACAAACAAGCATGATAGGTTTATGATCAGATCTAACATTGGGAAGTAGATTTTGTTTGATCCAAAGGAAAAGCTCCTCCCATTGGGAACAAAACAAAAATCTATCGATTCTACAAGCACTCATGTGATTTTCTCCCCTCCTCCAAGTGTAAGATCCTCCAAATAAAGAAGGGTCAAACAATTCCATCTCATTAATCCATTTCTAAAATTCAACCATTGCACCTGTAATTATGCGTCCATTTGTCCTCTCAGATGGGTATCTAGTAACATTGAAATCCCCACATACGACCCAACGCCCATCACACTGACTTCTAATAGCAGATAATTCCAAAAAAGATTCCTCCTTTTGATTCTCCCACACTCAACATAAACTACACTCCGATACTAGATGAGGTCTTGGTTAATGCAGACAAATTTTTACATGTAATCATTTGGTCACTGTTGTCAACCAATTCCTTTTATCCCATAACACTGCTAACCCCCCCCCCCCCCCCCCCCCCCCCCCCCCCCCCCCCCCCCCCCCCCCCCCCAAAACTTCCTATAGCCTCCATGTGTATCTCCCCCATCCATCTGTTAAAACAAAATTGTTGAACTAAATTAGAATCTGCCCCGTCTAGCTTAGTTTCTTGAATTACATGAATATCTACCCCGAACTGGTTGTAATAAGTTCCTTACCAGACATCTCTTGTACTCCCTATTAAGACCCCTGACATTCCATGAAAGAACTTTTACTTTCATTGATAACTTAAGGAGTAGTTTCTCCCCCTGATCCTAGACTCTCTGTCTTTGAAGTTCATGTGGAAGACCAGATTTCTAACCTCTTTAGGCACCGAGTCTTTGTTTTTTTATTGAGTTGTCACCCTTGTGTTGTTGTTGCTCCTTACCCCTCTTCTCATCTACCTTCATGAATAATTGAAAAGCAATTTATTCACAACCTGTGAAAGTTGCCTCGAATCGCTGACTGAGTTTAGTGTTGCCTTGTCCTCTATGTAGCCCTCCCCATGTAATTCTTCATTGTTAAGTGGTGTCTGGTCATTGTAAATAGTTAGATGCCCACCCCCTAAGTTATCTCCTCCGAAGTCTGATGGTAAAAAATACTCCCTTTCAATTATGTCATTGTCCTTTTGCATGTTGATATCCTGAAGTTGGTAAGACTCTGGTGGTAAAATAAAAAGCCTCTTCCCTGTCTACTGAGATGGTGGCCATTCGCATGGCCTCTGCTACATTACCACTAAAGGGAGAAAGAGCTTTCAAGGAATAGTCCTTGCCCAGTTTTACATTAATGAAATTAGTAACAGGTTCCACAAAATGTTTTCGCAAGTCTTAAAAGACTGAGTCCTTTGGGCTAAAGACCCGACAAGATTTAATGAGATATTTGGCCCAGCAGAAATAAAGATATGACCCAAAGGCTCCTTAGAATTAAATGAGCTATCAGAAGGGGTCCCACTAGCCACATCAATCCTTATCTCCTTTTCTCTCTCCCCTTCTATAAAGCTAATACCTGATGTAATATCCCTTTCAGACCCTTGGGTGATCATATGAATATTCTCTTTCTCCTTCATGGGTTGTGGCAGACTGCCACACCACCCACACTTTTCCCAAGAGACATCCCTGAGATCTCTGGATCCTTTAACTAGAATTCTTGCCCATCTAAGATAATTTTTGAGTTCAGTTTCCTCCTTGTTTTCGATCCAACCACCGCATTTTTCCCCAATCTCCTTCATCACTTTTTCCGACCATAAGTGCAATGAAGCCCTAAAATCCAAATCCAAAACCAGTCGAAAGTTTTGTGATCTAGATAAGCACCCGCCTTTAGAAACCACCATTCTAACAAAAGCCTTCTTCCTTGTCTTCTCCAATCCCCCAACAGGATATGCTCAACAACTTTTCTGGATTGGAATTCGAACGAGAATTGGACTCCATTCATATCATAGACCTGAAGATTTTGAGCCCCTTTCCACATCTGTTGAGCCCATTTTCTCACGTCATTCCGAGTGGGAATCTCATTGCAATCAGCAAAGCATCCGACCAGACATCTGTTGAGAAGATCATTCCCCTCTATTTTTGAGGCTGCTTTCAGGGTCTCTTGCTCCATGTCTATTTCAGGCTCTCTCTAAGTACATTTACATTTTATGCAAGGCTTCTTTGAAGCTCCCCTTCTCCCTTGATGTACAAAGATGAAACATCTCTAGTAGTATTTATTGCACCTTGTACTCCTGTATAATGAAGTTTTCACTTCTAGTCCCAAGACCACTCAAACCTTCATGAAATTTGTTTTCTGGCATGATGATGACTCTCTCTTGTTTGGCCATTAACCGTAATAACCAAAATGAATCTGCCATATTTGTTGAACTTTCAAGAGCAGTAAATGTTGGTAGAACTATCTCTACCCCTCCAAGATTTAAAGGTTCTCCCCTTTATGGCAGTAGCTTCTTTCAACCTTCTGCATAATAAAAAAAGAGCTCCTTTGCTCAACACCATCCTCCTCTTTCCACCCAGTCATACCAAGTTTCCGAGCAAGACTTGGACTTAGTTAGATCATAGGACTTGCCTCCTAATCTGAAATAGATTCAATTTTCCTTCAATGAAAAAAAGCTGAGAAAAAAGGAGGTAAAGAGGAGCTCCGGTGATCAAATACCACCGGAGTAAGGGTTCCAAAAACCCTGAAGGGACCTTTAGTGTAGTACCTTGGGAATAGTGCCTGGGAGCACTCCCTTGTGAACAGTTTTTCTAATTTCTTGGTGATTGCAGTTCTTTTTGCTTTAATTTAATTATTGATTCAATTTTCCATCAATGAAAAAAAGCTGAGAAAAAAGGAAGTAAAGAGGAGCTCCGGTGATCAAATACCACTGGAGTAAGGGTTCCAAAAACCCTGAAGGGACCTTTAGTGTAGTACCTTGGGAATAGTGCCTGGGAGCACTCCCTTGTGAACAGTTTTTCTAATTTCTTGGTGATTGCAGTTCTTTTTGCTTTAATTTAATTATTGATTCTTCAATGTTAAGTGGTGTAGGGTCTCATCCCAGCACTCAACCATTGGCACAAACTAAATTTTCAACTATAGAAATTTAGGACAAACACCTACTAATGAATAGCATTAACCATATGAAAAGTCTTTGGGCGATATCTATAAAATTATATCCTACCTAAGCAGAACAAGAAGCAGGTAGTTAAACAGTGCATTAGAGCAACTCATGAACCACTTAACAAAAAAAAAAATCATGCTTACCAGCAACTCTTCCACACCATTTATGAAGTTTTCAATCCTCCCTTGTAAGTAGACAGGATCATAGTCAGATGACTGAACACGGAAACAGAACCCCGTTATGCGATATGTTACACGTGCACTGCAGTCAACAACATAACCAAGCTGCTCCTTTGTCCTATTTCAGAGAAGAAAAGGTAAGACTAAATAAAGTAACAGTAATCCTTATGGTAATCACAAGTGTGAACACATTACAGACATGTTTGCTGCTTCATACATAACCAGGATGAAAGCATACAGTTCTAAAAAGTTAAAGGAAGCGGCTTTAAAAGATATCCTAAAATTATCATAGCATAAGAAAACTTGAAGATGTATCACTCAGAGTGTATAAGAGGTAATGAAACATGTTAAGCATATCAAGAAAAGGACCCATCGGAAAACATCAAAGACACATGAGAAGAACACTTGACCAGAGTGGCACTAGGTGAGTCGGGATTAAAAGGAACTAAAAGAAAATTACATGCAAGCCTGGACACCAATATAACAGCCACATAAAGTATGTCAGATTCACAGAATACGAGTCGTAACACTTGTCACAAGAAAGTTGTATTTATTCACTCTCTCTATTAAGGATAGCTTGGAGCTTGAGAATAATCAGATGATACATCACCAGTCGGAATACTTATTGAAGCCTCAAAGGTGGTCATATAAGAGTGCACACTCTCATTATACCTTAGCTGATTAAAAAGTGGCTCCTCCACAAGTTCATCAAAGAGATCTATTACTGCTTTCAATTTTATCAATGCAGTGCCCTCTTCAGGTTCAATCTGAAAATACAGCTGCAGACAAAGAAAACAGATTAGTCACATGAATCACTGGATTTCAGGAAGAACTGAACAAACTGAAAAGAAGATATATAATGGACTTTAAGCCTAACTCAACCTCAAAAGCTAGCTCATAAAGGGAGGGTTGCTCAAAGCCGTATAAAGGGGCGATGTGGGACTTACAATATGTGCATATATATATCGGAAACAGCCTATCTACCTTCAGTCCTTCATAAGGTAGGGGTAAAGTTCTTTATCAAAAAGGTAGGGGTAAAGTTGTGTATACACACCCTCCCCAAACCCCACTTGTAGGATTTCACTATATGTATAAAGAATCATTATTAATTACCTCAACCACAGAGTTTGTTTCCAGTTTATTTTTTACTCTGACATCTTTGACTAGATCAGCGGCGGTTGGAAGACACATGACGTACTCTTTATGCCTCATCTCAAATGGTAGCGGTTGCACAGAGAAATTACTTCTAAATATTTTTGATATGTTGAGTGCTTCTTCCTCCAGCAAATTTCCATGGCAAAGTCCCTCAATATACAGCTGCAACAATAAAGAGGTTAGTGACAAATGATTGCCTCGATACTGTATATTAATGAAATTCATCACAGGGCACAAGATGACTGATAGTGTGAAGTGCAACACGTGTAAAACACCACATCAGCATATATATGTCAATAAATAGTCGGACAAAAAGTGGCTAATAATTTATTGCCAGACTCAAATTAGGTACTCAAAATACGTCCTGTACATTTGTTGGACACTTCTTTTCATATCTTTGAAGCATACGGCTACTGTAGTTGACGAACCCCAGCTTCAGCAGAGGGACCCTCTTTAAATCTAGCATTCTGCTAGTGATTTTTATGTTTCTCATAAACTCCATTACCCTTTCATCTTCATAGCTGAAAGAACCCAAAAGGCCAAAGGTGCTGATCTCCTAGGACCTAAATCCATTCCCAGCTTGTGGATCTTCCGGTTTCCAAATATGTCTCTGGTAAATGAGATTATTCAGGAATACACATTGAATGCTGAGATTACGCATTGAATTTCTAGTAGTAGATCCATAATCAAAAAAGTGTTTGTGATTGTTCCAGAAGAAATGAAAAGCCACCAACAGACGCTTTACGCCCAATCATTCCGGATAACGCTTGCATCCTCTCTATTACCGCGGCTACTGGCATAGAGTTAGCATCGATAACCTAGAACTATGTAACCAGTATAGTTTCCTTTCCAAAAGGAATTCTCATCAAACAAGAGCTACACAAGTAGCAAGAACAATATGGAAAAGGTTAATCAAAGAGTCAATCACTAGAGGCATGGTAATGCCCTCAAAACTATGCATCAAGGTCATTGGCTAAACTCTATCAGCTTTTATTAGGATATAGCAATAACTAGTACCTTCAGTTATATATTTTGGCAAGTAACCCGGAGTATCATTTCTTAGTTTATTTATCCATCTGAATCATTTCAAGACAACATGTAGCCAAAAAGATAAACAGGATACCAAAAGTTAAATCATGTTTTTTGCTTAGTATAGGAACATAGAGTTTCAAGAAAAAAAGCCTTCCTCTTCAACTTTTGTACATATATAAAACCACTCAATTGTTGTTGTGACATATACTGGAGAAGAATATTATTAAATTGTGTATCTACATTATTACATTGAGATAGATACTACATTAGACTCCTTTTCTAACTAGAACACTGCACTACAATCCTAAGTAGCATTATATATACTATTCTTGTTCCTACTCCTATTCTAACACTCCCTCTCAAGCTAGAGCATACATGTCATGTACCGAGCTTGTTATAGATGTGATTAATATGAGGACCAGTGAGGGACTTGATGAAGATATCTGCAATAAAACCGGTAGGGACTGCTTTTGGACGTCTAGGCAACCCAGACCTCAGTTGAAAGGGAACAATCTGGAAAATTTCCAGAAATTGGTATAAACTATATGGGTAGACTCGAAATAAGAGATGAGTAGATCTTGAACAAGAAAGCCACCGAAAAGTTATTCGGAACAAGCTCATGAATCGACGCGTGGAGGCGCGTGTGAGGTCGATTCACAGTGGCACCGGTTGTGGTTTGATCGCAGGGAGGCACTGTACCTCTTTTTGGAAGTGTTGGTTTTCTCACAACAGTGACGAAAAGTGAAACTACGTAAGTCACATCTGAGGAGTCACCGGAAAGACACGAAACTATGCAAATCAAATCTTCTTTTTTTGACATAAACTACGCAAATCAGATCTAAGGGGTCGTCGGGAAGATGTGTAGTGCTACACAACTCAGCTATGAGAAAGTAGTCCAAGAAAATGCAAGGTGCTACACAAATCAGGTATGAGAAAGTAGTCACCGGAAAGAAGCACGATGCTATGAAAAATCAGATATGAGAAAGTGGTCACCGAAGAGATTCACGGTACTACACAAAATCAAATCTAAAAAGCCACAGAAAGAAGCACAGTGACTACTTTCTTTGTCCCAGATGCTTCTCAAATCAGTCCTTACCATGATTATTTTTCATGTAACCGTCCGCCGGCTGCAGATTTTTTTAATTATTTTTCTACCAAGATCGTAGAGGCTCTAATACCCTGAGAGAAATATTGGAGAAGGATATTATTGACTTGAGTATCTACATTATCACATTAAGATAGACACCACACTATACTCCTTTTCAAACTAGGACACTACATTACATTCTTTTTCCAAGTAGGATTCTACATACTTTTCTTGTTACTACTCCTAACAGTTGCATATATACACAACCATTCACCAATACCATCATCATTCAGAAAAAAAAGGCTCTTAAAAATGTCTAGACCTTCAAAGATAGCTGTCAATAAGTTAGTGACAATTGACAATCGCCTAAAGATTAATAACTTTAACTTGCACACCTGGGAAAGAAGCTCTGGAATGAAGAAGTTCAGATCAGAGAGAGTCAAGTCATTTAACAAGAACAACTTTTCTTCCACATCCCAGAAGCTCTGACACAAGACTTGCAGTCGCAGGTATGATGAATGATTCAAGGGCTTCATGTTGGTGTTCTTCAAAGTTCTTACCATATCTTCCTTGATAACCTGTCAAACTTCACCCTTATTTCAAGAAATAAAGCACCTAAATCTCATTTATACCAAATAATTATGGCAGACATAGAAGGTTCCAAAATGGTCGAGTATGTAACACGTTTAGCTTTTGCTAAAGATGCTTAACAGTTACTAATCATGCAAATGCGCCAAACAGTTCTTCAGCAACAAATTGTGGTTATAAACACTTCAATTTAACATGCACCTAATAGTGGTTGTAAACACACATGCCCATATACAAGCACCTTTACTAGCTAATTATCAACAGAAATACACATAACTTAGGCCTCAACGGAACTCAAGTTCATACATGATACACTCACAAAGAGGAGACAGTGAATGAGTATGTCAAAAATCAAAGAATAGGTAATAAACTAATAAAAGAACGGTGGTGAACTTCTTACATTTTCTTCCTTCAACTCTAACAAAAAAAAATGCATCATTTTATTTTGTTTCTGATAGGCAAACAGGGACTCACAAATTTCAGTAGTTAGAAGCGAATGTTGAGAGTAATCCTTTTCCACTCCCCTTTTTATTCCCTCCTTGATATTCAAACATAGCAGCAGCAAAGAAATTATGAAAAACATAAGATTCAAACAAGGCTTTATTTGGCCCGAGGGTCTTTCGGAAACATTCTCTCTATCTTCCCAAGGAAGGGGCAAGGCCTGCGTACACACACCCTTCCCAGACTCCACTTGTGGGATTACACTAGGTATGTTGTTGTTTTTGTTGTATAAGATTCAAACAAGAGAACAAGCAATATCTAGGAGAACATAACAAGGAAAGCATACTCAAAGCATTCACATATACCATGAAGCGATCATCCCTTGGCAAAAATGATTTTGTCATTGCCAAAACCTTTGATAAAAGGACTGGAAGCTTATCATTGAAACCATAGACCTTGAGTTCCAACTTGTCACCATATAGAGAAACAGAGGTTTCCAATTTAGCCACACTAGCCTGCATTCAGATGCAACATTAACAGTCAAATACCACAAAATGAAATGTTAGAAATTCAACAACTAAAAAGACCTCTAGTAAAAGAACTTGGACTGTATTACAGCTGCTCTTGATAGTTCTCAGGTAAATGAGTTATTTAATAGCTGTTCATCTTTGTAGAAGCCAATAAATCAAGTAAATAACCTGATATATAATCTCATTCAGCTCATCTTTTAGAAGGTGAATAAATAATTCAGTCAGCAAAGCGTTCTTCAAATTACTGTATCCCCCTTTTAGTGTAATACGGAAATATGTATTGGCACGGGGAAGCTTAAACGTGTTATCCAGCTTGTACCAGATCCTCATCAGCGGTTCGTCAAGTATGCTTCTTGGTCTTGTATTTTCCGAGTCACACTTAGCCTTCCCAGCACGTATTGAAAAATCAGATGGAACAAACTCATTCTTCGCAGGAAGATGTAAGCAGGCATTAATTTCTGTAGGGTCCTTCCATAACTCAAATAGAGAAGATGGAATATCTTTTTCCACATATTCTGATCCAAACCATGGTTCCTGCTGAACATCTGAAAGAAAAAGGACATCAAGAAAAACAACAAAAAGGAAAACACAGGTAAAAAATATAAGATATAGATCACTCTGTACAAAAGGGGGAGGGGGGGGGGGGGGGGNAATGAAAAAGGGGGAATGTTATGAATATGAAGATACATCCCAGAAACAAAAGACTTGCTAGCCGAGCTTCCTCTGGAGATGTGCTCATTGACTAGAGTAAATAAGTCTAACACATGCCTCAGCAGTACAGAATAGATATATATCATCAAATCCAAAACTCAAACAACAAGTGCCTTCACCAAATATCACATCATTGCAAGAAGTGAAGTTTTACTAGCAAACTTTATCTGAAAACAACAGGGAGAGCAGGGAAGTGGATCCAACTCGTTGCATCTTTTATGTCAAATCATATAACTAAAACCTCATATCTTGAAGACAGTTTTATTTTTTTGATAATGGTAACTGTATATTCACACCAAAAGGCCCATCAGGTGAAAACTGATTGGGTGGGATTTACAAACCCAGGGTATCATCAAGACCAACAACTAGACATGAAACTTTACAATTGTCCTATGAAATCGACAAAACTATCTACCTCCCCCACTATATCCTGTTTACACCAAAAATACAAAAGACTAAGGCTCCTCATCTTGATATTCTGAGAACTGCTGGCTATTCCATCATGACCTCTATCATTTCTTTCTCTCCATAATGTCCACCAAATGCATGCTGGAATGCTCCTCCACCAGTCTTCTTGTGACCCTCTTCTCCCCACTCCTTCCCAATTTTTCAGCAGATCAAAGGAGGTTCTGGGCATCACCCAATTTATGCCTAGTATACAAAAGAACACGTTCCACAGATTTGCAGCTGTTCGGCAGTGCAAGAACAAGTGACTATTTATCTCTGCCTCTTTCTCACACATAAAACACCTTGAGCAAATCTGTACACTTCTTCTCTGTAGTACTTCGTGGGTTAAACAGGCTCTTCTGATCACCAGCCAGATGAAGCATGAAACTTTGAGAGGGATTTTAACCTTCCAGACCAGTTTCCATGGCCAGATAGTTGTCATTGTGCGACTGTAATTCAGTCTCCAGTAGCATGATTTCACCGTAAAGGACCCCTTCTTGTGCAATTTCCAGACTGGCATATCAGGACCTGCATTTACTCCTGGGAAAAATTTTAGGACCTGCAGCAATTCAGCCATTCTGTTTATCTCCCAGTCATTTAAGGCCCTTCTAAATACCAAGTTCCACTTGAGGACTCCATACTTGTGCCACTCTGTCCATCTGTTGCTACCTCAAAATATACATATCTGGGAAGGTAGTCTTCAGGTTTTCTTCCCCAATCAACAATTCGTTCCAGAAATTAGTCTTTTCCCCATTACCAATTTTGTACTTCAGATTATTACTAAAGGAGAGCCACAGTCTTCTAATTGTTTTCCACACAGAACACCCAAATGTACCAGTCACCTCCTCAGTCATCCAGCTATTCAGGAGCCCATATTTCTGTGAAATGAATCTCCTCCAAAGTGCCATATCTTCACAACAAAATCTCCACAACCATTTCTTCAGTAAACTTTCGTTATGTGCACGTAGCTTCTTTATGCCTAGTCCACCCTGCTCTTTGCTCAGGGTCACCTTATCCCATTTGACTAGATTGTACCCCTTCTTCTCTTTATTGCCCTGCCATAGAAATACTCTTCTTGCCTTGTTGATTTTTTTCTCTATGCTGACTGGTAGAGGGAACAGACTCATCATATAAGTAGGTTGGCCATCCATGACTGATTTTATAAGAGTTAGTCTGCCGCCCAAAGACAGATATTGACTTTTCCATCTTGCTAGTTTCCTCTCACTTCTTTGCAGAATCTATTCCACACTTCCAGCTCCTTATTCTTTGCTCCGAGAGGCATACCTAGGTATTTAGTAGGTAGGGAAGCCACTTGACACCCTAGGTTCTCTGCTAGGATCTGCATATTAGGCACTTGGTTGACTGGGTAGAGACAACTTTTCTGCCAGTTAACATGGAGCCCTGAAACGCATTCAAAAATGGTTAGGATAGCTCTCAAATGCCTTATTTGTGTAACTTCAGCTTCACAAAAAACTAGGGAGTCATCTGCATAAAGTAGATCAGATATCTCCATAGCATTACCCATTCTTCTGTTAGCACAGAAACCTCTAATCCATCCATTCTCCCTTGCTCTCCTGATCATGAAGTTCAGGCCTTCCATTGCTAGGATGAACAGAAAAGGTGACATGGGGTCACCTTGTCTGAGTCCTCTCTGTGATTGGAAAAAGCCTTCTGGACTGCCATTGATTATGAGCGAAAATTTCACAGTGGAGATACAAAAACTGATCCAGTTAATCCATTTGTTGCCAAACCTCATATCTCTGAATATTTTGAGAAGGAAAACCCAATTTACGTGGTCGTAAGCCTTCTCAATGTCAAGCTTGCATAGCACTCCTGGTACATTTTGCTTCACCCTTGAGTCTACCAACTCATTTGCTAGAAGTGTTGCAACCATGATCTGTCTGCCCTTCAGGAAGGCCATTTGGTGTTCATCAACTAGAGTCCCCATAACCTTCTTCATTCTCTCAGTAATGAGCTTGCCTATAATTTTGTAGACTCCACCAATTAGACTTATTGGTCTGAAGTCTTTCAACTCTTCTGCTCCCTGCTTCTTAGGAATAAGTGCTAAAAACGTAGCATTGAATGACTTTCTCAAAAAACTCATTTTGATGAAAATTTTGTATTGTCTTCATCAGGTCCTCTTTCAAGGTCCCCCAACATTCCTTAAAGAAACATATTGTAAAGCCGTCTGGACCCAAAGCTTTGTCACCATCACACTGTTTGATAATGCCCAATACCTCAACTTCAGTGAATGGCCTTTGCAGCCACTCTTGATCTTCCTGGGAGATTCTAGGACAGTTAGCAATCCCAAAAGCAGGTCTCCAGCCTTCTGATTCAGAGTATAAGTTCTTGTAGAACTCAATCATGCTCACTTTGATTTGGTCTGGGTCTTTGATTTCCTCCCCCCTAATTACCAGTTTGTCAATAGCATTATATCTCTTGTGTGCCGTTGCCATCCTTTGGAAAAAATTTGTGTTGTTGTCACCCTGTTGTAGCCATAGAACTCTAGATTTTTGTCTCCATCTAGCTTCCTCATTTTTTGCCAGTTTTTCGAGCTCAACCAAGACAGTTGCTCTAACAATCATTTCGTCTTCATTTAGAGCCCTAGTATCCTGAACCAAATCAATATCAGCCAACTCAGCTAGAAGGTTTCTCTTCTTAGTATCCAGTCCGCCACAAACTAATTTGCTCCATTCTGTGATTTTTTTCTTCATCATCCTTAACTTCAAACTTAAAACGTAATCAAGGCATCCTATCACTTCAAATTCATTCCACCATTTATGCACTAATTCCCGAAAACCATCTAGCTCGAGCCACCAATTTTCGAACTTGAAGTAGGGTCTCTGTTTTTCCGAGTCACCACATTGCAGCAAAATAGGACAGTGGTCCAAAGTCACTCTAGGCATAACCATTTGTTTAATGTTTTTGAAGAACTCCTCCCATTCTGCAAAGTAGAGGAATCTATCTAATCAAGCAATGTCTAGTGATCATTTTTCGTGGAGAACTTATTTGGAAATATTGTGCAATTCTGAGGGTTTAAATTTTTATATGGACGTTGTGTATGGTATAATTTGACTTGGCATAATCTTTACTTTTTTTTTTGCAACTGGTAATGTTAATTTGACTTAGTATAATCTACAACTTGGAGGATTCAGATTAGCAAATTGATTCTTCCCTATCAAAATTATTCTTGTAAGAAAGAGGAAGATTAGCTAATCATCTTATTGTTAATCAGCTAATCATCTTTTAGAGGCTAATTACATCGAAACCCCTTAAACTTGCCACTATTTTTATCGATAAATTTGACACCATTTTTTTATAGGTAAACTTGACACCATTTTTCATTTAGACATCTTATCTTAGGGTTCAACCTATTGAACTCTAAAACTTGGAAGATATGTGTCTACTGAACCCTCCACTAACAACCAATAAAACAAATTGTGTGAAATGTATACAGAATCAAGTGGAAAACGAATCAAAATAAGACACGTAGCTTTAAGCCAAATATTCAAAACACCCCACCACCAACCCCACACACGTCTTCTCAGAAAACGAGACCCTCGTCTCTTTCCTCCTCTCTTCTTCTCTTTGTCATCATTCTCAAACGAATTCATCCATCCGTTCAGTTCATTTCTTTTTCATTATGTTCCTTTTTCTTCTGGTTCTTTGCACCCAAAAATCAGAGAAACACTCATTAAACTTCACTCACCTATCTTTTTCATGGAAATTGAAGAGAATAGGTACCCTTCGGGTTGGCCCAGTGGTTTGAGCTTGGGACTTCCATGTTGGAGGGCTCAAGTTCGAAACCCCTTGCCAGCAAAAGCAAGGGGTTTGCCTTTTGGGTTGAGCTCGTTGCATCGGGCTTGCCTAGTGCGGGTTACCTCTCCTATGTGGTTTGCGAGCTATTGCATAAAAGCAGGGGCAAAACCCTGTGCGCACCCAAAGGGTAGCGGTTGTGGGTTTCCCTTGTCATAAAAAAAAAAAAAAGAGAATAGGAAGTGGTGAACTCAAAAACCTACAGATGACCCCTATAAAATTCCCAAGTATTGATACAATTGAGGAGCGGAGAGAAGGATGAAGCTTAAGCCATTTTGGATTTTGACATAATCAGTTGCAGAGGAAGATAAGATTGGTGTTAGAAAATAAAAATTCACTTCTTTATGAAGGGAGTTTTATAGATGGCATCAAGAAGATGCAAAAAGTACAAAAGATTACATAATAAAAGCTATGAACAAATAAGGCCTAAGCAAGAGCTGAGGAAGTCCAAGAAGTCGATAGGACAATCTTCAGGAGCTGAATTATGCCAACCTAACAACTATAAGATGCTCTGGCTTTAAGAATGCACGGGAGGTTGGTATCCCATCAAAGCATCTAGGGTTCCCTTCTGTCCAAACACACCAAAAAATACAAGCTGGAATCATCTGCCAAAAGAATTTTCGATGGACTTATCTACTTTCCACAGAGACCAGCATTCATAGGCTTCTTTGATGCTTTGTGGCATAACCCAGTTGATGCCAAAAATAGCAAGGAACGTGACATCTGAAACAACTGAGCAATGCAGCAATAGATGTCTATTAGTTTCTTACAGCCGTAGGCACATGAAGCATATGTTAACTATCTGAATGTGTCTTTCATCAAGATTATCCAAAGTTAGACCAGGTAAGCTGGAGGCCATCCAGCTGAAGCATATAACCTTTGCGGTGAGCTTAGTCTTCCAAATATTTCCATGGCCATTTGTTAGTACAACAACATACGCAGTGAAATCCCACAAACTGGGGTTGGGGGAGGGTAGACCTTACCCCTACCTCTTGGAGGTAGAGAGGTTGTTTCCAAAAGACTCTCGGATCAAGTGAAGCAACATGGTCATCTGTTAATGATCTCATTAAGGAGCACAAGTGAGAGTATCTTGCTTTTACTGTATAGTCACCATCCTTCCACTTCAAGCTATCAAGACCCCCGCACCCCACGCCCACCCAAATTTAGCCCAAAATACCGAACAGACTAGGTAGCTCTCAATCCTGGAAGTTTCTCCTGAACTGTATATGAGATTGTTTGTCTTTCCAATTATGGGAAATGGAGGAGTCCTGGTTACTTGCTATCTCATAAAGACTTGGGAACTCATTCATTAGGATTGTCCCCTCTATCCACTTGTCTATCTAGAGCCTAACACTGGTCTCATTTCTTGTAAGAGATATTCATGTAGAATTCATTCCATAGTTTTCTGATATGTTTCCATGGTCCAACGAAAGCTTGGTGCACCAATGGCTTTGAAGGCCATGTTTTGCCCTCAACCTCCTTCCATAAAGAGTTGCCTTCTTAACTGTATCTCCATAACCACTTCATGGGCATAATTTGTTGTGAATGGTAAGGTCCCTGATGCTTCAATCCCCATGATGTTTAGGCATAATGACCTTGGACCATCTGACAAGATGAAATTTGTGTTCCTTGCTGTCACCTTACAACAAGAATGTTCTCCTGATCCTATCAAGTTGTTTGGCCAATTTATTTGGGAATGGGATAAGAGCAATACGATATTATCTCTACCAGGAAGCAAGTTTAGTTTCAAAAATTCTCTACAACTCCGCTCCAAACTCATTTGATCTGTATTTTTCCCCAAGTGGAAGGCCTGGAGAAGTGGTAGGCAGAGAAGTTGTACCACAACACAGAATCTCAACTAACTCTTCAAGAATAGGAACTTTATTAACAGGATAATAGAACTCTTTAACATGTTGATATGCAATCCTGAGAGAGCTTCAAATAATTGTAGAGTGAGATTAAGATATTTTACTTGAGATCTCTCTACCACACAAAAAATCAAGGTATCATCATCATATAATAGTGGGAGACTGAGATAGAATTTTTGGAGTTGAGACTTGTTAGAATAGAAATAAGTATTTCCTACTTAGAATAGAAATAGGAATAGGAATAGGAATAGGAATAAGAATAGGAATCCTAGTTGGAAAAGGATTCCAATGCAGTGTCTATAAATAGGATCTCAATGTAACTATTTAGATACACAATTCAATAATATTTTTCGTATATATTTCTCACATGGTATCAGAGCATTGGTGAGAACAAACAAGTCACCGTATGTCTATGTCAATTTCCGGTGACTGTTGGGTCTGATTTTGTTATTCTTTTTTCTTTCTGTGGGTGTTGTGCGAAAACCAACACCACCATGAGGCTCGGAAAGCCCCCGCGACCAAACCCCAGCCAAAACCACCGGAAAACACCACCCCACGCGCTCTCACGCGCCGATCGGAGGTGGCAGTTTCCGGCGAGTTCTGTCTCACGCGCCGGCGCGTGAGACCTTTTCTGATCATATTTTTTGAGATTTTTTTTGACAGTTGGGGTCGTCCAGCCATTCCGACCAGGCCCATACTGTTTTTGACCAGATCCGATCGCCGGAATTAGGGTTCCGGCTATTTCCGGGCAGTTTCCGGCGACTTTTCTTTGAGATTTGAATTTTCCGAGACAAATTTAGCATAATGTCTTTTGGGTGTGATGTTTTTGGTTCCAAAAATATGGGGATTGGAAGTTCTAGCCCTATAATCACTTCAGAACTTTTATTGGGAAGTTCAAACTATTTATCTTGGGCTTCCTCGGTTGAGCTGTGGTGCAAGGGTCAAGGTGTCCAAGATCACTTAATGAACAAGGCTTATGAGGTAGATGTAAAGGCAAAGACTAGTGAGGAAGATGGAAAAGCCAAAGCACAATGGGAGAAAGTAGATGCTCAATTATGTAGTCTCCTATGGCGTTCTATTGATTCCAAGTTGATGCCCTTGTTTCGCCCATTCCAGACGTGTTATACAGTTTGGGAAAAGGCTCGTGCTTTATACACTAATGACATATCTCGATTCTATGATGTGATATCTCGATTGACCAACTTAAAGAAACAAGAATCCGATATGTCTACTTACTTGGGACAGGTACAGGCAGTCATGGAGGAATTTGACACATTAATGCCAGTTACTACGAATGTGGAAAAACAACAAGAACACAGACAAACATTGTTTCTAGTTCTTACTCTTGCTGGATTTCCTCCTGATCATAATTCTGTACGTGATCAGATTTTAGCTAGCCCTTTCATTCCTACAATCGATGAATTATTCTCTCGTCTCCTTCGTCTTGCGGCACCTCCCAGTCACTAGGTAGTTTTATCACCCACTGTTGACTCATCTATTCTCGCATCTCAAACCTTTGAAAAGCGTACATATCAATCTATGGCGAATCGGCGAGGGGGAGGGCGTTTTGGGAAACCTCGATCCAAGTGTAGTCATTGTCATAAGCCTGGACACACTCGTGATATATGTTATATTTTGCATGGTCCACCTCCCAGTTATGATCCTATTGTTCTAAAGGAATATAATGAGTTCCTTCGAAATCGCTTAAGTAAACAGACATCTCCACCAGTAGCATATGGTGCTTAACCTAATCAACCATCCAATAATGCTCATATTGCTCAGACAGAATATGATGAGTTCCTTCAGTATCGTGCAAATATGCAAACGTCTCCACAAGTAGTTTCGGTTGCACAACCTGATGTCTCTGTTGCGGGTAATTCTTTTGCTTGTGCGTCGCAATCTAGTACTATTGGAACATGGGTCATGGACTCTGGGGCTTCTGATCATATCTCTGGTAATAAATCACTTTTATCCGATATTGTTTATTCACAATCTCTTCCAGCTATTACTTTAGCCAATGGGATCCAAACAAAACCAAAAGGGGTTGGAAAAGCCAAACCCCCATCTTCTGTCACCCTAGACTCTGTTCTTTATGTCCCTGGTTCTCCTTTTAATCTAGCATCTGTTAGTCGTTTGACGAAAGCCCTACATTGTAGCATAACTTTTTTCGATGATTTTTTTCTCATGCAGGACCGCAGTACAGGACAGATGATTGGAACAGGACATGAATCACAAGGCCTTTACTATCTTACCTCTTCAAATTCCTTAGCAGCATGCTCCGTTACAGATTCCCCAGATCTAATTCACAAACGTTTTGGACATCCGAGTCTATCCAAACTGCAAAAGATGGTGCCTAGTTTATCCACATTAGATTGTGAGTTGTGTCAACTTGGGAAACACACTCGTGCTACGTTTTCTTGTAGTACTGAGGGTCGTTCAAAGCCTATTTTAGTTCATTCTGATATTTGGGGTCCTAGTAGAGTCAGTTCCACCTTAGGATTTCGTTATTTTGTTAGTTTCATTGATGATTATTCAAAATGTACTTGGGTTTTCTTAATGAAAGATCGTTCTGAGTTATTTTCTATTTTCAAAAGTTTCTTTGCTGAAATACAAAATCAGTTTGGTGTTGTTTCTATTCGTACTTTTCGTAGTGATAATGCCTTAGAATACTTATCCTCCCAATTTCAGGAGTTTATGACTCAACAAGGCATTATTCACCAGACTACTTGTCCATACACCCCTCAACAAAACGGTGTAGCTGAAAGAAAAAATCGACATCTTATTGAGACCGCTCGTACTCTTCTCCTTGAATCCAATGTTCCACTGTGTTTTTGGGGAGATGCAGTTCTTACGTCTTGTTATTTGATGAATAGAATGCCCTCTTCTTCTATTTAGAATCAGGTTCCACATTCCATACTGTTTCCTCAGTCACATCTCTATCCTATCCCTCCTCGTGTCTTTGGGAGCACATGCTTTGTTCATAACTTAGCCCCAGGAAAAGATAAATTAGCTCCTCGTGCCCTCAAATGTGTCTTTCTTGGTTACTCTCGAGTCCAAAAAGGGTATCGTTGTTATTCACATGATCTTCATCGATACCTTATGTCCGTTGATGTTACATTTTTTGAGCCTCAGCCTTACTATACATCTTCTGATCATCCTGATGTCTCTATGGTCTTACCCATACCTCAGGTTTTACCTGTGCCAACCTTTGAGGAATCTACGGTTACTTCTACATCTCCAGTTGTAGTGCCACCACTACTAACTTATCATCGCCGTCCACGTCCAACCCTAGTCCCAGATGATTCATGTCATGCGCCGGACCCTGCTCCTACTGCGGACTTGCCTCCTCCTAGCCAACCGCTTGCACTTCAAAAAGGTATACGATCCACTCGAAATACTAACCCACATTCTTCTTAAGTTATCATCGTCTATCATCATCCCATTATGCATTTGTGTCGTCTTTGTCCTCTATTTCCATTCCTAAGACTACAGGTGAAGCACTTTCTCATTCTGGATGGAGGCAGGCTATGGTTGATGAGATGTCTGCTTTACATAAGAGTGGTACTTGGGAGCTTGTCTCCCTTCCTGCAGGTAAATCTACTGTTGGTTGTCGTTGGGTTTATGCACTCAAAATTGGTCCAGACAGTCAGGTTGATCGACTTAAGGTTAGCCTTGTTGCCAAAGGGTATACTCAGATATTTGGGCTAGATTATAGTGACACTTTCGCTCCTGTGGCTAAAATTGCATCTGTTCGTCTTTTTCTATCTATGGTTGCCGTTCGTCATTGGCCTCTTCATCAGTTGGACATTAAGAATGCTTTTCTGCATGGTGATCTTGAGGAAGAAGTCTATATGGAGCAACCACCTGGTTTTGTTGCTCAGGGGGAGTCTAGTATCCTTGTATGTCGATTGCGCAGATCACTCTATGGAAAACAGTCTCCTCGAGCTTGGTTCGGGAAGTTCAGCACAGTAATTCAGGAGTTTGGTATGACTCGTAGTGGAGCTGATCACTCTGTGTTTTATCTGCATTCTTCACCAAGTCGATGTATCTATTTGGTTGTTTACGTTGATGATATTGTTATCACCGGTAATGATCAAGATGGTATCACCGATTTGAAGCAACATCTCTTTAAGCACTTCCAAACTAAAGACCTTGGCAGATTGAAGTATTTTCTAGGTATTGAGGTTGCTCAGTCTAGATCAGGTATTGTTATTTCTCAACGCAAGTATGCCTTGACATTCTTGAGGAGACAGGAATGATGGGATGTAGGCCTATTGACACTCCTATGGATCCGAATGTTAAACTCCTTCCAGGACAGGGGGAGCCACTTAGTAATCCTGAAAGGTATAGACGGCTTGTTGGAAAGTTGAATTATCTCACAGTGACTAGACCTGACATCTCTTTTCCTGTGAGTGTTGTAAGTCAGTTTATGACTTCCCCTTGTGATAGTCATTGGGAAGCAGTTCGTATTCTGCGATATATAAAGTCAGCTCCCAGTAAAGGACTACTCTTTGAGGATCAAGGCCATGAGCATATCATTGCATATACAGACGCTGATTGGGTAGGATCACCCTCTGACAGACATTCGACATCCGGATACTGTGTTTTAGTAGGAGGTAATTTGGTGTCGTGGAAGAGTAAGAAACAGAATGTGGTTGCTCGATCTAGTGCAGAATCAGAATATCGAGCAATGGCGACAGCAACTTGTGAGCTAGTTTGGATCAAACAGTTGCTGGGAGAACTAAAATTTGGCAAAATTGATCAGATGGAACTTGTGTGTGATAATCAAGTGGCTCTTCATATCGCATCAAATCCAGTGTTTCATGAAAGGACTAAGCACATTGAGATTGACTGTCACTTTGTCAGAGAAAAGATATTCTCGGGAGATATTGTTACGAAATTTGTGAAGTCAAATGATCAGCTTGCAGATATCTTCACCAAGTCCCTCACATGTCCTCGTATTAATTACATCTGTAACAAGCTAGGTACATATGATTTGTATGCACCAGCTTGAGGGGGAGTGTTAGAATAGAAATAAGTATTTCCTACTTAGAATAGAAATAGGAATAGGAATAGGAATAAGAATTAAGAATTAAGAATCCTAGTTGGAAAAGGATTCCAATGCAGTGTCTATAAATAGGATCTCAATGTAACTATTTAGATACACAATTCAATAATATTTTTCGTATATATCTCTCACAAGGCCAACATAAAAACCATTGAAGTTGCTTGGCTTTGTCTAACATCTTGTTGAGACCTGCCATAGTCAAAGGAGAAAGAAGGTCACCCTGCCTTAATCCCTATTATGGAGAAAAGAATCCCATTCATCCCTTATTAACAAGTACTAAGCATTTGACAGTGATAATACAAAATTTGATCCAGCTTAACCACCTAAATAAAAGCCATTTTCTTGACTGCAAGCAAGTAAGGCCAGTTGACCTGATTGAATATTTTCCCCACATCCAGTTTGCATATTAATACCGGGATCTCCACTCTTTAGTTGGCAGTCTAGAATTTCATTCACAATGAAGCATCAATAATGTGCTGCCTTTGATTAAGGCATTTTGGTGCCCTGAAATAAGATCTCCAACCACCCTTTTGAGCCTTTCAGCAAGTAGTCTAGCAACTATCTTGTAAACGCTACCAATCAAACTAAATGGCATGTAATTTGAGTTCAATAGCACCATTCCTTTTAGGGATTAGAGCAATTAAAGAGGTGTTGGAGGACCTCACCATGTGACGATTTAAATGAAAAAATTCAGGACATCCATCAAATCATTTTTAATGATCAACCAAGCCTTTTGGAAGAAGACAGTGTATATAAGATCATATCCAAGCTATTGACAGAAAGGCTCAAGACAGTAATGCAAAAACTGGTGGACTCATATCAAATAGCCTTCATCAAAGACAGGCAATTCATGGATGCTGCTCTTATCACAACTGAGTGTCTGGACTCTAGAATAAAGGAGGAGAACGTTGGAATCCTATGCAAGTTAGACAAAGAAAAAGTCTTTGATCATGTGAATTGGGGTTTTCTTCTGAATTTGCTGAAGAAGATGAATTATGACCCTGAATGGGTGAATTGGATCAAATTTTCCATCAGTACTGTCAAGTTCCCAGTCTTGATCAATGGATCTTCTGAGGGCATCTATCCAAAAGAGGATTGAGGCAAGGAACCCTCTCTCTCCTTTCCTCTTCCAACTCATGGAGGGTTTGATAACATGTTGATTACAGCTCAGAAAAATAGTTGGCTCTGAGGATTCAAAGTTAACAACAGGCAAGATGACTGTACAAAAATTACACATTTGTTATATGCAGATCATGCAATTATCCTATGTGATGCAGAGGTTCACAGAGGTAGACCAAATGAAGACATTGAAAATTATTCTGACAGTTCTTTCAGGGGTTTTAGGATTGCATGTTACCGGGAGGAAGAGTTCAATGTATCAACAGTTTCAGAAATGTGTGGATATATTAGGAGGAAAAGTGGGATCCTTGCCTGCGGTTTACCTCGGCATGGCCGTAAGGGCAAACAGCAGATCCATAGACATTTGGAAGGGGGTCCTAGAGAAATGTGAGAAAAAAACTTAATATATGAAGAGCCAATACCTTTCTATAGCTGGAAGGTTAATTCTCATAATCTGTGTCTTGGATGCTTTACTACATGATGTCTCTTTTCCCTGTACCTCCTCCGGTTGAAAAGAGAATAGATGCTTTAATGAGCATCTTTTTGTGGCATGGAAACAAAGACAAAAGAGGTTCCTATCTTGTCAAATGGAAAACTGATGCTCAGCAAACATCAAGGGGGGGCTTGGTATAAATAGCCCGATGAAACAGAATCAAAGTTTGCTCATGAAGTGGCTCTGGAGACGCTCTAATGAACACTAAAACTGTGGAAAGGGTGATAAAACAGAAATATGGAGAAGAAGATGCTTGGAAGACCAAAACAGTTAACACTGCTTATGGGTATAGGAGCTTGTGGGGGCCACTTCCTGTCCAGTTGTCTTCCCAAAAAGAGATTTTGTGCCCATTCCCAAACAATGAGATCAACAGATTCTTAGTTTCAGAAGACTTCTAAATGATTTGGGAGATCAACAGATTCACTGCATTCTTCAACACTCTTAATCTCTTGAATGGAGTTTCACAAGAGCAAGATAAAATATGGTGGCAGTCCTGGGACACAATTCAAGATCTTTTACCGTCAAGATAGCATATCATATGAGGAAACCATAACAACCACCTTTTTTTTAATGAAGAAAACCATAACAACCACCTTAATGTACACTGTACAGTGCCCTTGGAAGTACTTATGGAAGGCCAAGATACCATACAAATGCAGTTTTCGTTTGGCTGGTTGTTAAGAGGACTTGTTTGACACAAGACAGATTACAAAGAAGGGAAATACATCTTTACCCTATCTGCCACCTATGTTGGAAACTGCAGAAACAAACCGTCACTTTTTTTGCACTCTAGGGTGACTGCTCATCTAGGGACATATTTATAGCAATGATTGGTTCAAGTTGGACAATGTCAATGAAGACACTAGATATGCTATCTAGTTGGAGCAGTAGAGGAGGCACAAAAGCTCAAAAATTAGATGGGGTATGATTCCAAGATGCATATGGTGAACTATCTAGAAGGAAAGGGATTCAGGATGTTTTGAAGGCAAAAGCAGCCCAATCCAGAAGATAAAGCTTAATTGAATTCTACGTTCGCATTTTTCGTGTACAGGAGTACATATATGACACTGAAACTCTATTACAGTTCCTAGAGTCTCTATAGCTATAGTATAATTTTCTTGTAGATTATTTTTTGCTCTCTTCTTTGTAACTATGGACTTCACAGGCTCTTTTGATGTCAATACAAATCTGTTACCATCTTAAGAAAAAGGTCTTGGATATGATAAGTGGCAGGATTGGGTCGTTAAAGAGCCCAATAGCCTTCCAATAGGTTTCCCGTTGCTTCCTTTTAATAAATCCCTTCTTATTTTTCCCGTTTCTTGGGTCTTCTGAGTAAAGAGTAAGCACTGAGACCTTGCCCATATTTTTAGGGCTCCGCTTGATATCGTTGGCCTGTAAGATAGTACTGGTATTTGAAATTGAGCAGTCATGTGCCCACCCACGTGCTTGCTACACAGTGGTATTGGTGCAGCTGTTTGTTGGCTCAAGGAAGCTAAGCCCTCAGTTCCCAAGTTTTCTTCAAGCACCTGAGGATAAGGAAAGATCAAAGTATCACAACTCCAGTTCCCCATTAGCAAATCCAATTTACGAGGAGGAATAGTGGTAAATTTCTTTACATAAATTATGGCCCAGAGGAAGCGATTTTTGTTCTTTGTATCTTCATCTATGGCTATGAAACCACGCAAAGATTGCCAATCGTACGAAAGGTATTAATGGACCATGTGTGAGGAGGATACTGAAGGCCTTGATCCATGTGTGTTCCTGGTCATGTTTGAGCCTGACACCAGAGACCACCACTCAAGAGAGAGATGACGGTCATTCCAAAACCTGCTGCCTCGAGGGAAAAATCAAAAAGGAATAAGTTGTGATTCAGAACTGTAACTTTGAGATCTGCCGTTACATTTCACCTTTAAGAACCACTTCTAGATGGCATCAGGATTGGGACTTTGATGGAAGGTGTTATTGAAACGACCCACAAGGCATATTGAAAGACAGCGGGTGTTTTCACATTTAGTTGCATAGCTGGAATCAACTTTGCATTGCATATGCTCAACATCCTGCTCACCTCATGCTGGCCAACAACAATATACCCAGTGTAATCCCACAAGGAGGTCTGTGGAGGGTAGGATGTACGCGGACCTTACCCCTACCTTCATGCTGGCCATTGGAGAATTTTTGCAGCTTCTACATATGATATTTGCCTGTTAGCAAGTATCCCAAGTCGAAACAGTTTCCCCAGAAAACGTTTGATTATGTGTGCAATGTCACCAATCCCTTGTTCTAATCATTCTCCGGAATAATAAGGGCATTTTTCCTATCCCCTAGACAAGCTTCAATTCTTAAAAAATTTGCCATGAATGTTGTAGTTCTAGAACACATTGTATGTATATGGTTGAATCTTCCCCCCTCTCCCCAGTGAAGCCTGCAGCATTGCATCACAGACCCAAAACAGATTTTCCCCATCAATCTTGATTTTACTGGTGAATTTTTTACCTCGCTCTGTGAAGGTGAACCCTTTGTGCAATCCTCACTGATATCTAATATTTCAAAGAATTTCTCAACTAAAATGAAGAATATTTGAATAGCCATATTTAAGAAACTGGAACTAGGGTAGTCGAAAAGGTCATTTTCAGAAAAAAGGTCAAAGAACCAACGAAAAGGCCTTTCTAGAGAAAAGTCAGACCGTTTCTCTCAATTTGCTATGATATTGGACTGTTCCGTAATGCTAATTTCTTATACTACTTTAGTATCTTATTACTCTTGAAACACCCAGCAATTTAATAGTTTCATTAACACAGTTGTAGTGTACTTTAAGCAAGGAGGTGGAGAAGGAGTTCATTCTTGGAGAAGGGTAAAAGAAGGAAACTAGTGGTGGGCAAAATTTATATACAAGAGATCAGATTAATTAGCAAATTGCGATTCTTTCTGAGGAAGTATAAAAAATTTTTATTTTTTTTTTGATAACCGAGAAATTCGTCCGTGACCCGCCCTTTGGACCAATCACAGCCTTCTAAACTCGGTGGATAATGGGCCCGCCCCTCTACCCTTCTCCACTTAAATACCGGGCTTCGCTTTGCATGGTGTGGGGCTTGAACCTGCGACCTAAGCCACAAATCCTCCACCTTCTGCCACTTAGTTGTAAATTGTCAATGGATTAGATACATTTCTGGGTTATTTTAGCTGATGAACGAAGACAGAAGAAAACAGAGGAAGGCTTCTCTTTCGCAAGAGAGGAAAAAAGTTCATTCTAGTAACTAACTATCGCGCCTAATTTCAACAGTGAAACACAAGACCTGTCATGTCAGCACTTAAGCTTCAATAGTGACAAGTTGAAGTGTTCAATAGTTCACTGTTTGGTGTGAAGTTTCAGGGGTCATCGATGTATTTGGCTCTTTATAATGTTCCGCCAACTTTTCATGGCATAGAACCCACACTGTAAACCTAGAAGAGGAGCTTGGCAGATAGTCTGATTTGCCTGACTAGGGCCTACTGAATAAAGATAGAGCAGATGTTCTAAAGCAGAATTTTTTTATGATGGAAGTGTACCGACCACTGCACATCTCAAACATTACACCGGATACTTGTTACTTCTCACCAGCACAAGTGTCGGGTAACTCTGTCCACCAACGTTTAGGCATATTGGAAGAAATGACCTAGTGTTTATTGCCTCCACTGGGACTTGAACCTTAGACCCCCCTCGCACTTCATTGACCACTAGACCACACCGTTGGGTGCAAAAGAGAATCTTTTACCATTTACAGTATGATACCTTAGATTATCCACTAGGGTTGAGAAAACATATGGTCAAAGCTCGGATGAACTTCTAGGAATTTTTTTTCTTCCTCCCCCCCCGCGAATGCTGCACTTTTCATATCAATCCACACCACGCTATCTATATAAAATTTATATAAGCTAAATGGAAATTACACAAGAAGTCCTATTAAAGCAAATTCCAGGAAAATTCTTCTTCCATTCAATTGAATTGATATTCTAAGCTTTTAACCTGAAGAAAAATATCACCAGTCTACATTTTTTCTTGATCAACAGAATAGGGTACCAAAGTCATCTTTACCAGACAAATATGTTACTGTAAACTTGAAATGTTGAGACAAATGAGGTTGTGAATGTTACCATCAGACTTCTGAAAAGACTTTGATACAACGTCAACTCTCATGTTCTCGGGCCTGAAGAAATCCAAAACATACTTTATGAACTCCGCATCCCAAACATCATATGCGTAGTCACCATAAATAACATGCTCGGGAGGATAAACAAGTAAACCCTCTGCAGCAAAGAAACTATATTAGTAGATATGAGAAATATGATAAGAAATACAAGACTTCCTCAGTTACACATCACACCTATTATTGTAAAGGAAAAGGATGAAAGGGATTCTGAACCACTTTCTTCATACAAAAATAACAAGCTTGTTGCACACCACCAACTACTCGCACCACGACCCCCGTGAAAAAAGAGCGAGCAACTTTTTTAAAAGAAATGGTTGGTGTTTGAGCCTACTTGCGAACACTATGACTGATTGCATCCTCCCATCAGTACAGGTACAGCATGAGCATGCATATAATACTCGTATGCCTCTTTCGGTTGAGGTAAAATTTCACAAGAAAGAGCTAAAACTAGTTTTAATCTCTCTCAATTCTGGACCCTATGGGCTATGTGTTTTTTTTGGTTTTGGGGGGGGGGGAGGTTGTAATTTTGAGATGAAGAAGCTTCTCCTTGTTATAAATGATGTATTCAAGGGCCTTCAAGTTTTCAACTACTAGATCTTGCTTAAACGGTTGCTCCACAGCCCCATCCACCCAAACTGCTCACTTCTTGTTGCCCTAAATTTCTTCAATAACTAAGATATTCTAGGCAACATTTCGTTTGTGCTATTCAATGGATCCTTTGAGTTGGTCAGAACACTAAATGGGGGTGCCTGATTACATATTCTGAAAACAATAATTTGTTCAAAGAAAAGAATAGTTTCAGCAACTTGCAAAAGGTTGAATCAACCGACTGTCTATCTCAATGTTGTTGTAAGCATAAAGAGATCAGAAATACACAAGGAAAGATAGATAACCAGCAAGTTCTGCAGCATAATCATCTTGAGGTTGCTCCTCCGCATATCTAAATTCTACATTTGCAATATCTTGGAGTTCCTTGAAAATCCACTCTTGAGGAGAATTTTGATGCAGGAGCTTGAGGTATTGATAGACAAAGCCAATGATCTCAAATATCTATAAAAATAAACAATTACATATTAAAAGCCACCAATCAAGCCAAGTATAGATAATTATGTACTCCTAAAGGTATAGCTGTTGTTACTGATATTAGTGAAGACAATCAGAAAGCTACAGTTGCAGGAATATGAAAAGCATGAGTTTAAATCCCATTTAAGCCACACAAAGATTTATAGCTTATTGGTACTGGTGAGAGTCTACTTCATAATATTAAGTAGGTTCAATTCTCGCTGTCCTCTTGTGATAGCACCCAAAGTGGCTTCTATCAACCCCACCGGGTGCCTTTCTCTATCCTCTTATGTAATCAAAAAAATAATCACTATATTGAGCGTGAATGTTTTTGAGAAAGGTAACAAATATATGAGAGTGAATCAGTGTTGTGGACGGCCCTCACCTTAGCGCCTTTAGCGAGAGGCGAGGCGAGGCGAGGCAAGTGGAAGCCTTCACACGTATTACTAGCGAGGTGTGGCGAGGCGAAGCCTTCACGCGTATTACTGGCGAGGCATGGAGATCTCGCAAAGGCAAGAAATGGCGAGTGGTGATACAGCAAGGCGCTGCCCTTTTTTTTTTTTTTGATGACAAGGGAAACCCACAGCTGCTACCCTTTGGGTGCGCACAGGGTAAAACCCCCGCTCCTATGCAATAGCTCACAAACCACATAGGAGAGGTAACCCGCACTAGGCAAGCCCGGTGCGACAAGCTCGACCCAGAAGGCAAACCTCTTGCTTTCGCTGCCTTTGCTTTTTAAAAAAAGTAGACATGATTTAAAAATTAAAAAAGCAATATTAGGGATTATTTGCTCAAAGCCACAAACCGCGACTCTCTTCTTCAAAGTTCAGACTTTAGCAACGCGACTTCTCTTTAGGCTTCTTTCCAGCTCTTAACCAGTATGCAGGTCATTGTGCAGTGTGCACAGCTTCTCAATAGTCATTCCTTTGTTTTTTATCTGTTTTGTATTTTCTGCAATCCGCCTATTTTAAATTTAAAAATAAAACTTCTCCTCCTATTTTTGTTTCTGCCCAATTCAATTTTGTTTTATAACTAATTTTTTTTTTTGGCAAAGGTAACAGTTTTGTGTATTAATATTTAGCACTAAAGGTTGGGATCCCAAATTTACATCATGGAGCTACATACAATTGCGTGTACTTAAAACAAAACTAAACTAGATCCTACTTCATCTTACAAAGGACCTAGGATATCTCTAACCACTATAGGATCATCTACATACTCCGAACTACACCAATAGCAAAAAGTGATTATGCAGTTCATTTTAATCCTGTGTAAAGGACTACTACTACTCTCAAAGCATCTCATATTTCTCTCCTTCCATATGGTCCACCAAATCACTGCTGGGACAATCCTCCATCTGCTTTGTTCTGTACTGCCACTGCCTTCATTGTTCCAGCTTTCTATAGCCTGACTTGCCCTTTGTGGCATGGTCCAGTTTGTGCCCCTGAAGCTGGTAAATAAGTGCCACAGTTGTCTAACCACTTATTTGTCCATAAACAACAATTTCAATGGCGTCTGATGGTAGCAAACAGAAAGACCATGGATGGATTTATGGTATGCAAGGACCCACAACAGATTCGGTTATATGTATATTTTGTAAACATACTTCCAATGGTGGTATTACTCGGCACAAGCAGCAATTGATGGGTGGAAATAAAAATGTGAAACAGTGTCCAAGTTGTCCGACGGAAGTTAGGGAAGAAATAAGGGTATATGTTGAAAATACTGTCGTGAGTAATCTGTAAAATCAGATGAGACATAAACTTGTGGTTAATGTTATTGATGATGATGATGATATGGATTAATATGATGAAGTGATGACTCCCTCAAAAACTCAAAAGATGTCTTCTAGTGGAAGTGGATGATCCACAGAAAGGACCATGACGAAAGGTCCTCGTAATCTTTACTTTTCACAGAATCACAACAAAAGGGTGATTTTAAAAAGGATCAGGATTTGAAGAAACCAAGAAGATTCTAAGGGAGCGCGTGGTAAGTGCTTTTGCATTATGGATGTATGATGCGAACTCCCTTTTAAATTTTTAATTACAAAGCATTTGATATATTCATTGAGGTTGTAGGACCGCATGGCCCAGGAATGAAGCTTTCTACTTTTCATGAAGTTTTAGAGTTACTCACTTAAAAAAGAGGTGAAAAAAAGTAGGTAAGATTGTTGTGGAGCATAAAGTGCAATGGAGAAAATATGGATGTTCCATTATGATGGACAAATGGCCAGCACGAAATGGTAAAATGATCATCAATATTTTGGTGAATTCTCCAATAAGTAGTGTGTTTCTTGGTTTTGTAGATGCTAGCAACAAATCTACCAATTCTACCAAAATGTACAACTTGTTCAAGAAAACTATTGAGAGAATCGAATCGAAAAATATTGTACAAGTTGTCATTGATAAAGATAGTGAGAATGTTAAAATAGGTGACATGATGATTGGTGTGTACCACACATTTATTGGACTCTATGTGCTGCCCATTGCATCAATTTGATGTTTGGTGACATATTCAAGATTAACCCATGTGCTTCAAGTAATATAACTCTCATATCCTTTAACTTTCTTTATAGTTACTTAATACTTATTAGCTACTAATTACTATAATATTCACTTAAACAGTTTTTAGGAAGGCCATCAAGATTCATTCTTACATTAGTCAAAGGTCGTTGTTCTTGAAGTTGATGAGGAAATTCACAAATGATAGAAATTTGGTGAAACCGGCCAACACAATATTTGCAATGGCCTTCTTAACTTTGCAAGTTATGTACGTACAAAAGAAAAAACTTGAGAACTCTGGTCCTCTTAACCAAATGGACTTCAAGAAGATTTGCAAAGGAAATTTTGGGGAAAGGTGTCAATCTCTTATGCTTGCACACCCCTCTTTCATTGTCACATGTCTTTCTAGCTAAGAAATGGAAATTCTTTCTCTGATCACATGATTTGGAATGATGTTGTCCGGACACTTAAAGTTGGCGGTCCTTTGATGGAAGTGCTTTGTTTGGTGGACGGAAAAAAAACACACCAATGGGCTATATTAATGAAGCAATGGATAGAGTCAAGGAAACTATTGAACGGGCTTTTAGTGGAGTTCAGAGGCAATATGAGAAAGTGTTGACTGATGCAAGGTGGACTAGCCAACTCCATCGGCCTTTGCATGCAGCGGGCCATATTTTGAACCCGATGTTGTTTTATACTACTCAAGAAAATGACACTTTAGATTCAGAAGAGTGGATGGATTATCATAGATATGTTGAGAAAATGGTCCCTAGTATAACAACACAAGATATACTAGTCGTTGAGCTTCCCAAGTACAAAAATGCGGATGGGATGTTTGGTTGTGGTCAAGCTCTTAGAGCCAAGGCACGAGGTCACCGAGTAAGTGAGTTGGCTTAGTTCTTTATAGCTTTACTTAAGTTATTTGACTTATTTCTACTTATCAACCTTTAAATTTATTTTTCTTTAGTTGAATGGTGGTCGCTATTTGGTAGTCAAACTCCAACCTTGCAGAAGAACTTCTAGTAGAGAACCTAAATCATCAAATATTGGATTGCTACAAGTCTCAATGGGACAACATGGTTAATGAGAATTTAAAATTTATATGACTGACCCCAACTAGCTTGTGATCGAGGACACAGTTGTTGATCAAAAAGCTACAATTTCCCTCTTGTGGCAGCTCCAGGTCAGAAGTCCCATCTTAATGATTATATGTATATGCATACCTACATGTTCCGATTCTACATCAGCATGCTACTAAGGATCTAATGTTCATATCAACCAAAGATACTTCTACTGGCAATCAGTCAACATTCATGCATCAAAAAGTTGTCTTTCCACACAAATTACACTAAAACTTTCACAAGCATCAATGATTATTTAGTGTAAGAATGTTATGTACTTCATCCAAGAAAAAAACATCAATGATTATGAGAAGTACGTAAAATGACTCCAATATGAAGGATTGATCAGAAAAATAAGAGAAGCAAAGTAAACAACCTTTGCCAAGCCAAAATCAGTCAGATGTATTGACATGCCAAATATGTATGCGAATGAGGAGCGATGCATTCCTTCATCACCAACACCAGCAGATATTGATGTTACCCAGCCTCTAGCCTTTAGGAAGAAAAGCAAGGACCCTTTTCCTTCTGAAACATTTTAATTTTTTCAATGCTCAGATCTCAATAACACTACCACTTCCATTAAGAAGAAGCACACTTGTACAAACACGGAATTTAAAATTTCCAGCCACAAATCATCACAACTGAATATTTGCCAGTGAATCTAAGTGTGATAATGATAAACTAGAAATTTCTTAGAGACTGTTATCAAGTAAGGCCATGACACAAAACAGCTCAAATAATGAATATGACATATAAACACATCAAACAGAAATTAGAGGGTTAGAGATAGCAAAACAGTATCTTCCGAGTCTAAATTAGGTTAAGCAGCATTAGATTTATATGATAGTGTTTTCTTATCCCCGTATAATGTCTTATTAATGTATCATTCCCAAATTATGATGCTGATTGACTGCACTCGAACACATGAAAGTCTGTCTAACCAACTGCAAGGAAAAGCTAACAGAACTTGCAGCCTGTAAACAATAAAATAGAGGGAAGCAGAAGCAAGCCAATAGGCAACTATAGTGCATAACAAGGTGCATTGCAATATATCTTTGATATGAAGCCAAAACAACTACTGATGACACCTCATTTATATTGTAACATATGTTTGACATGAAACCAATGGTAAGACTGACAACACCTCTGATACACCTTACCGTGTCCCAGTAGATGAGCTAGGTAATCTTCAGCTTTCTTCAAGTACCCTTTGCGAAGAGAAGGCAGCGTCCATGATAAATCAAGGATATGAACATCTTTAACTGCCTTTAACCAATAAAGTTTGCCAACCTTCCAAATTGGAAGTTCACTTCCTCCGTGTGGATTTACCAAAGGGCCTTTCTTGACACTGCTAAATAATTCAAGAACCCAACTTTCAAGGATATCCAGGGACTCTGAAGTTATTAAAAATTATAAAATTAGCACAGAACACTTCGCAATGAAAACTTATGTTGCTATGCCCATAACTATCTGAGGGCCAACCTAAAGTAAATATCATGAACAATATTACCAGAAAAATTTCAAATATAATCAAAGATCATTTAGAGTGGAGATCATCCACATCAATGTGGCCAGTATGTGTATTGAGACCAGTTTCTACAGAAATTACTACTCTTCCTCAAATCGTCATCTACCAATAAAAACCTCCTTGAAGTGGATTTAGCCTAAATTAGAACTTCTAAACATTATTTATTGAAATTTCTGAATCGCAAAAAAAGTTACCTCCCCCTATAACAGCCAGTTTCATGGATCCACCACGATAATTGTCATGGTATAGTCTAAGAATTTGTTCCCTCAAATTAACTCCTTTCTGCACCGCATCAGCAAGGCTTTTCTTATTCCCTTCACAGAATCACGAGGAATAAAAGGACAGTTCATAGATTAAAATACTACATCCAAAGGAAAAGACAAAACAGAGATGGCTTTGATGTCGTAAACTTGCCCCAAAAGAACCGGTTAAAGGGATGGCCAGGATTAGATGTATGGCACTGTAGTTGTTGCAAGCGGCAGGAATCATTTTGTAAGACCTGATTAAATTCTGTAACACAAGTGTCAAATAACAGCATTTAAATTCCTAAGACACTTGGGTTAGTGAGATCAAGAAACCTATAGTACTGCATACCCGAGTCCACAGCTAGTACCTCCCGCTCCATGGCTTCAGCTTTAACCAAAGGTGAAACAAAAAACTGAGAAAACCTGAAAAGGAGACATAACAAGGTAAAGAACATAACAACCTTTTAAGAATAAAATTGTTGAGGGGTTTGTGGTGTGTGTGTGTGTAGGGGGGGGGGGGAGTTGGGTCGGGGTAAGCACCATAGTAAATTGAAGTTATAGAGAAGGCCACTTAATGTACTCCCTTCCATAGAAAACAATTTAAGTTTGAACATAATAACATATTTGAACACCTCTAAGAAACAAAAGATTCTACAGAGTTAAGTAGAGAGATATGAAGGAATACTCTAAGGGGTCGTTTGGTGTAAGGGATAAAAAAATAGTGATGTGATAAGAAAATAGTGATGGGATAAAATTTTTGTATCTTGTTTGGTTGCCATGTTTGGGATAACTTATCCCGCCATTTATATCATACTGATGGGATAAGTTATCCCATATACATGGTGGGATAAGTTATCCCACGATAACTAACCGCAAGATAACTAATCCTGGGATAATTTGTTCCCAACCAAGCGACCCCTTAAGGATCTTAAACTCATTGATCCTCCTCTCCTAGGTGGAAAATACACTTGGTTTAAAGGTGATAATCAAGAATGCTCCTCAAAAAATTGATAGATTTAACACTCCATGGAATGGGATGAAAAGTTCAGCAAGATTAAGCAGTCTACATTACCCAGGATCATCTCACATGTCAGACCACTTCCCTATATCTCTGAAATGTGGGGACAGTTTCCACTATGTGAGGACTGAATAACGCCTATCTTTTATTTAATAGGACAGGAAAATTAGTAGTAACTTCGATTTATTATCAAGGAAGTTGTAAATACATAAAAAGAACAAAAGAAGCTGCAAACAAGACCAGTTTCATCACATAGCTTACATAATTACCTGACGCTTATAAACTCAGAACCAACATAAAACATGTGTTTTACCTTCTCAGGGCGCCCTTAAGGCAATCCCTCTTAACTTCAAAATGGTAGCACGTGTGTTCTGTTTCTGTGTATGCATTTGAACACCCTCCATGCTTGGACAAGTAACTATCATACTAGCAAAGAAAAGAGTCAAACTGAGATCCACATTCTATTTTTTGAAACACATAACTTAAAAAACCAAAATTTTCTGCAGATGATAATTTTTTCAGTGAGGTTGAGAAATAATCAGAGAAGGATACCACAAGTATATCCAGAAGCAAGCAAAGAACGACGCACCTCATTTTCATCAGGAAAATCAGTGCTTCCCATGAATAGCATGTGTTCTGAATCCATAACAAATAACATGGATTACTTGAGTGTCAAGACAAATGATATCAAAATGCACATTACCAAAGTCAGTTTTGTGATATGATCGCATTAATGACACGGGTGAATGAGAAAGTTGAATTTTAGAATATCATTTTGTTTGGGTAGGAGGAAAAGAAGATAAAAAGGAAATTGCAGACTGTAATAAGTTTCATACTAACATGGTTTAACATAGTAGAAAAGGAAGGGGAAAAAAGCAGGGAAGAAGAGAGAACTAGTATCTCCTCAAATTCCACAAGTAATTGCCCAGAAGAAAGGTAGAGAGGCCAGACCCACTATCCACCGAACGGGCTGTCAGGGATTCTCAGTTATCAAAAAAGAAAGATGGTTATTTCCCTTTCTATTTGTTCCCCTTCTGCTGAATGAAGCACCTGAGAAGAAAACCTTTTGATATTCCATCCTTCCCCTTCTCCCCAAACAATGTGCAAAATGCTACTTTAATTCTCATCAATAGATTCATATTTTTGCTCTGGTGTCTCATGAGCTCAATCACCAAGATAACAAATCAAACTCCCATTCAAAGCTTAAACAATATGTTAAGGGACAATGCATGAATTGGACATCTTGCAATCATTTTACTTCGCAATTGAAAGATAGGTATCCTTTGAGAGAGAAGCCAAGAACTAAAGCTCAAGACCCCGGTGGTTATTTTTTTTTTTTTTTATAAAGGTAACATTTGCATATCAATCATCAGCTCAAAGCTGGTATCCAAAAATTTACATCATATCCTCCCTCCACACTTGTGCGTCTGGCATAAACAAAAGATAAAGAAAAGAAAAGATGAAAAACGAAACTACCCCTAGATCCTCCTTCATCTTTATAAGGACCCTAGAATGTCTACAATAGCCACAGGGGTCATCTATATACTCTGAACTACACCAATAGCAAAAAGTGATAATGCAGTTCATTTTAACCTTGTGCAGAGGGTTGCTCTTGTTATAACACTCCTGGAATTCCTTTCTTTCCGTATGGTCCACCAAATAACTGTTGGGACAATTTTCCATCTACTCTTGTTTGTGCTACCACTGCCTTCCATATTCCAGCTTTCTAGAGCCTGTCATGTTCTCTTTGGAACAGTCCAACTTATACCTCTGAAGCAAGTAAACAAATTCCCCAGCTAGCCAACCACTTTACAATGTAAGAACAGATGGTTAATTGTCTCTGCAACCCGCTCACAAAAACAACATCTTGGGCACATCTGTATTCCCCTCTTCATAAGATTCTCTTGTGTAAGTACAGCCTCTTTCACCACCAACCAAGTAAAAACTACCACTTTGTATGGTATTTTAACCTTCACTATCAGCTTCCAAGGCAGAAAGTTAACTTGGGAACCCATCTGATTCATATTTCTATATGCAGAACTAACAGTGAATAATCCTTTGTTATGACATTTCCATTTAAGAGTGTCTTCTCCTTCCTTGAATCCTAAGAACTGATCAAGTGTTCCATAAAATTATGGTGCCTAGTACTTTATCACATTAGCTATTGAAAACTACCTAATTGATAAGATTATATAATATCATTTAAGTACACGATTCTCCCAAAAGAAAAAAAAAGACATGAATTTGCCCAAGTGAGGAGAGGAAACTGTCCGAGACTTGGTACAAAGAACTTCACCCAGTGAAGAACAAGGAAATGACAATCAATTGTTTAAATTGTCAATGATTTATTATATGGACTAATTTATTAAATCATCATAAAAATAAACCTTTTCTAGGTCCTAATCAATGGCATGTGATGTATACTTCTAAAGATGTAGTTTCAATATGATTATGCATGAAACCATGGAGGATGTCCAATATTGGGGAGACACAAGTGTAAAAGTCTAGGAAAAAAATGAGCAGTTCAAACATTGATTTCCAAACAAGGTTCAATAGTTTCCAAGTTAATTCTACAATTTCATAGAGCAACAACAAAGGAGCATCGATGCTTGATAGTTGTGAGGGGATTAAACTATGCAAGATGTTTTTTGTGTGAGTCTTACAATGAATCCCTGCAGACCTACTTTGTGTCGTTCATATTCATAGGAGATCTGGACCTTGTTTCGAGGGGTGGGCATATTACGGTATGGTATTGAAAACTTTGATTCAGTATTTTCTGTTTAAAAATACTATATCATTACCATACAAAATTAATTTGGTATGGCTCGTTATTTTTAAGTTCGGTTTCGGTATTTTGCAGTATGATAAATTGGTAACCATAGCTTATTCGACTTCGACTAATATATACTCGTATAATAGAGAATTATGAAGTTGAACACTTAAAAAACGCTTAATTATAACAGACTATCACCTTGCACATGTAGAAATATTCAAAAGAAAGTGTACAAGCAATTCCCATCATTAAATCAATTACACAGAAAGGACATATCAATCAAGATAGAGTAATCAAAATTTCAAAGTCTAAACAACATTAGCCAAATTAAGCACAATCTTATTGGACAATCTTACACCAAAAATGGTGTGATATGTAGACTGCTTGAAAGACAATCCTCTGTTAGATATAAAATGGCATTAAATGAGATGTGATATGTAGTTTTTTACCTATACTAATTTATATATTTGTTATATTAATATAATATATATGGATTATATATGTTACTAAATACTTCAGAATGGTATTTGGCATTTCGATTTTTTTTTATAAATACAGAATACCATTTCGAATACCAAATATTTTTTAATGGATACAAAATACCGTATTACCGAAACTGCGGTATCAAAAAAATCGTTTTTGGTGTCCTCCCAAAGTATGAACACTCCTACTTGTTCCTAAAAATATTTGGGGTGTAATGTACAGAAGATAGGGTGTCGTACATAAATAATCACATCTTTTTTTCAGATTTTCTACTTTTTGGTATATAACTTTGTATATGGGTGTTTTTTACCCTTCATCAATTAAAGTAATTATCAAGAAAAATATTTGGATGCAATGGGTGATTCCAGCATTACTGGAAGTAGCAGTACGAAGATGGCAGTAGGAAAACACAAGGAAACAACTTAAATGCATATGGAACATCGTACCGTTAAGCATCATAGCTTTTGGTGATTACAGGAGAAAGGAAATAGTGTTTTTAAAACCAAGCATAGAACAATACATGTATGAAATATAGGTCTTATTGTCTTACAATTGTTATATTCCTGGTTTAATATGCAGGTACCAAGATGTATAGCTATATCCCAATAAAGGCAACAAAAGAACTTTGTATTGTTGTCGCCTTGCATGATCAAAGACATCTCGACTTTTACCGCGAAGATGTCTCTTCAGCTTTCTCCAACTCCTTAATATGTTTACACTTCATTAAATCTAAATCAATTCTAGTTTCAACAGAAGATTTGATTGATCGAACCCAGTAAGCTTCTCTAGTCATGCCAACGACTTCCTTGATCAATTTTTTGATGTCTTGATTCAATAGCTTTAGTTTTACTTTGCTAGGAGAGCATCTTGTCTCTCCTGTACCTCGTAACACTTCCACCTTTAACAACTGAATCAACAAACTCCTCATGCTCCAACCTCATCTTTTAAATTTAAAAATCAGTTTCCCATTCTATCGAGTTTGCTAAAATCCAAGCTCCACAGTTATCTGGAAAGAAAGGACTTTTGGGTCAACTTCAAACGATTATATCTTTTAGCACAAAATGAATTAGATGGCCCATGACCTATCAAATTAAAGATAATTGAATCATCTTTCTAACGCCACCGAGTTTGCTAAAATCCAAGCCCTGAGTAAAAAGGTATGCTTGGTTCAGTATAGCCCTGTTGGGCAGGGCCACAAACCACGACCCAATTGACGGGCAGTGGTTCAAACGACGGCCCGTCAGTCCCACCTTGAATGGCCCTCGTCAACTTTTAAGTCAGGGTCGTTTTGGTCCTATTCCCTATGCATTAGGCCCTTAAACTACGTCATTTGATGCCTAAACTACGTCGTTTTACTCAGTCTAAGCCTAATAATCTAGTCAGAATCTACCCAAAACCCTCATTCTCCTAAAATCACCCAACTTAGAGTGAAAAGAAGAGAAAGAGGCGACCAACTCTCTCAAGAACAAGCAGAAACATTCTTCAAGTTCAGCCCCGAAATCCAAAGGGTTTCTCCGTAGATTTTATCACCAGGTATGTGGGATTTCACTAGTGGATTCCTTTCACCCAATAGGTCCCTAGAATTCAGTTAGTTCTTCAGATTCTCATAAACTGTTTAGACCTAGCGTTCCTAGATTTTCAAGATTTATTGTGATTAAGGTTCCTTTTATCTAAATAACTTATTTCTTGATAATTTAGTCTAATTCCATGCATAGCATTCCGAACCCTAGCTTGTGTAAATTTATCCTAGTTCATGAATTATACTCGTTAGGCCAACCAGACAGAAATTCATGCTTCAGATTTCGAATGTTATATTCGCAGTATATGAATATTGCATTCTTAGTTAGCATGTCAGTTTTGAGCTATTCAGTATTTAGTGCATTTTAGCTTCATGAATATTAGATGGGAGTAGACTTAGCACCGAGTTGGACTAGGGTTCAGCGTACCCTCAAAGTCCCAGAACTACATGCCCGTGTAGGTATATAGGTCCCCTCAGTTGGACATCAGATTTAGTGATCACACCACAGTCATGCCTCTATACCCCTGGCTAGGTATATTGGGTCCTCTCGATGGAGCATATACATCGGACTCCACATTTAGCTCACGTGGTTTATATAGTAGCTCCACAGTCAGACTCTTAATGCATTGACTAGGTTTTCAGCATTTACATCAGTATACAGTTCAGCATGTTACCTTTATCATTAGTACTTGGTCATTGCATTCAGTTCAGTTTTTAGTTATACTTCAGTACATATATATCCTTGTTTAGATTATATCATTGCTCAATTATGTATTGTTCAGCTTATATATTTTGTTCAACTTAGCATATCTAGATCTTGCATGCTTAGTACATTCCAAGTACTAACGCATACTTTGCAATACATCATTTCATGATGTAGGTTCAGGCACTCAGCATCCAGATCATGCTTAGATCGATTCTCGATTCGACTTCAGCAGCTTCAGTGGTGAGTCCTCATACTTCGAGGACAATAGACATGCTTTCTATTTTAGTCTTTACTTTCAATTTTCAGTTTAGTAGCTGGAGTCATGTCCCAGCAATTCAACTCAGTTAGAGGCTTTTCAGACATAGTAGTAGATTCAGACTTGGAGTCAGTGTTAAGTGTTTTGGAGTTGTTTCCCCAGATATTCAAATATATTTTCAGTTGGAGTCCTTTAGTTTTAACTCATTTATTAGTTATGCTTCCGCTTATCTTAGTTATATATTCAGCATGCTTGATATATGTCAGACTAAGGGTTAGCTTGGGGTCACTCGTGATCTTAGGTTCCGTGTTACGTCTAGGGGGTAGACTCGGAGAGTGACATTTTATTTCAGCCACCAACCAGCGATGGGACTAACAATGTTGCTTCTTCTTCTTGTCAGGAGATTGAAAAATACATGTTCAACGAGAAGAGATTCTTCACACAATGTGGAAGAAATATCTTACCGAATAGCTAGTCAGTAGTGTCATTGATTTTTTGTACTAATGATCTTTGTAATAGTATTAAAAATTGATGAAGAGTAAGAGCATGTAGAAGCTCGTATATGGGATCCAATCTATGACAATATATGATCATCCATTATGTGATTACTCTTTAAGAGCAGATTTGGTTGTTTATTCCGGGTAAATTAGCCAAGTAGGGTGGTTTTTCTAGTTTTTAGAAATTGAAGGAAATTCAAACATAAAGAAAATTCCATCCAATTCTTTAACTCCAACTGGAGTTTTTAATTTCTATTCACCTATTTTTTGATTTCCCAACGACTACGAGCAACATCCGGAATCACCAAAACAACCAACTAAACAAAGATATAAGTACTCTATTCTTAATCTGAGGGTGTTTTTGTCAAGCAAGAATATATTACTCCCTTTGTCCCAATTTATGTGACTTACTTTCCTTTTTAGTCAGTCCCAAAAAGAATGACACATTTCTATATTAAGTAACAATTTAACTATAAAATATCTATTTTACCCTTAATGAAATGATTTACAGCCACACAAATTTCTATCATTTATTTTGGACCACAAGTTTTAAAAGTCTTCCTTTGTTTCTTAAACTCCGTGCCGAGTCAAACTACGTCACATAAAATGGGACGAAGGGAGTACTACATTTTCCTTCTTTAAAGAGATAAGAGTTCCTTTGGCCAACTTGTTACCGAGCAACTTGGGCAAAACTCCACTTCATCAAACATAGACACCTCGTTAAGACACCAACCTTTCTCCATCAATTTGATGAATTAACTAGCATAATCAAACCACCCACAAACTTCCACCAATCTCTAGATGATAACAATAGAAGTTCGATTTATATTCTTCCATTTTCTATAAATACTTCCTTTTTCCTTCGAAGCCAGTATTTATGTAGTTGCAAAATGATGCAATATCGATAGCGGAAAAGAAACCATAATTCTAGGAACAACAATAAAAGATTGAAAATATAGATTGATTTGATACAAGAATGGAAATAATTGATAACACTATTTGATGGACAAAACCCTCAATTAAGGAATCCAAAACTAGACCCTAATCTCTTAGGGGTCGTTTGGTGTGAGGGATAAAAATAAATAGTGATGGGATAAGAAACTAATGATGGGATAAAAATTTTGTATCTTGTTTGATTGTCATGTTTGGGATAAATTAGCCCATCATTTATATCATAGTGATGGAATAAGTTATCCCATATACATGGTGGGATAAGTTATCCCAGGATAGCTTACCTCAGGATCCTGGGATAACTTGTTCCCAACCAAACGACCCCTTAGAGATACCCTCAAGAGGAAGAATTCCTCAAGCAAGTAATTTCTCTCGATAACCCTCAATGGGAATGATCCCTCAAGCAAGCAATCTCAACACATTGTTTAGCAACAAAAGTCTTACTCGTACTCTCTCAGGAGTTCCACTCATCAAAGTCATATCATATCAAAATTAGCTACGTCTAGATGGATTATTCTCACCTATGTATAGTGTATGCTAGCTATTACATACATGCCCAAAAGTGGCATTCTAGAAATTGCAAAAGTAGCCCAAGATTGTACTATTAATTGACATAGTGTGGGCTCAAAAATGGTCTTACAAACCGTATGAGCCATTCATGGTCCATAGATAGCTCCATAGCATCAAGACACAAGTTGGCAATGTCCATCCTTGACATACGATTCAAAGCACAGGCTACAGAAAGTACGTTATGCTCCAGCCATATTTGATTTACGACCAACCTACCTTTCAAAAGTTGCATTTGTGAACCATATGTGGAGATTGCGCTACATTCTTCTTCCTGCTACAAGTATTCTTCTAAGCCTTGTACTCTTAATTTAGCATGTTCTTGGACTTCAAGCCTTCATTCCAAGCTCGTTTCAAGCCTTCGAAGTACGACTTGATGAAAAGTCCTTGAACTCCTATCCTCGAAAATGAATGGCGCACAATCCAAAATCCAATGGATCATAAGCTCACTCTTTTAACACACTAGATATTATAACTTGTCAAATGCTATTAATTATGTTAACAAATTCCATCCTTCATTCAATAATCTAAAACGAATTTTCCCCAGTTCTGTGGCTTAGAAGTATTTATCCCAGAAACATAGATGGGGGCTTAGAAGGGTTTCTCCCAAAAATAGAAAAGGTATTTCTTCCCACTATATCTAAATAATTCAACAACAACTACCTTTCTTTTCATTGTAAACCTAGGCTTAAGTTATACCATCCTTTACTCTTACTAGTCTCTCCTCCTCCTACTATTCTCACTGCATAATAGCTAGGGATGTTTAAAACCGAACCAAAACCGATAACCCAAATCTAGAAAAAGTTATTGGTTTATCAATAATGGCTTATTGGTTTAACGGTTTTGATTCTTTTATTATCTGGCTATCGATTTTTAACGATTTGAGATTTTTTCTTAAGGGATTAACTGATAACTCGATAGTAAGTAAATAAATTATATTTATACCATTCGGTATATAAAGTCTGACTTAGGATTTAGGGCCTCTTTGGATGAGCTTAGAAAAAGTAACTTATAAGTCAAAGTCATAAGTATATGGTAGCCTACTTTTAACTTTTGAGTTATTTTTGAACTTTTTTGGCCTAAAAGTGGGTGCTTAAAAGTACTTTATAACATTTCCAAACACCTCAAAACTGTAAAAAAAAAAAAACTACTTAAAAGTCAAAAACAACTAAATATAAGTTTATCCAAGCAGACGCTTAGTTTCATATTTTTATTATTGGCAATCTCAAACTTTCGGTTATTCTATAATGTGTTGGTGTTGCTTTTGAGTAAAACGCAATCTATCAATTAATGTGCATGATTTATTTGGTTTGTCATCATGTATCTAAGTGATTTACAATCATTTATTTTGTATGCCAAATCTTCACGGTTAAACGATAACCGATAACGATCAATAACCAATAAACCGATAACCGATAAACCAATATCTTAATGGTTCTTAACGGTTTAGCATGTATACAAACCGATAACCGATAAGTCAAATCAATAAACTTCAAAATTGAACCGAACCGACCAATACATAGCCCTCATAATAGCTGGCCAAGCAACTCTTGATTCTTTATTTATAAGGGAAATAATCAGGCAGCTTTCGGTTCTTTATTTTGTTTGGTAAAATATGTCCATAAAAATTAGATAGTCTCTACCTTTTAAATCTTCAATTTTCCAATAAAGTCTACTTAACCCTTTCACTTACCGATGCAATAAGGTCTCCACATGCTTTGGCCAACAAAGAACTAGGCATGTCATTTTCCACTATTCCCGCAAGTCAAAACAACACAGAAACAAACTAATGCGAGAAAATTATATACCTAGCTAATCCATTGTCTGTTTCATCTTTACTCATGGGACCATGATAGTAAGTAGCAGCCAGTTTTCCGCTAATCCATTCAAACCCCCACTCCTCACCCATTAATGGTTAGAGAAACAGTACACCCTAATCTATGAAGCAATTAAGTAGATGTCCAAGCAAGAGTCAACAACTTGAACTCTGGATGAAGAATCATCTTGTCTTGTAGAAAATATTTAAATAATAACAATATATACAAAACTGACCAAGAAAATGTGCAAGACCCTGAGCATCATAAGGATCAGAGAAACTGCCGGTTGTTACACACATTGCAGCGGCTGCCTGCAAAATGGCAACAAATAAACCAAGGATGGAAAAAATAACCTAACAACAATTGTTTGAATTAAACTGACCTTTTTCTGTGAAGCACCTTTACTCCCTTTGTCTCTAACTTCAGTTTCTTCTTCATCATCAGCGTCATCACTTTCTTCTTCTCCTTCTTCGCTATCTTCTGATCCCTCATCATCTTCGTCTTCACTTCCTTCATCTTCTTCGGCTTCGGGGTTTCCGGAATGTTCTGGAAGTCCATCGGGGTAGATATCAGGATCGTGAACCAGAAGAGCACAGAGGCCATTCGGGAGTTGAATGTATCTGTACAAACGCTTATCGTTCGGAGACTTCTCTACTATGTCATCCGCTGTAAAGGTACGGCCGCCGACCGCCATTGTTTTCAAGTGGAGAGAGAGATTATTAATACGTTGTACTCTCTCTGCACAGATCAGTCTGTTCGAGGTATTCTGCTGTTTAACCAATCGTTTCGGCTCCTACTTTCTCATTTGCAAATCACCTAAACCCTCAAAATATATAAGTATTTTAATAGTATATAATTTAAATAAAAACTAATTACATGTATGTTATGAAATTGACTGATATATACATCTATTGTTATACGTGAGACGTTTGTATAACGGTAAGAATATATATGAGTCATTTTCATAACGATCAACATATTAGCTTCACATGGCAAAGTTGAGGGGTATATTAGGCTTTTTTCCCTTTTGAGAATGAGAATCAATTAATTCTTTATGTGTTTTTTTAGATATTTAAAATTGTTAATTATTATAATTTATAGTTTATTTTTTATTAAAATTTTCAATAATATATTTGGCACTACTAGATTTTTTTATAGTGAAAACTACACAAATTGAACATATTAGTGAAAGTATTTATCTAAATTGGACCCAACTCAATATATTTACCCTTGTTGGACTCATGACCCAAATTATTTACGTCCATACCCCTTGGACCCATTAAAAGACATTTACCCTTATCCAGTTGCTTTTTTTATGGTATTTTGAACTTCAAAATAAACCGCAAAATCGCTACAACAACTTCCCCTCTGAATCTATTAACCTCCATTAGCGGATATATGCATTCTTCATCTTTTCTTACTTAGCTTGTTTTTAAACTTTACTACATATACATTGTTAATATTACAAATATCGAAGCTTTTTCTGAATTTTATGCACCAATAATCTATGTATTTGTTGATTTTGTTCTATGGATCGTAAGCAGCGTGCAGAGAATCGTTGATGGAGTCATGCACTCCTATCACTAAGTTTTTATTGGATGATGATGCAGGTGAAGAAGAGTTTATTGCTTAAGTATCTAGATATGTCACCAATTACGGTGCAAGGGCGCATTTTGTAATTTATTGATGAGGCAAGTGCATTTTAAAGAGAAGGGTGTCATGCATGTTTTGGTAAATGATACGCATCTTCATTTTAGGTTAGGTGAGTTTGCCCTTGTTACAGGGCTAAATGCAAGGGTACTACGACTATCAAGTTGTTAACAGGGGCAATCGATTATTGAAGAGGTATTTTAAAGGTTCTAGTAGTGTTACATGGGCTGAAATAGAAAATTATTTTAACAATACAACATTCAAGAAGGGGGATTAATTGTAGAACCCCTTTCTTCTATTGATTGTAGAACCCGTGTAGTCAAGTTTCAGTTTCCAAATTAACATATCCTAGAGTGGAAAGGGGGAAATTCTATGTCTAAGGGTTAGATTATCTCTTGTCTTAAAGCTAGAAAGATGATTTCTAAGGGTTGCATTTATCATCTGGTCAGGGTGAGGGATATAGATTTTAAGACCCCTACTCTTGAGTCGGTCCCCATTGTAAATGAGTTTTCGGAAGTATTTCCAGATGATTTACCCGGTATTCCTCCTTATCGTATGGCTCCGGCCGAACTTAAGGAACTAAAGGAGCAACTAAAAGATTTGTTGGATAAGGATTTCATCTGACCAAGAATCTTTCTGTGGGGTGCTATAGTTTTGTTTGTTAGAAAGAAAGATGGTTCGCTTCGTATTTGCATTGACTACCGACAATTGAACAAGGTTACTATTAAGAATAAGTGTCCTTTCCCAAGGATAAATGATTTGTTTGATCAACTTCAAGGAGAAAGCTACTTCTCTAAGATCGACCTCCGGTCGGGTTATCACCAATTGAAGGTGAAGGAAGATGACATTCCAAAGACAGTTTTCAAACTTGGTATGGCCATTATGATTTTTTAGTGATGTCATTTGGATTGACTAATGCTCAGGCAACATTTATGGACTTGATGAATAGGGTGTTTAGACGATACCTCGACATGTTCGTGATTGTATTCATTGATGATATATTGGTCTATTCGAGGAGTGAAGACGAGCATACCGATCATTTGAGGATTGTGTTACAAGTCCTAAAAGACCAACAACTCTTTGCAAAGTTTAGTAAATGTGAGTTTTGGCTAAGATCTGTGGCTTTTCTTAGGCATATCGTTTTCGGTAAGGGTATTGAGGTAGATCCTAAGAAGACAGATGCGGTTGAGAGTTCGCCTAGAAATTTAACCCCTTCGGATATTAGAAGTTTCTTGGGTTTATCCGATTACTATATAAGGTTTGTTGAAGGGTTTTCTTCGATTGCTTCTCCATTGACGGCATTGACTCAAAAGAAGGTTAAGTTCATATGGTCTGAATCATGTTAAAAGAGTTTTCAAGAATGGAAAGATAGACTTACTTCCGCTTCGATGTTGACATTACCGGAAGAGACAAATGGTTTTGTCGTTTATTGTGATGCCTCGAGGATTTGGTTAGGATGTGTCCTTAGACGAAATGGAAAAGTCATTGCCTATGCTTCGAGGCAACTTAAGGTTCATGAAAAGAACTATCCGACCCATGACCTTGAACTAGCGGCAGTTGTTTTTGCCTTAAAGATTTGGAGGCATTATTTGTATGGTGTTCATGTGGATGTCTTTACCGACCACAAGAGTTTTCAATATGTGTTTAATCAAAGAGATTTGAATCTTCGCCAAAGAAGGTGGCTTGAATTATTGAAAGACTATGACATGAGTGTTCTCTATCACCCCGGTAAGGTGAATGTGGTGGCGAATGCTCTTAGTCTATTATTGATGGGTAGTGTTGCTCATATTGAAAATAATAAGATTGAGTTGGTTCGAGATGTTCATAGATTAGCCTGATTGGGTGTTCGGTTAGTTGACTCAACCAAGGGTGGTGTTGTGGTTCACAATGGTTCAGAATCATCTTTTGTGGCTGATGTGAAGGCCATGCAAGATCTTGATCTGACTTTGGTAGAATTGAAGGAAACAGTGCTTAAAAAGTCTGTAGAGGCTTTCTTCCAAGGGGGAGATGGTGTACTTAGATATCAAGGTCGTTTGTGTGTTCCTAATGTTTATGACGTCAGAGAGCAGATCTTGTCAGAAGCCCATAGTTCTCGATATTCCATACACTCGGGAGCCACAAGATGTACCATGACTTGCAGAAGATCTATTGGTGGATTTGCAACACCCGACTTTGAAACAAGGCAAAATAGCTATTTCAGCCAAATTTGCAGGTGCCATCCACGAGAGGCCACCCACATCCCGTGGACTGAGCCACAGACTGTAGGGAGGGTCGGTGGTTGGTCACCTCCAGCCTGGACTCAAACCTCAGAACCACAGCCTGACCAACGGACCGTCGGTCAGACCACGGTCTGTGGTCCAAGGTCCGTAGGTCGAGGTCCATAAAAACAGTCTCTGACCATCGAACGACGACCGTGCAGGACGATCCGTCATCCTGACTATGGTCCGTCGGCCGGGGGTCCATTGGTTGTGACTGGCGGTTACTTTTAGGGACTTATGGGTCTTTTCCTATTTTAATTAAATCAAAGTGGTTTCGTTTTGCCTAAGTCTAGAACACCTATATAAGTATTTTTAACCCCTAATTCACTCATTCTAGTCATTCTCTCAAATCCCAAAAAAAAACCCAAACTCCTCTCAAATATTCTCTCTATAAGTTGGAAGAAGAAGGAAGAAATTAAAGTTAGGGTCAAGTCAAGTCTCCAATCTTCAAGCTTGTGAGGGCTTTGTAATCAAGGTATGATGGTTTTTCATCCATGGGATCCTTTCTCCCATGGAGTCCCCTAGAATTCCCCTAATTTGAATAAAAATTCCCAATTCTAGTTAGGGTTTTTTCCAATGTTGTGGTTAACGATAAATGTTGATCCAATTGAGTGATTATGATTGTTTATGATTGAATTGATAGAATTGCATGTTTTTAGGATGAAATTACTTGTACCCATGCGTATTCCATGATTCTAACCTAGAATTGATAAAAATTAGGTTGATGCCTTGAAGGAAAACTTTATGAGTTTAGATATCTCCTTATAGGATTGATGAATTATGATTACAATTGCTTGAGAGTAAATCATAGATGATGATCATGAGATGTAGTGCTTTGAGAGTAAAGCCTAGACTATGAATTGTTGATTGTTAATGTTGAAGTTGTGGAAGGGATACTTCCCACAATGAATTGCTAAGCATGATTGTATGAATGTGAAAGGTTTACTCACATGAATAATTCTAGGTTGAAAGGATTTCTCACCTAAAATGAATCTAGACTAAAAGACTATGTAATTGATGAGGCTAGAGGCAACTACCCTTGACCTCCATATGAGAAGGATATGAGGTAATTTTCCATACTCCTTAGAATTGAACAAGAGGTGATTCCACACGTTCCTATTATGATGAATGGACATGGAGGTGAGTACCCATGATCCTTATGAAATGATGTGGAGGCGAGTACTTGTGTCATATGATGTGATTGTGGAGGCGAGTACCCATGATATTAAAGTAAGTAAGGCAAGAGGCGAATACCCATTAGCCTTTGTAAGCTAGCCAAAGAGGTGAATCCCCATGTATTTAAAAGTAAGCATGAATGATGAAAATTATGTTATGATGAACGAATAGCTTGGATTGTTTCTTGAGATACCTTCCATGAGGTAAGCTTGACTAGAGGCGGATGACCCAAGTCTTGACTAAGGATAAGTAAGGTTGCTTGAGAAGTGTTCCTTTCTTATTATGATAATGATTTAGGTGCATTGATTATGCTTATGGTTTATATTAACTGACCCTTATGTTTATGTTGTTTATGCTAACTATCATATTTAGTACATATTTGTACTTACGCATACTCTTGCCTACATTTCATATAATAATGTAGGATCCGATACATTGATTCTAACACTCGTGGCTAGGTCCATAGTTGATCAAGGAGTGAAGATTTGGTGTGTCCTCATAGCATTCGAGGATTTAACCACCCTTTTTCCTTTATGCCTTTCTTTATGTTTGGACTATTGTATGGGTTGTGTCCCAAGATTTATTCATGTTGGTTAGATGATTTGAAACAATTGTATTAGACTTCCACTCGTTTTATAAAGACTTTGATTGTTTTGAAATATTTTAAATTTCTGCATCATTTCTATTACTTTATGTTATGATATGCTAAGTGGCTTGTATGAGGTCTCTCAAGGTCTGTACACCTTGTTACATCTAGGGCTACCCCTGGGTCGTGACAAACTTGGTAATCAGAGCACAAGGTTTAGAATGGTTTTAGGATGTCGCAAAACCACGTCAAGTAGAGTCTTGTTCATGAGAGGCTACTAGATGCTTAGGAAACTTCACTTCTTCATTTCTCTAAGTCGTGCCATGGAGTTTAACTCTATAAAGTCTTTCTTCTAATCCTTACCTGATGGTTTTCAGGATATGACTACTGATGAGTTCGAGATTTCAACTCGTCTAGGGCCTTGTTTAGATAGTTTAAGTGTCCTCAAATGCCTAAGTTATGCTCGTAATTGTTCTTAAAGTGTGGATTTGCAGTTATGAAGGCTAAGGAACAAGGCAAGGACACTACCGGGCAAAAAAAAGGAACAAACAAGCTAAAGAAGTGAAGAAAAGCGACCCTGGTGATTGCCAAGACCACTCGATGAACCGCCGATTGTATCTTTAACTCGCCCAAAGTTATAGCATGCCGCTCCTCAGATGAGAAACATTGGGCGAAGGACATTCCCTTTCGGCGATTCGGCGATTGGATCAGCGAAGATGGGTTAGTCTGCCGATAGTTACAGGACAATCAATGAAGTGCAAGTAGAATGGCGATCCAAAGGAGCTAATAGTGCATCGCCGAACCCATCGGCGACCCCTACATAGACCACCTAAAGTCATAATGAGCAGTAGATGAAAATTTAATATAAGAAGGCGATGGACAGGAGCAATTGACAACTCGCCGACCTGTTGGCGAAACGCGACTTACCCTAAAGGCTAATTTTTTAAAGGGTATATATTGATTTTTTGAAAGGAGAGAAGGTATTCAGACATTGTAAGAAATCATACTTAGAACAAAAACACTATTCTTGTTTAGTTTTGAAGCATTTTTCAAGTAGATTTTGAATTGGGTTTTGTAATTGAAGCTACATTGAATCATTTTAAGGGTTTGGAGATCAATACCCAGCCATGGAAAATGTAATAGGTATTGTGTTCTTATTTTTTTTTATGATGAATACCTAAAACCCCCATACTTGGGGGTGTGACTATGTGACTAATTGTCTGATTTAGCTGATGGGTGTTAGAGATTATTGATCTTATTGCTATTTTGAACTGAGTTTGATTTATAGCTGGTGTTAAGTTGATGAATTGGAATCTTTATTTCAATTTTACTTAGTGTTTTATTCTTTATTGAGAGAGAGGTATAATACCAAGGTTAGAAATTAGTATTTGTAGTTATTAGGTTGTTGTGGTTACAGCTCGAGAGAGTGAATTCTATGCTCAATTCTACCTATCTAGCTCGTGAGAGTAGATAAAGTGAGGTTTTGTGATGTTTGTGTTAAGCTTGTTGAGGTTTTAGAGAACTCACCTGATTCGTAATAGTTGTTCGAGAGAAAGCTATTACATCTAAGGTCCAACCCACCCGCTAAGATTTAGAAACCGTTAGTAATTACCGAGAACCCATTTAGCGAAATTGATAGTTGGTCGGTCATGCCCCTGAGTATCTCTTAATTACTTGCCCTTGTTGTTTGTGATTGCTTTAGTTACTATTTCACAATCAATTCCCCCATCTGACATTTTTCACCCCTTCAATTTATTTAAGTGTTTTCGATAATTTCCATTCCTTCAACCGATTAATTGGCATTTACAACTTCATAACTGATTTCAAACTTGCACCACTCCCTCTAGGTTCGACTCCAACTCACTTGTTGGGTTTTATACTAGACTACGATCGTCTACACCTAGTACCAGATGAGGTGTAGTTGAGCGTTAATAAAAAATGGTGCCACTGTCGGGGAGTGGTGTTTAGAATTCTCTTATCAAAGTTTGAATTGTGATTTCTTTGTGTATAGTTGAATCGACTTACTTTTTTTGTTGTGAGCTGTTTGTGATTAGGTGACATGATGAGTGCAAATGAAAGCACCGTGAACCAACTTGGTCACCAAGATGATGGTGGTGATTTCTTTTACGCCAATGAATCTCCATTTGGGATTTGTTACAAAAACAAGTGCTAGAAAATGTTTGTGAACCCAAAGAAGTAAGAAGAGTGTTGAGACTTGAGGAGGGTTCTCACCCGAGCTACTTAAAGGCGGGTGGGAATCAAGGTTGGAACTCGCATAAGGAAGAAGAGCGAAGACAATACTATTAAGATTGGAATGAACAAAATGACTCTTGAAGGAGAGAAAGGAGTCATGAAGAGTGCCACACGCAATCAAGTGACAACCCAAGATCAAAGGGTAGTTCGGGTAACTTACGAGTGGATGAATCGTTGTTGTGTATCCTAGACAAGGTTGAAAGATCTGATGACATGCTTAAAGAGATGAAAGTTAATTTCTCATCATTGAATAATAGAGTGATTTCTCACGTTGATGCAATCAAACAACTTGAGGGTCAACTAAGCCAACTTTCAGCACAATTGGAACCTAAAGTATTTGAAAAGGGTGAGGCTGAATGCGCAACAACTTTGAGAGCTTATTGTGACAAAGAGTTGGTTGTTGTGATTCGAAGTGGAAAGATAATGGTTGGTAATGTGAAGGGTAATAATGGGATGAACGCTCATGAAGAAGAAAAACCCGTTCAAGCACCGAAAAGTGATATGCTAAAAGAGAAGGAGGAAAATCCTAAGCAAAGCCCCGCTGAAGAGTTGCAAAAAGATAAAGAAAAGGCTACCTCAACTCCAAAGATTGTGCAACCTCTTCCCAAAATAGCTCCTCAATTTCCTTAACATCTCAAAAAGAAAAATGAGGATGAGAAGTTCAAGAAGTTCCTATCTGTGTTCAAGATACTTTCTATAAACCTTCCGTTAGTGGAAGCATTATAGGAGATGCCGGGATATGCAAAATTCATGAAGGAGCTAGTCACTAAGAAGAGAAACATGGACTTCGAAACAATTGAAGTTTCTCATAATTGTAGTGCCATTATGACTAGCGAGATGATTACAAAGAAAGAAGATTCGGGGGCATTCACTATCCCATGCACCATTGGTATGCTTCAATTCGCTAAAGCTTTATGTGATTTGGGGGCAAGTATAAATTTGATGCCCTACAAAATCTTTAAACAACTTGGGCTGGGCGAACCAAAATCCACAACAATGCGGCTTCTTATGGCGGACCATCGATCAAGCACCCCGTTGGGATATTCTATGACATATTGATGAAGGTTGATCAATTCATCTTTCCCGCTGATTTTGTTATTCTTGATTGTGAGATTGATGTTGAAGTTTTTATTATTTTGGGGAGGCCATTTTTAGCAACCAGAAGAGCTCTAGTTGATCTTGAAAGTGGGGAGTTGAAGTTCCGAGTAAATGAAGATCGGGTCACCTCAATGAAGCAGCCTAGTGATATTCATGTAGTTTCAACGATTGATGTGATTGATGAAGCGGTGGCTAGTGTAAGCGAACTGATGTGTATGGGGAAACCTCTTGAAGGTGTTCTTTCAAATTATGATGAAACCGAAGTTCAATGGTATGATGAAGTGGTGGCTGCTCTATCGGGATTAAGTGAATACTCAAGGAACCCATTGAAGCTAGACATTGATCTAAAGAATCAAGAGAGTCCTCCCGCTAAACCATCCACAAAGGAACTGCCAAAGCTTGAGTTGAAAGTGCTTCCCGCTCATCTTCGGTATGCATTTTTTGGGTGAATAATACCTTGCCCATTATCATTGCAACTGGCTTGCTTGAATGTCAAGTGAAATTGCTTTTTGAGGTGTTGAAAAGGCACATCAAGGCACTAGGATGGACTATCATTGATATCATAGGTATTCCACCTGGGATTTGCACACACAAAATCCAATTGGATAGCGAGTGCAAACCAAGTGTTGAGCATCAAAGAAGATTAAACCCATCTATGCAAGAGGTGGTGAATAAAGAGATCATTAAATTGCTAGACGCAGATGTAGTGTATCGTACTGCAGATAGCAAATGGGTGAGACCGGTACAATGCGTACCCTAAAAAGGAGGCATCATGGTGGTCCCGAATGAGAAATGAGAACTTGTCCCATGAGATCGGTTACCGATTGGAGAGTATGCATGGATTATCGGAAGCTCAACTCTTGGACCGAGAAAGATAATTTTCCAATGCCGTTTATGGATCAAATGCTTGATTAACTTGCGGGCCGTGGATGGTACTGTTTTTTGGATAGCTACTCCAGATACAACCAAATCTCTATTGCACTGGAAGACCAAGAGAAAACCAGTTTCACATGTCCCTACGGGACTTTTGCCTTCAAGAGGATGTCGTTTGGATTATGCAATGCTCCAGTCACATTTCAATGGTGCATGCTTTCTATTTTTGCTGACATGGTGGAAGATTCGATGGAAGTATTCATGGATGATTTTTCAATTGTAGGTGATTCATTTAAGACATGTTTGGCTCATCCTGGGCAGGTCCTTCAAAGGTGTGGAAACCAACTTGGTCCTCAATTGGGAAAACTGTCATTTCGTGGTAAAAAAAGGCATAGTCCTAGGTCACAAAGTGTCACAGAAGAGGCTCGTGGTCGACAAAGCAAAGATTGAGGTTATTGAGAAGTTGCCACCATCTATATCTATTAAAGATATTCGATGTTTTTTGGGGCATCCAAGGTTTTATAGGAGATTTATCAATGATTTTTCAAAAATTGCACATCAATTGTGTAAGCTATTGGAGAAAGAGGAGAAGTTTCTTTTTGATGATGCTTTCTCAAAAGCTTTTCACTGTCTGAAGAAAAAGCTAATCTCTACCCCCGTGATCATCAGTCCAATTGGTCCGAACCATTTGAGGTGATATGTGATGCAAGTGGTACTGCTCTAAGAGTCATGTTAGGGCAAAAATGCAACAAGTTATTTCATCTAATTTATTATGCTAGCAAGACACTGCATGGAGCACAACGTCATGCAATACATATTGCCCCCAAACCATTCATTCACGAATTTCAATGTATTGATGGTTCATTCTCAAGGATGAAGGTTCGTGGGGTTGGGAAATGCGCTTTAAAGGTGCTCCCAGCTGTGCAACACCCTGTATGGATGATAGCTTGGAGCGTGGGAGGTCCAACGAGGCAAGAAGGAGTAAATGAAAGTGTTGCTCCATTCGGCGAGGTGCCAACCATTTTGGCGATTTGCCGAACCCCTTTGGCGAGGGTTCCAGGATCGCCGACTTATCCAATGAGCTGCAGAGAAAAAGCTACCCATTTGGCGAGCATGGAGGGCATTCAGCGCATTGCCTTTTGAACCCCAAACCGCCGAAAGTTACAGTAAGCCATCCAAGGAAAAGCCAATGAGCAGGGTTTCTCGCCGAACCCATTTGGCGGATCGCCGAGCCATTTGGCAAGCCCGACTTGGCTTGCCCATTGGCCCATTTTGGGGTCACTTTGGGGCCATCTATGTAATAATGCCTAACACTATAAATAGGCCTTTAGGGTTTCATCTTAGACTTAGACTTGTTTGAATATTAATGAATGATAAATTTAACTCCTTGTGTAAGTGTTGAAAGCTTGGTAAGCTTTTGTTGAACATTGTTTAGAATGAGGGTTACTTGGGATATCAATTCCCTTGAGGTCTTCCTAAGAGTTAGGTGCTTCTTGTTGGATTAACGAAGTGAGGTCTTTGGGTTTAACATACCCATAGGTTGCTCTTTGTTTCCTCTTGTTGTGTCTATCTATTTATCCATATTAGGTGCTTGTTAGGATCTAGATAGGAGGTTATTGGATTTAATACATCCTTTAGTTGCCAATTGTTTTTTATTTTGTCTCTTCTTCTATCTTTCTTATTTTTCGTTGTTTATTGTGATTCTTCTTGTGAGAATTGTATCATTTGGTATCAGAGCCGAGCTTAGTAGCATTCCTACGATTCTAGTCTTGGGTTTGTTGCTACAAAAAAAAATTGTTCAAAATGTTTTTGTGCAAATTTCTGAAATGGGCTTGTTGATTTGTGTCTTCTTTGAAGTTTCCAAGGTTGGATTCGTGTTCCCTAAACTTATTTGAGTTTAGATCTGAGATTTGGTGAAGTTTGGTTCACTATTGAAGTTTCCACCATTGTTGGTTGAAGAAGCTTTGAAGAAGACGAAGTGGGATTTGAAATCTGGAAGTTTTGGCAAGGAATTGAGTGCTAAAAGGTATTGGGGTTTGTTCCCTATATCAAGGAGAGCATTCACCTAAAGTTTCGTGAAATTCCGAGCTAAAAATCTTTGGGGTTTTATTTTGGGTCTTCATAGTGTTCTTGAAGATCTTGAAGAATATTCAAATCTTCAAGAAGGGAATATTTGAAAAGGGAAGTGTTTGATTCCAAAAAGGAAGAAAGAGAAAGTGTTTGTAAAAAGAGAATTTACCAAAAAGGGTAAATACTAAAGGCCAAGGAAGAGGGCGGGACCACCAAGGTTCAATTTTCAGAGTCTAGGAAGTGCAGCTTGAAGAATTTGGGTGAATCCCGACTTGGATTGCCCATTCCACTTGGCGCCTCGCCCTTTGGGCAACTAGGTCGCTGAGTTGGACCTTACTTTGGTGAAAACACTGGAAATTTCGGCGAGCTAAGCCCTGGTCGCCGAATCCATTCGGTGCATCGCCGAACTTCCACCCAGATCCCCGAGTTGCCTTATCCGTTTGGCAAGTGTGGTGAGTCAATCTTCAAGTTGGCGAGCTGAACTTCACGTTAGGCGAAGAAAACAGTGCATTTGGCGATCGAAAGCTCATGTTGTGACCCTTTCTTCTTAGGTTTGTTGTCAAGAATCCTTAACTGATTTTCAACTCGTAATTACTCTACTTGTTGACTATTGGTTCTTGAATTCACTTCCTTGTTAGTGCTTTTCTTTTCGTGCTTTTTTCGTTTTACTTCATAGTGAATTCTTGACTCAAGTCTGTTTGCTTTAATTGAGTCGTCCGTTCTTCTTGAAATAAAAATCTATTCAGAGCAAGAGTAGAATCGAGACCTTGTGATCAATTGAGTATAGGTAATCTTCAACATTCGCCGCGCCAATTTGAGAGGCAATCAAACGTGTGTAAACACGAGTGATTGTGAGTTCTTATTTAACGCTAACGTTGTTTGTTGATTTGTGAGTTGTCACTTTGTAGGTACACGGAGTTATAAGGCAGCATGCCCCCAATTGCCTCTGACCCAGGTTACTATGATATGGGATGCGTCAAGGGTCTGGGTACTAAAAGGATTTATTTTCCTATCTTTGAAGGAAGACGTAATCCCGAGGCATATCTTGATTGGGAGTGGCAGTGTGAGCAGATTTTCCAACGCCATGATTTGAGAGGACCATAGTGACCCTTGTATATCCTCTATCATTTGAAGGGTCTTGCATTAGGTTGGTGGACTCAAGAGGAAAGGCTTTGCGCACTCCAAGGAAATACCCACCCATTGACATGGAAATAATTGAAGAGGCTGATGAGGTTCAAGTATGTGCCAAAAGGGTACATCACGCTTTTCAATATCGATCCAAGAAGACCAGTTCTTAGGACAAAGGTTGGCATTTGTGGGGCTTTGGGACTTGACCTTGTCCTCGATGATGGGTATAATTTGAACTACATCTCTCCAGAGGTGGTAGCTTATTTGGGACTACCTCGACTACAAAGGACTTATCCATACACCATGGATGGATGTAAGGTTACCGAAGGGGCAAGAGTTTCTTTCACATGCTGCAAATACTATGAGGAGGTTTGGTGTGATATAATGCCCATGGCTTCTTGTCACTTAAGTTTGGGAGCCAATTGGTTTACTGTACATAGGGTCCCAAACGAGCAGAGTGGGTACAAGTGTGTTGTGGATCATTGGGGAACACCTCTATTTCCTCTTCCTAAAGTGAAAAGTGAGAGACAAAAGATTGAGAGGAGTAAGGGAAAGCAAGGTGGCAACCTTAGAGTGGAAAAAGAAGAGGTTGAGAGGAGTGCCACAATCTCAATCTAACATTTCTGTTCATCCTTCACTTGGTAAGGATTCTTATGTAGGTACAAGCATAATGAATGGAGGAACACAAGTTCCAGCCAAAGAGCCTACAGTCGAAGGTGTGATGGATGCACTAATGGAATGTTCCAACATCTAAGGTAAATAAGATATTTCTTGCGGGAGTCAAGGTACAATAGCTAATCTTAACACTTTTACCATTGGAAATGAACAAAGTGTGAATGTTAACTTGTCTTTATGTGAGACTATTGATTCTTTACCATGTGTTGATAATGTGCTTGTTGAGAATGTGGATACACAAGTTGATCCTATTGATGACCGAATTGATTCTTCTAGTAAGATCGATTTGTGTCCATCTAGTGTTGAACATGTGCTTTGAATGCTAGCTCATTATTTTGTATTGATTGTGTTGATCAACCTGTTTGTAAGTGTAGTTCACTGGTTGAGGGTCCTTGTAATATGATTAAGGAACCTCAAGTTGGTGGCACTAATGAGAATGTTGATCATCTGATTAGTAGTGACTCTTTCAGCATATCTATTGTGGAAGATCCAATTGCTTGCTTTGCTCATAGAGATCATGTGCTTGAAAATGCTTCGAAAACTGATATGTGTCTTTCTGAGGGTGAACTTGCATGTTTTAACTCTTCCCTAGTGGTGGATCATTCCCTCTTTAAGTACAATATCCAATTTGAAGATGATGAAATCACTCCTAGTGATGTACCTAGTGGTGTGAATCTTGAGAGCAATATAGTTCTTGATAGCTATACTTGCGATAGTAACCCACTATGGTGTGAGGCTTTCCCTCCCAAAGATGGAAATCTCTTCTTGGAAGGTGAGAGTACTCTTGGAGGGAAGGAATGTGATGAGGAGGAAGGTGGTATGTGTTTTTCCGTTACGTGTTCTTCTGGGTGTGTTTCACTCTTTGATAGTATGACCAATGCTTTTGAGCCTATTGATAATTATACACATGAAAACACCCTAGAGGAGGTTGATTTGCGAGACACCTTTCTCTATTACCTGTTTACATATGATGATGCTCATGTTGTTGAGTGGAAAGAGTGCCAACCTGATAAATGGATGTGCACTTGATCCTAGTACATGGCTTGCTTTTCCATTTGACCCCAGTAGTGAGCTGAATTGTAGCCTTTGTGTGGGAATGTTTGGTTGAAATGGAAGGCCAATGGTGGTTGACATTGTTAATTTCTTTCCCTACTCAGGAAAGCCCTTCTTGAGGTTTTACCATCCACTTGAAGAGCCTACATTGTGTGTAGGGAAGGATAGTTTCCTAGACCCCTTTTCTATTTCTTACCCTAAGCATGATTTTGTTAAATGTGCATCTCATGGGGGTAGGAGATATTTGCCAAGAGAAGGTGAAGTTTGTACCTTCCTTTACTATCTCTTTGCATATAATGAAATCCCTAGTTGGATTAAATGTGCATTGCATGTGGATCAGGGAGTCATTGTGTTCTACATTTGTTGGTATGATCCAGTTCTGTGGACATCCTATTATTTTGATCCCGGTGAATGCATGAAGGTATTTGAACTGGTGGGAGTATCATCTTTTGGGTGGTACTACCATGTTGTTAAGAAAAATAACCATTGTCCTTGTTCTCCATTTGTGGGCTTAATAGCCATGACAATAGAGCATGTTTGATTAATCCTTGAGTTTAAGTCTCCTCGGTTAAATATTTTAAGTACTAACCTTTGTACTACCCATCATGCTAAGAGGATAAGTTTGTTGCTTATGATCTATATGCTTTTTACAGGGTTTGGATTCGAGGACTCACTTTTATCTACTTGCATATGATGATACTCATACTTGTGTGGGTTGTGTATCTTATGTTAGTAGTGGTTTAAAAAATTAGGCAAATGAGAGTCTCCTTGACTCGATGCTATACAATCATTTTCCATTTGACTCGAGTGCGTCCTTAAGTGCGTTGAATGTGGTAGTAACACCTTCTGTCATTTGCATGATTCTTCCGTGGTGTTATTATTTGATCCAATGTACTTGAATGAGGTATGTTTACCAATTTGGGTGGGGAATACTTATGTACTTGAACCTACTCATGAATTGGGAATAATCACTCTATTAAAGTTATTTAGTGCATTGGATGGGATCTTAACTTGGGTCAACACTACTTATGCCTTCGCACTTAGGTATGAGAGTGTTCTTTTGCTGCTTGACATAAGGGAGGCCTTGTGCTTATTTGGATGTGGAACCAATGTGAGCTTACATATGAAGTTGTTTAAGTGTATTGGTTCCTTCGCTCTACCCCTTTTTCAATGTTTCTTACTTAGTCAAGTATCTATTGCTTTGATGGGTTACGAACCCTTGGTTGATATTTTTGATGCTTAGTTATATGTTAAATTTGTGCATCTTTGGCATGGTGATGAAAATGTTATTGCTAACGCTAACCCTCATGCCATGAGGATCTTTGTACTGTTTGCTCCCCCTATGGTTTTGCAAGGTATGGATTCGAGGATGAATCCTTTTCAAGAAGGGGAGAATGATGCAATACAGATTACCCCCAAACCATTCATTCACGAATTTGAACGTATTGATGGATCATTCTCAAAGATGGAGGTTAGTGGGCTTGGGAAATGCGCTTTAAAGGAGCTCCCAACTGAGCAACACCCTGTGTGGATGATAGATTGGAGTGTGGGAGGTCCAACGAGGCAAGGAGGAGCAAAGAAAAGTGTTGTTCTATTCGGCAAGGTGCCAGCCACTTTGGTGATTCACCGAACCCTTTTGGCGAGGGTTCAAGGATCGCCGATTGATCCAATGAGCTGCAGAGAAAAGCTGCCCATTTGGCGAGTATAGAGGGAATTCGGCGCATCACCCTTTGAACCCCAGACCGCCGAAAGTTACAACAAGCTATCCAAGGAGAAGCCAATGAGCAAGGTTTCTCGCCGAACCCATTTGGTGGATCGCCGAGCCATTTGGCGAGCCCGACTTGGCTCGCCCATTGGCTTATTCTTGGATCACTTTTGGGGCCATCTATGTAATAATGCCTAACACTATAAATAGGCCTTTAGGGTTTCATTTTAGACTTAGACTTGTTTGAATATTAATGAATGATAAATTTAACTCCTTGTGTGAGTGTTGAAAGCTTGGTAAGATTTTGTTGAACATTGTTTAGAAACGAGGGTTGCTGGGATATCGATTCCCTTGAGGTCTTCGTAAGAGTTAGGTGCTTCATGCTGGATTAACGAAGTGAGGCCTTTGGGTTTAACATACCCATAGGTTGCTCTTTGTTTCCTCTTGTTGTGTCTATCAATTTATTCGGATTAGGTGCTTGTTAGGATCTAGATTGGAGGTTATTGGATTTAATACATCTTTTAGTTACTAATTATTTCTTATCTTGTGTTTCTTCTTCTATCTTTCTTGTTTTCCGCTGTTTATTGTGATTCTTCTGTGAGAATTGTATCACAACGTAACTACACTATTACTGAACAAGAGTTATTAGTTGTAGTTTATGCATTTGAGAAGTTCATGGCATACTTGTTGGGCACTAAGGTGGTAGTTTATACTGACATGCAACACTACGATATTTGATGGCAAATAAATATGCTAAGTCGAGGTTGATCAGGTGGGTTTTGTTGTTGCAAGAGTTTGACTTTGAAGTAAAAGATCGAAAGGGATGTGAAAATCAAGTGGCAGATCATTTATCGCGGTTAGAAACCAATGTGACCAACCCTAAAGAAAGGGACATTGTGGCTAAATTCCCAGATGAAACAGTGATGAGACTGACCCAAAGCAATATCCCTTGGTATGCCGATCTTGCTAACCATGTGGAATGTGGAATTATACCGAAGGATATGAACTCCTATCAGTGGAAGCAGTTCTTGTTTGATGTAAAGAAATACTCTTGGGATGAACCGTATCTGTTTTGAGAATGTGCATACCACTTCGATGCTTACCGGAAGAAGAAGTCAATGCCATTCTTAATGTGTGCCACACATCACCTGTTGGTGGACATCACAGTGGGGTGCTGACAGCAACAAAAGTGCTTCAAAGTGGTTACTATGGGCCATCTTTATACCGAGACGCACATGAATTTGTGAAACAATGCATCCCTTGTCAAAAACAAGGTGGGGTATCAAGAAAACATGAATTGCCTCTCAATCCTATCTTAGAAGTGTAGTTGTTTGATGTTTGGGGTATAGATTTCATGGGGACGATTGTGAGTTCTTTCGGCCACACGTATATTTTGGTGGTAGTTGATTACGTGTCTAAATGGGTTGAAGTTGTAGCCTTGCCCAACAATGAGGGTAAGAGTGTGGTGCAATTCTTAAAGCGATATATTGTTACACGATTTGGCACCCCACGAGCTATCATTAGTGATGGGGGCTCTCACTTTTGCAACTGGGTGTTTGCCTCGTTGTTAAGTAAATATGGAGTGAAACATAAATTGGAAACTCCTTACCATCCACAAACAAGTCTCAAACCGCGAAATTAAAAGCATTTTGGCAAAAACAGTGAATGCAAACTGGATGGATTGGTCCAACAAATTAGATGACTCCCTATGGGTAAATTAGATGTTAACATACCAACTGGTGTTTGGAAAGGCTTGTCATCTACCAATCGAGCTTGAGCATAATGCCTTATGGGCATTGAAGACACTAAATCTGAATTGGGAAAAGGCTACAAAAGGGAGAGTAAACAAACTCCACGAGTTGGAGGAATTCCGATTTAGAGCATATGAAAGTTCAGCCTTGTATAAGGAGAAGATGAAGAGGTGGTACGACGCCAAAATCCTGCACCGACAGTGAATTTCAAGTCGGTGACTTTGTGTTACTCTTCAATTCCCGGTTGAGACACTTTCTTGATAAACTAAAGTCTAAGTGGTCAGGCCCATTTAAGGTGACACGAGTGTTCACAAATGGGGCAATTGAAATTGAAGGAAAATAGGGTCCAACTTTCAAGGTGAATGGGCAATGCTTAAAGCTATATTTTGGAGAATGTCATGAGATTGTGGTGCTCGAAGTGGTGTATTTGGAAGATGCTTGAAAGCATTTCCACGTCGTGCCACGACGTTAAATAAGGCGCTTCTTGGGAGGCAATCGAAGCGTTAGTTGTTTTGAATAATGTGTGTTGAATGTGCATGAATAGGTAATTCTGTGATGCTAGGATCACTTCGGTGAACCGCTAAGCGGACTTGGCGATCGCGACTTGGCTCACAATCTTTGCATGAAGAGTGAGCTAAGACTCTGGAATATTTAGTGACGTATCCATGCCACTCGGTGATGCGCTGAAAAGATTAGGCGAGCTCAATTTCGACCGCCCTTTGTATCATCCTGAAGGGTCGGCCTTTTGGAAAATTTGGCGATGATTTAGTACACTAGGCGATGCGTCGATGTTGTTCGGCGTACTTAATTTTGACAGCCTTTTGGTCCCAACTGGGGTGGTAGTGTTCTGGATGTTTCGGTGAGCTGCATGCAATTAGGCAATGCACCGAAAGGTTTAGCGCCCTTCACATTATTCCGCCGAATGGCCACATAGTGAAGATTCCTCCTAACCCTATTTTGTTTGTTTAGTGCTTTGGTTTCTCATTTTTTATTTGTAGTTTGTGTTCGTTCATTTTTACATTGAGGACAATGTTGAATGTTTTTGGTAGGGTGAAGACTTGTTAAGAATACCATATCTAGGGGTGTTTGAATGAAGCTGTTCTCTTGTATTTTTGAGTGTCGATTGTGATAAATATCGATGACTTGAATAGTGCTCTTAATTGAACGACATGGATGTGTGTCTACGATAAGGCAAACTAAGTTACATAGACAATATGTGTACTTTTAGCATCTCGTTGTGACTAGCCGATTGTCGATTAAGTCTCTTGTGATGAATATTGCACGCTAGCTAGAAAGTGTGGAGTCTTGTTTGATAACTGTATTGAATGCCTTGTGTGGTGAGGTTGTCTTTAATATTGTGTTCGATGACACCTAGAATTTTCCCCGTTGGCCTGATTGATTGAGTGAAGCAAGCAATTGAAATGATCTTAGGCAAAAGTTTTGAAAAGTGAACCAATTTGACAATATACCTCTTTGTGGCCAACCTTGTGAGAAATGTGAACCTTGGTTGGAACCTTTTGCGGCTGTCCTTTTCTTTGGAAGAAACTTGAACAACTTTGACATCTTTATCCCATCACCCATTACCTTCATGAAGTATTGGGTCGTTTAAATAGCTAACTTAGGCCAAAAGCCTAAGTTGGGGATGTGGTGAAAAAGAAGGAAAGTCAAGAAGTGTGAAAAATTCCCTCTTTGATGGATTGTTTTGAAAAAGATGGAACCCCTCCATAAAAAAAAGAGAAAAAGAAGAAAGAAAAGAAAAGGATTGAAAAAGAGAAAAAGTTGTGAAATAAAGTGTGTGATAATAGTAAAAGAAATGGGGTATCCGGTGATTCATGTTTAGTTGAATAATGGGGTGGATTATGAACATGTTTGGATGTGAAAGAGAAGGAGAAAAAGTGATTTTCAGGCCATACTTCATGAAGGTAGAAGCCACTAAGCCTAAATGACCAAACCTTTACACTCAGCCCCATTACAAGCCTTAAAAAGACCTTTGTGATCTTGAGTGAGCTGAAACAAGTATTGATTGGAAAATAAGGGCTAGCCTATGGGTGGAGTCATGCATGTGTTCATCTTTGTGAATATGAGAGCTGTATGTGGTGCCAGAACCTTAAATTATTGAGAAATTTTGTGTGAATATGGAATCATCTTTGTTGTGAGGGCATTTGAATACCTTTGTTGAGCTTGAACTTGCATTTGAAGCAAGCATTGTGAGCTTGAGTACACTCGATAACGGTGAGTCACAATTTGAATTTTTGAGTGCACAATTGAGCATTGTTTGAGTAGTTTGAACCTTTTGTGTGCATTTGTGTTGAGTCTTAAGCAACACTGTTGGTAGACATCCTTATTGAAATGATTGATCTTGAGTTTTATTTGAGGACAAACAAAAGCTTAAGTTGGGGGTGTTGATGAGTCTGACATTTCGACTCATCTAAGTCTTTGTTTTGATAGCTTAAGTGTCCTCAAATGCCTAATTTATGCTCTAAGCTATTGTTAAAGTGTGGATTTGCAGTTATGAAGGCTAAAGAGCAAGGCAAGGACAGTACCAGGCGAAAAAAAGGAACAGGCAAGCTGAAGAAGTGAAGAAAAGTGATCCTGGGGATTGCTAAGACCACTCGGTGAACCGCCGAGTGGCTCTTTAGCTCGCCCAAAGTTACAGAATATCGCTCTTGAGATGAGAAATATTGGGTGAAGGACATTCCCTTTCGATGATTCGTCAATTGGATCGGCGAAGGGGGTTAGTCCGCCGATAGTTACAGGACGATCAACGAAGATGCAAGCAGATGGCGATCCAAAGGAGCAAACGGTGCATCGCCGAACCCATCGGCGACCCCAACATAGATCGCCTAAAGTGACAGTGCACTATAGATTAAAATTCAAGATAAGAAGGCGATGTACATGAGCAATTGGCAACTCGCCGTCCTATTTGCGAGGCGCGGCTTACCTCACCGATTTACCCCAAAGGCCAAATTTTGAAAGGGTATAAATTATTTTTTCGAAAGGAGAGAACATATTCAGACATTGTAAGAACTCATACTTAGATCGAAAACATTGTTCTTGTTTAGTTTTGAAGCATTTTCCAAGTTGATTTCGAATTGGGTTTTGTAATTGAAGATACATTGAATCATTTTAAGGGTTTGGAGATCAATACCCAGCCATGGAAAATGTAATAGGTATTGAATTCTAATTTTTATGATGAATAGCTAAAAACCCCATACTTGGGGTGTGTGACTATATGACTAATTGTTTGATTTAGCTGATGGGTGTTAGGGATTATTGATCTTATTGCTATTTTGAAGTGGGTTTGATTTATAACTGGTGTTAAATTGGTGAATTGGAATCCTTATTTCAATTTAACTTAGTGTTTTATGCTTGCTTGAGAGAGAAGTGTAAAACCAAGGTTATAAATTAGCATTTGTAGTTATTGGGTTGTTGTGGGTTTAACTCGAGAGAGTGAATTTTAAGCTGAATTCTCAGCTCAATTCTACCCATCTAGCTCGTGAGCTAAAGTGAGGTTTTGGATTGTTTATAGTGTTAAGCTTGTTGAGGTTCGAGAGAACTCACTTGATTTGTAATAGTTGTTTGAGAGAAAGCTATTACATCTAAGGTCCAGCATACCCTCTAAGATTTAGAAACCGTTAGTAATTATCAAGCACCCATTTAGCGAAATTAATAGTTGGTTGGTCATGCCCCTGAGTATCTCTTAATTACTTGATTTTCCCCTTGTTGTTTGTGATTGCTTTAACTGATATTTGACAATTAATTCCCCCATTTGACATTTATGTCAGCCATTTGATTTATTTAAGCGTTTTCGATAATTTCCATTCCTACAACTGATTAAATCGCATTTACAACTTCATAATTGAATTCAAACTTGTACCGCTCACTGTGGGTTCGACACTAACTCAATTGTTGAGTTTTTTACTATACTATGATCGTTTACACCTAGTACCAGATAAGGTGTAGTTGAGCATTAATCAACTAGAACGGATAATGCTAGAAGGAATGAGGGAGACAATGTGGGTCAAAAAGTTCCTCCCCAAGCACCTCCTTAAGCTCTGATTGATCCTTTGGCTGACAATGTAACAAATGTGATATTTAGGTCGGCTTTCCAAGTGTTGGCTCAAGCCGTGACCGCCCAAGCCAATAGAGAGGTTGTAGTCCCTGTGAACCCAAATGCGGGTACGATAGCAACAAGATGAGGGACTTTACGAGGATGAACCCTCCAGAATTTTATGGCTCCAAAGTTGAGGAAGATCCTCAAGAGTTCATTGATGAGGTCTATAAGATACTTTCTATTATGGGAGTGACTCCGGTAGTGAAGGCAGAATTGTCCGCTTATCAACTCAAAGGGGTTGCTCAGATTTGGTTCAATCAATGGAAGGAGGCAAGGCCGGAAGAAGCGAGTCCTATAGAGTGGGAAAGGTTCAAAAGTGCTTTTCTTGATAGATTCTTCCCTCTTGAGATGAGAGAGGCCAATGAGCTTGAGTTCATTAACCTTCGACAATGAAATATGAGTGTAAGGGAATATGCTTTGAGGTTCACTCAATTGTCCAATTTTGCTCCTTCTATTGTGGTGGATCGTAGGGCTAAGATGAGTAAGTTCTTATCGGGTATGTCCGACATGGTAGTCAAAGAATGCCACACCGCTATGCTTGTCCATGACATGGACATTTCTCGTCTTATGCTGCATGCCCAATAGATTGAAGAAGAAAAGCTTAAGGAAAGGTCTAGAGAGGCAAAGAGGGCAAGAACAGATGATGGTAACTTTCACATTCTAGGTCTGGTGGACAGGGTCGTTCAAGGTTTCGGCAAAATTTATCCGGGCAAGGTTCTTCTAACAAGGTCTAACAAGAAAGGGTGTCCAACCCTAAACCTCAAGGAGATGGTAGTAGGTCCTTGATACCTACTTATGCTAAATATGGGAGAATTCATGAGGGTAACTGTCTAGTGGGCTCTAATGCTTGCTTTGGGTGTGGTAAGATGAATTGCAAGATAAGGAATTATCCTTCGGTTGCTAAGAATGAGGGAGATACTATTTGTATTGCTCAACCCTAGCCTTCATCCGGTCCAAGTGGTTCGGGTGCAAATGCTCCTAAGCAAAACCGATTCTATGCTCTCCAATCCCTAGGTGAACAAGAGAGTTCTCCAGACACGGTCCCCGATATGTTAAAAGTTTTCCAAATAGATGTATATGCTTTGCTTGATCCCAGTGCTACTTTGTCCTTTGTGACTCCATATGTGGCCATGATGTTTGATGTGCTCCCCGATGTGTTTTTAGAACCTTTTTCTGTCTCTACCCTTGTTGGTGATTCTATTGTGGCAAAAAGAGTCTATAGAAAACGTCCCGTTTCCTTGTCCCATAGAGTTACTCTTGTTGACTTGGTAGAGTTTGATATATTAGACTTTGATGTCATCCTTGGTATGGATTTGTTGCATTCATGTTATGCTTCTATTGATTGGAGAACTAGGGTAGTCAAATTTTAGTTTCCAAATGATCTTATCCTAGAGTCGAAGGAGGGAATTCTATGCCTGTCAAAGGAGGGAATTCTATGCCTAAGGGTCAGTTTGTCTCTTGTCTAAAGGCTAGGAAGATGATTTCTAAGGGTTGTTTTTACCATCTAGTTAGGGTGAGGGATGTAGATTTTGAAACCCCTATTCTTGAGTCGCCCCCCTTGTTAATCAGTTTCTAGAAGTGTTTTCGATAATTTTCCCGGTATTCCTCCCGAAAGGGAAATAGACTTCGGCATTGATCTTCTCCCTAATACGCAACCTATTTCTATTCCTCCTTATAGAATGGCTTCGGTGGAACTTAAAAAGTTGAAAGAGCAGTTGAGAGATTTGTTGGATAAGGGATTCATCCGACCAAGTATTTCTCCATGGGGTGCTCCAGTTTTGTTTGTTAGAGAAAGATGGGTCCCTTCGTATGTGTATTGATTATCGACAATTGAACAAGGTGACCATTAAGAAAAAGTATCCTTTCCCATGGATAAATGATTTGTTTGACCAACTTCAAGGGGCAAGTTATTTCTGTAAGATTGATCTCCGATCGGATTATCACCAATTGAGGGTGAAAGAAGAAGATATTCTGAAAATGACTTTTAGAACCCGATATGGTTCCTATGAGTTCTTAGTGATGTCCTTTGGTTTGACTAAGGCTCCGGTGACGTTTATGGACTTGATGAATGAAGTGTTCAGACAATATCTTGACATGTTTGTGATTGTGTTTATCGATGATATTTTGATCTATTCAAGAAGTGAGAATGAGTGTACTGATCATTTGAGGATCGTATTGTAAATCCTCAAGGACCAACAACTTTTTGCAAAGTTTAGCAAATGTGAATTTTGGTTAAGGTCCGTAGTTTTTCTTGGTCATATTTTGTCAAGCAAGGTATTGAGGTAGATTCTAAGAAGACGGATGAGGTCAAGAGTTGTCCTAGACCTCTAACTCCTTCGGATATTAGAAGCTCTTTGGGTTTGGCCGGTTATTATAGAAGGTTTGTTGAAGGTTTCTCTTCAATTGCCTCTCGTTTAACATCCTTGAATCAAAAGAAGGCTAAGTTAATATGGTCAGAAGCATGTGAGAAAAGTTTCCAAGAGTTTAAAGATAGACTTCCTTCCACTCCGGTATTGATCTTACCGGAAGGAACAAATGGTTTTGTGGTTTATTGTGATGTCTCGAGAATTGGGCTAGGGTGTGTTCTAATGCAAAATGGGAAAGTTATTGCCTATGCCTCAAGGAAACTTAATGTCCATGAGAAGAATTATCCTACTCACGACCTTGAGTTAGCAGCGTTTATATTTGTTCTAAAGATTTGGAGACACTATTTGTACGGAGTTCATGTCGATGTGTTTACCAACCACAGGAGTTTGCAATATGTGTTTAATCAAAACGATTTGAATCTTCGCTAAAGAAGGTTGCTTGAGTTATTGAAAGATTGTGACATGAGTGTTCTTTATCACTCCGACAAAGCTAATGTGGTGGAGGATGCTCTTAGTTGGTTATCTATGGATAGTGTGGCTCATATTAATGAAGAAAAGAAAGAGTTGGTTCGAGATGTGCATAGATTGGCTCGGTTAGGTGTTCAACTAGTGGACCAAAGGTGGTGTTACGGTTCACAATGGTTCCGAATCGTCTTTTGTGGCGGATCTAAAAGCCAAACATGGTCTTGATTCAATTTTGGTATAATTGAAAGAGGCGATGCTTAATAAATCTGTCGAGGCATTCTCCCAAGGGGAAGATGGGGTACTTAGATACCAAGGTCGTTTATGTGTCCCAAATGTGGAGGACTTGAGGGACATATTTTGGTAGAGGTTCAAAGCAGGGGTGGACCCACGTGGAGGTCAAGGGGTTCAACTGAATACCCTCGTCGAAAAATTACATTGTATATATAAGGTCTATTTCTAATTATATGAGTACATATATTAAAATGAACCCCCTCAAAACAAAAGAGAAGCATAGCTCAATGGCTAAGGGGTTCAACTTTGACCGAGATGGTTTGGGTTTGATTCTCGCTTGCAACATTTTTCCACTTGTTTTTTTTTTTGCTTTGAAAGGCTGAATGGGCTCTTGTTTTGGGCTCAAATCCAACTCCATTTCATTGTTTTTGGAAGGCTGAATGGGCTCTGGTTTTTGGCTCAAATCCCAACTCAATGAAATGCTTCATTAGTTTTGGTTCAATGTTAATCTTTATTATTTTTGTTATCGTTATTTTTCTTTCAATGCTATTTCTTTTTATCAATTTATCTTTGTTTAAATTTATTAGACATATTTTAGATACTTTTATCTTTTATTCTTTTATTTATACTTCACATTTTATTTCTACATAAGTCTCTTTCCATGTACTAACGATGAATAATTATTAAATTTGAAATTGATTTACAAAAAATATTATATAAAATAAATTGAATTAAAGTTAATCGAATGAAGAAATTTAAAAGTCGTGAATAATCTTTTAATAAAATCTAATTAATTGATTCCCCCTCCCCCCCTTAATTTTATAGTATTTCTTTCTTATTTTTTTAGTTCGATTTTAAAATGATGAAAACTAAACTCAACTTATTTGTTCTATTCATCATTTATTTTTTTCATGAATGACTAACCTACTAAATTGAATTAAATGAACTAAATAATTGACGATGTCAATTATTTATCTTATGAATATATATATATATATATATATATATATATATATATATATATATATATATANATATATATATATATATATATATAATATCTTAGTGGTTGAATTTAAAAAAAATTCAAAAAATAGAGTAGAACACTGCAGTATAAAAGAGATAAAAAACACAAGAATTTTTTTTAAAGAAGCTCGATGAAATAGGGTAAAAGTAAAAAAAACTAAATGCGGCATGACAAGGCAATTTAAACTTATTAGATTCAGATTACTAGTTTCCTCCTATGTCGCTCAGTTTTACATCTTGCAATTTTCACATGTTTACTTATTTATATTTTGAAACCCTTTCACAAAAATCCTGAATCTGCCACTGTTCATAGTTCGCGGTATTCCATTCACCCGGGAGCCACCAAGATGTACCGTGATTTACAGAAAGTCTACTAGTGGAATGGGGTGAAGAAGGATATTGCATAATTTGTGGCGAAATGTCCAAATTGCCAACAAGTGAAGGTTGAGCATCAGAAATCGAGGGGTTGTCTTAAGATATTAACATTCCTACGTGGAAGTGGGAAGACTTGAATATGGACTTTATTGTTGGTTTGCCTCGCACCCGGCGACAACATGACTCTATTTGGGTTATAGTAGATCGGATGACGAAATTGGCTCATTTCTTTCCCGTCAAGGTTTCCTATTCGGCGGAGGATTATGCCAAGTTGTATTTGAGAGAAATGGTAAGGCTACATGGTGTCCCTTTATTTATTATTTCCGATCGTGGTACCCAATTCACTTCTCAATTTTGGAAGTCATTCCAAAAAGGGGTTGGTACTAAGGTTAAGCTTAGCACAACTTTTCATCCCTAAACCGATGGGCAAACAGAGCGTACTATCCAGACTCTGGTAGATATGTTAAGGGATGACCATTTGCCATTAATAGAAGTTGCCTATAATAACATCTATCCCTCAAGTATCGATATGGCTTCATTTTAAGGCGTTGTATGGTAGGAGGTGTAGATGTAGGCGGGTTTGAGGTGGGTGAAGTTTCCCTAATAGGTCTCGAGCTAGTTCATGAGGCCATTGAGAAAGTTTGACTCATTAGAAAGAGGTTGAAAATGACTCAAAGTCGGCCAAAGTCTTATGCCAATGTGAGGAGAAGGGTCCTAGAGTTTGGAGTTAACGATTGGGTTTACATGAAAATCTCACCCATAAAGGGTGTGATGAGGTTTGGCAAGAAAGGGAAGCTTAGTCCCCGATATGTAGGCCCATATCAGATTTTGAGGCATGTGGGTAAAATTGCTTATGAGTTAGATTTGCCAAAAGAGTTGGCAACCGTGCATCCCGTTTTCCATGTCTCTATGCTTAAGAAGAGTGTTAGAGATCCGACATGCATAGTTTCCCTAGAAGGGTTGGAAGTTGATGAGATCCTTTCATATGAGGAAGTTCCAGTTGAAATTTTGGACCGGCAAATTAAGAAATTAAGAAACAAGGAAATAGCTTCCGTGAAGGTTTTATGGATGAATCAACTAGTTGAGGGTGCTACTTGGGAGGCCGAGACTGATATAAAGTCCCGGTAACCTCATTTTTTTCCTTCTATTCCTACTCTAGCTTGAGGTAGTAAAATTTCCTCTTGGGTTGTTCAATGATTAGGAGTTATGTCTGTTTTATGTGTTTCCATGATTTTGTTGATATGGATGTTCATGAGAAAGCTTAAGTTTTGAAAGAGATGACTTATGTGAATTATTTTGCTCATGTTGTTGTGCATTGAGTATGAGTTGCCTGTAGACTTCATGAGATGAATTAATGAACATGCCTTGACTTGGAGTGGAGACTTCCTCCTTGAGTATGTGCTTTGAGGATTAATTGCATAGAGGCTCCATGAGATTGTGTTGAGCATGCTTTTAAGTTTGGAGATGGTATGTTCCTCCTTGAATGTAAGAAATCCGAAAATTTCATGCATATTGGGTTGTTAGATGTAGTTCCTACTCCCTTATGGCGCATTGAGTATGTTTAGCTTGGAGTTGATGTTTCTTCCTTGGTTGTGTGCATTTTGATGAGTTGCATGCATGGTGGGTTGCTTGTCTTGAGTCTTTTCGTTTAAAACGTGCTTAGAATCTCATTCGAGGATGAATGATCCCTAGGGGGAGATAATGTAACACCCCGTATTCGAAACAAGACAAAACAACCATTTCAGCCAAATTTGCAAGTGCCATCCAGAGAGGCCACCCACGACCCATGGAATGAGCCACAGACCGTAGGGAGGGTCCGTAGTTGGTCACCTCCAGCCTGTACTATGACCTCAGAACCATGGCCTAACCAACGGACTGTCGGTCAGACCACAGTTCGTGGTCCAAGGTTCGTAGGTCGAGCTCTAACCATCTAACGACGACCGTGCAGGATGGTCCGTCGGTCGGTGGTCCATCGGTCGTTACTAGTGGTTACTTTTAGGGACTGTAGGTCTTTAAGGTCTTAATTAAATCAAAGTGGTGTCATTTTGCCAAAGTCTAGAAAACCTATATAAGTATTTTTAACCCCCAAATTCACTAATTCTCTCAAATTCCAAAAAAAAAAAGTAGAAAACCCCAAACTCCTCTAAAATATTCTCTCGAGAATTCGGAAGAAGAAGGAAGAAATTGAAGTTATGGTCAAGTAAAGTCTCCAATCTTCAAGCTTGTGAGGGATTTGTAATCAAGGTATGATGACTTTTCATCCATGGGATCCTTTCTCCCATGGAGTCCCCTACAATTCCCCCCCAATTTGAAGAAGAATTCTCCAATTCTAGTTAGGATTTCTTCTAGTGTTGTGGATTATGATGCATGTTGATCCAATTGAGTGTATTATGATTGTTTATGATTGAATTGATAGAATTGCATGTTTTGAGGATGAAATTACATTTACCCATGCCTATTCCATGATTCTAACCTAGAATTGATAAAAAATGGGTTGATGCCTTGAAGGGAAACTTTATGGGTTTAGATATCTCCTTATAGGATTGATGAATCATGATTAGAATTGCTTGATAGTAAAGCATAGATGATGATCATGAGATGTAGTGCTTTGAGAGTAAAGCCTTGACTATGAATTGTTGATGTTGAAGTTGTGGAAGGGATACTTCCCACAAGGAATTGCGAAGCATGATTGTATGAATGTGAAGGGTTTACTCACATGAATGATTCTAGGTTGAAAGGATTGCTCACCTAAAATAAATTTAGACTAAAAGACTATGTAATTGATGAATCTAGAGGCGACTACCCTTGACCTCCATATGAGAAGGATATGAGGTGATTTCCCATACTCCTTAGCATTGAAAAAGAGGTGATTCCCCACGTTCCTATTATGATAAATGGACATGCAGGCGAGTACCTATGATCCTTATGAAATGATATGGACGTGAGTACCCGTGTCATATGATGTGATTATGGAGGTGAGTACCTATGAGATTAAAGTAAGTAAGGCAAGAGGCGAATACCCATTAACCTTTGTAAGCTAGACAAAGAGGTGAATCCCCATGTCTTTAAAAGTAAGCATGAATGATGAGAATTATGTTATGATAAACGAATAGCTTGGATTGTTGCTTCATATGCCTTCCATGAGGTAAGTTTGATTAGAGGTGGATGACCCAAATCTTGACTAAGGATAAGTGAGGTTGCTTGAGAAGTGTTAACTTCTTATTATGATGATCATTTAGGTGCATTGATTATGCTTATGGTTTATATTGACTAACTATTATGTGTATGTTGTTTATGCTAGCTATCATATTTAGTACATGTTTGTACTAACGCATACTCTTGCCTACATTTCATATAAAAATGTAGGGTCCGACGACATTGATTCTCACACTCATGGCTAGGTCCATAGTTAATCAAGGAGTGAAGATTTGGTGAATCCTCATAGCATTCGAGGATTTGACCACCCTTTTTCCTTTATGCATTTCTTTTATGTTTGGACTATTGTATGGATTGTGTCTCAAGATTTATTCATGTTAGGTAGATGGTTTGAGACAATTGTATTAGACTTTCGCTCATTTTATAAAGACTTTGATGGTTTTTAAATGTTTTAAATTTCCACATAATTTTTATTACTTTATGATATGATATGCTAAGCAACTTGTATGAGGCCTCTCGGGGTCTTGTACGCCTTGTTACATCTGGGAGTACCCCTGGATCATGACATGAATGGGATGAAGAAATATATTGCGGAATTTGTGGCTAAGTGCCCCAACTGTCAACAAGTGAAAGTGGAGCATAAAAAACTGGGAGGTTTATCTCATGATATTAGCATTCCTACTTGGAAGTTGGAAGACTTGAATATGGACTTCAATGTTGGGTTGCCTCGCACACGTGACAACATGACTCGATTTGGAATATTGTAGATCAGATGACGAAATTGGCTCGTTTCATTCCCATCAAGGTTTCTTATTCGGTAGAGGACTATGACAAGTTGTATTTGAAGGAAATGGTGAGGTTGCATGTAGTGCCCTTATCCATTATTTCGATCGTGGTACCCAATTCACTTCTCAATTTTGGAAATCTTTCCAAAAGGGTCTTGGTACTCGTGCTAAACTTAGTACGACCTTTCATCCCCAAACCGATGGGCAAGCAGGGCGTACTATCCAAACTTTGGAAGATATGTTAAGAGCATGTGTGATTAACTTTAATGGTAATTGGGATGATCAATTGCCTTTGATTGAGTTTTCCTACAACAATATCTATCACTCAAGTATTGGCATGGCTCCATTTGAGGCCCTGTATGGTAGGAAGTGTAGACCTCCAATAAGTTGGTTTGAAGTGGGTGAAGTTATCCTAATAAGTCCCTAGTTGGTACATGAGGCTATGGAGAATGTCCGACTTATTAGAGAAAGGTTGAAAATGGCTCAAAGTCGACAAAAGTCTTATGCCGATGTTAGAATAAGAGATCTTGAGTTTGATGTTAATGATTGGGTCTATTTGAAAATTTCACCTATGAAGGGTGTAATGAGGTTTGGCAAGAAAGGGAAACTTAGTCCCCGATATGTGGGCCTATGTTAGATTTTGAGGTGAATCAGCAAGATTACTTATGAACTTGCATTGCCTAATGAATCGGCATTGGTACATCTAGTTTTCCATGTCGCAATATTGAAAAGGTGTGTTGGAGATCCTACATCTATAGTCCCCTTAAATGATTTGGAAGTTAAGGAAAATCTTTCTTGTAAGGAAGTTCCGGTTTATATGTCATACCGACAAGTTAAGAAGTAGAGAAATAAAGATGCTGCTTCCGTGAAAGGTCTTTGGAGGAATCAGTTAGTTGAGGGTGCTACTTGGGAGGTGATGAGTCTGAGATTTTGACTCATTTAGAGATTTGTTTTCACAAATTTATTGTCCCCAATGCCTAATTTATGCTCTAAACTGATGTTAATTTGTTGATTTGCAACAATGAATGCTAAGGAGCAAGGCAAAGACATTACCGGGCAAAAAAAGTGAGAAACGATGAAGAAGTTGAAGAAAGGCAATCGTGGTGATCGCCGTTCCCCGAGTGGCTCTTCAGCTGGCCAAAAGTTCCAGCATGCCAGCCCTGAGGAAAGCCAAACTTTGCGATGGAAATGGACAGTCGGCGAACCACCGAATGTATCTGCGACCTCGATCCCGATCGCTTAAAGTCATAGAACCCTGAGGTGAAAGAGCCAATGCAAACCGGCGATGGAATGGGACCATTGACGCTCGACTAACCTCGCCAAGTGATCCTGAAGACCAAAATTTGGGAAACTATGAACTGAATTTCAAAAGACAAAAAAGAATGCAATCTTCAATTCAGTCATTCTCCTAAATAAGTATTCAATTATAGAACTCTGAGCTTTTGTTTGAGACTTTGTTTTATTTGGTTTTGAGGAGTTTTCAATTGGGTTTTTAAATTGAGTTGATTTGAAGCACTGTAGAGATTTGGGAACCATTACCCAGTTCATGGATAACATAATTGGTAATTGTTTATTCCTTTTTATGATGTGTGGCTAAAACCCCAATTGTTTGGGTGTGATCATGTGATTACTTTAATTAGCTTATGGGTATTGTTGTTTACTGATTTAAATGCTTATTTGAAGTGGGCTTAATTGATAGTTGTGTATTAATCTGTGAATTGTAATTGCAAATGTAATTCTAACTTAGTGTTCTGGGATTACTTGAGAAATATGTTTAGAACTAAGGTTTTCAATTGATGTTTGTAGTGATTGGGTTGTTGTGGATTCATCTCGAGAGAGTGAATCTTAACTCGATCCTACCTATCTAGATCAAGAGAGTAGGTGAATTGAGGTATTGGGCTATTTTTAGTGTTATGCTTGTCGAGGTTTGAGAGAACTCGCTTGAATCATAATAGTTGTTCGAGAGAAATCTATTGCATCTATAGCTAGCCTACTCACTAAGATTCAATAAATGTTAGTAAATTACAATTACCCATTTAACAAAATTAGCCTTTAATCGATTACATCCCTAAGTATCCTTTATCTACGAGGTATTTCCATACCTACCTCTTTTGGGCTGTTTTATGGATATTTACTATTTCTGTTTTGTGAATGTTGGATCCTTTCTTGTATTTCTATATATATGTGTTTTGATCCATTGGGTTTGTTCATTGTTGTGAATTGCAAATGGTTTGATCCGATTTTAAAATTTGCCACCTCTTGATGTGTGTGAATGTGGTTGTTCTCTTGCAATTCGAATGTCGATTGTGGTCAATACCGATAACTTGAATAGTGCTCTCAATTGAACGATATGTGTATGCGGCTACGATGAGACGAATTGAGTTACATAGGCCATATGTGAACTCCTAGCATCTCGTTGTGACTAGCCGGTTGTTGAGTTGATCTCTTGTGATGATCGTTGCACGCTAGCTGAAAATTGTAGAGTCTTGTTTGATGATTGTGTCGAATGCCATGTGTGGTGAGGTTTTCTTGAATTATGTGCTTGATGACACCTAGAACTTGCCCGTTAGTCCAATTGATTGATGTAAGCAAGCGATTGAAATGATCTTAGGCAAAATTTGTGAAGAGTGAACCAAAAATTGACATTATACCTCTTTGTGGCCACCTTGTGAGAGTGTGAACCTAGCTTGACATCTTTTGAGCCTATCCTTTTCTTTGGAAAAAACTTGAACAACTTTGTCCTCTTTGTCCTATCACCTATAACCTTCATGAAGTATTAGTTCGTTTAAATAACCAACTTAGGCCAAAAGCCTAAGTTGGAGGTGTGGTGAAAAAGAAGGAAAATCAAGGAATGTGAAAAATCCACCTTAAAAGGATCATGCTGAAAAAGAAGGAACCCCTCCATGTAAAAAAAAGGAGAAAGAAAAGAAAAAGATTGAAAAAGAGAAGAGTTTATAAAATAAAGCTTGTGAAAAGAACAAAAGAAATGGGGTATCCAATGAGTCATGCTTAAATGAATAATAGGGTGGATTATGAACATCATAGAATGTGAAGGAGAAGGAGAAAACATGATTGGCAGGCCATACTTCATGAAGGTCGAAGTCACTAAACCAAAATGATCATACCTTTGCACTCATCCCCGTTACAAGCCTTGAAAGACCTTTGTGATCTTGAGTAAGATGAAAAATAATGCTGATTGGAAAATAAGGGCAAGCCTATGGGTAGAGTCATACATGTGTTCATCTTTGGGAGTGCGAAAATTGTCTTTGATTCCGAAATTATAAATTGTTGATGAACTTTGTATGAGCATGGAATCATTCTTGGTGTGAGGACATTTGAATGCTTTTGATGAGCTTGAACTTGCATTTGAAGCAAACATTGTGAGATTGAGTTCTATTTGATGATGGTTAGTCACAATTTAAAACTTAGAGTGCACAACTGAACATTGCATGTGAAATTTAACCCTCTTGTGTGCATTTGTATTGAGTCTTGAGTAGCACTGTTTGTAGAAATCCTTGTTAAACTGATTTATCTTGAGTTTTACTTGAGGACAAACAAAAGTTTAATTTGGGGGTGTTGATGAGTTTGAGATTTCGACTTATTTAGGGCTATGTTTTCATAGTTTTATTGTCCTCATTGCCTAAATTATACTCTAAACTGATGTTAAAGTGTTGATTTGCAGCAATGAATGCTAAGGAGCAAGGCAAGGACATTATCGGGCAAAAAGAAGCGAGAAAAGTTGAAGAAGTTGAAGAAAGGCAGTCCTGGTGATCGCCAAGACCACTCAGCGAACCGCTGAGTGGCTCTTCAGCTCGCCAAAAGTTCCAGCATGCCATCCCTGGGGAAATCCAAACTTGGCGATGGAAATAGATAGTCGGCGGACTGCCGAATGGATCGAAGACCTCAATCCTGATCGCTTAAAGTCACAGAACGCTGAGGTTAAAGAGCCAAGGAAAATCGGAGATAGAATGGGACCATTGGCACGTTGCCAACTTGGTTGGCGACGCTCAACTAACCTTGCCTAGTGATCCTGAAGACCAAAATTTGGGAAACTATAAATTAAATTTCAAAAAGCAGAAAAAGAATCTAGTCTTTAATCCAGTCATTCTCCTGAGTAATTTTTCCATAGTAGAACTATGAGCTTTTGTTTGAGACTCTGTTTTACTTGATTTTGAGGAATTTTCAATTGGATTTTTGAATTGATTTGATTTGAAGCATTATAGAGATTTGGGAACCATTACCCAGTTCATGGATAACATAATTGGTAATTGTTTCTTCCTTTTTATGATGTGTGGCTAAAACCCCAATTCTTGGAGTGTGATCATGTGATTATTTTCTTTAATTAGCTTATGGGTATTGTTGTTTACTGATTTAAATGCTGATTTGAAGTGGATTTAATTAATAGTTGTGTATTAATCTATGAATTGTAGTTGCAAATGCAATTCTAACTTAGTGTTCTGGGTGTACTTGAGAAAGATGTTTTAGAACTAAGGTTTTCAATTGATGTTTGTAGTGATTGGGTTGTTGTGGATTCATCTCGAGAGAGTGAATCTTAACTCGATCCTACTTATCTAGCTCGAAAGAGTAGATAAATTGAGGTATTGGGCTATTTATAGTGTTATGCTTGTCGAGGTTTGAGAGAACTCGCCTGAATAGTAATATTTGTTCGAGAGAAAGCTATTGCATCTATAGTCTAGCCTACCCACTGAGGTTCAACAATTGTTAGTAAATTATAATTACCCATATAGCGAAATCAACTTATAATCGATCACATCCCCAAAAATTCCTCTCTACTTATTGATTCCCCTATTTTCGTAATTGTTATAGTTGTTAATTGATAAACCAAATCCCCCCCATCTGATATTCGTTGTCAACTCCTTTGATTTATCTAAATGATTTCGATAATTTCTATTCCTACAATAGATTAGACCACGTTTATAACTTCGTAACTGAATTCTAGCTTGTATCACTCCCTGTGGGATCGATCCCAACTCTTTGTTAGGTTTATACTTGATTGCGATCACCTATACCTAGTATTGTATAAGGTGTAGTTGAGCGTTTATCAGGAGGCCGAGGCCGATATGATGTCCTGCTATCCTCATCTCTTTCCTTCCAATCCTACTCAAGCTTGAGGTATTTAGCTCCTCATTGTTTATTCCTTAGGTGTCATGTGTCTTAAATATTCCCATGATATCCTCATTATGGATGATTCACGAGAATCTTAAATTTTGAAGAAATGATTTTACTTGATTGATTTCTACTTGTTTATGTACATTTGAATATGAGTTGCATATACACCTCATGACATGATGTTTTAAGTATGTTTTAGCTTGGAGCTGATGTTTCCTCCTCAGATATGTGCATTTATGTAATTGCATGCATGTTGGGCTGTTAGATTAAAGTTCCTATCCTTTATATAATGTCTTAAATCCCATTTGAGGACGAATGTTCCCAAGGGGGAGATATTGTAACACCTCGAATGCGAGAAAGGCTAAAAAGGGGTAACGAGGAAGAACTCACAGGCCAACACCTGGACCATGGACCCTCCACAGAGCCCCAGACAGACCATTAATGGGACCACGACCCGTGTGGTGGCCCGTGGCAAGTCCCCAAGCCAGGCTAAACAAGGACCCCTCCTATAAGGGCCTTAATGACCCGTGTGGATGGGGACGAGTCATTATGACGCTCGTGTTGGGGAGGCTGAACCAACCCAATAATTGGCTTCTTCCCACAAGCCCCTAGACGAGTCGTGAAGAGCCAAACGTCTTGTCTGAGTGGTCATGAATGAGCAAGGCAGAAGGGACCTCTCCCCATGCCACCGGTTAAGGACCACGACTGCCACCACGGCCAGTGAGGTCGTTGACGGCTCGTGAGGGCCACCATCTAGTGGTTGCGTCAGCTATAAGTCAGGGGCTTTTGGGTATTTTCCTAATTATTCTATCCTAACACTATTTAGTTTTGCCCTTACCTAGAAGTCCTATATAAGTGTTTTTAACCCCAAATTTCCCCAATGGAAATCACTCTCTCAAATTCCTAAAAGAAGAACAAGTCTTTCTCTCAAATATTTCTCTCTCCAAAGAGCTTGAAGAAGAAGGAATCAACTTAGGGTTTCAAGTCAAGCCTCCAATTCCACCATTTAAGGGAAGGTTTTGGAATTAAGGTATGACAGTTTTCATCCATAGAGCCCTTTCCTCCAAGGAGTTCCCGAATTCTGCAATTTACAAAGTTAGAATTCCCCAATTGACTTAGGGTTTTCTTCCTTACATGGGTTCCTTTCAATATTGATTTACTTAGTGGTTTTATGATCTATTAAGCATGAATTGAGATAATTACATGATTTTATGATGAATTTCCATGAACCCATGTCTAACCCATGTTTTTAGATATTGATGTTTGAAAGAGGATTTTGAGTTATGAAAGGTGAATCATGAAATTATGCATATTCTTATGGAATTGATAAGATATGATGTAGGTTGCTCTTGAGAGTAAAAGCATATATGTTATGGTTGTGGTAATTGTTGTGAAATGACTGCTCACATAACTACCTCATGCATGCACGTGAAATGTCATCTCACATAAAAGATTCTAAGGTTGAAAGGTATTCTCACCTAAAATGGATCAAAGATAAGGAGCTATTCTAATGAAACCTAACTTGGATTGGTTACTTAATTGTACCTTTCCATGGATGACATATGACTTATCTTGGATTGGAAAGATGACGTGCCCTTCCATGGATAATAAAGATAAGTTGAGAAAACGAATATTCCATGGGATTTATCCTTAGCACCGAGAGGATTTTGAGATGGGAGCTCTCCCGTTAGTAGAGGTCGGGTTTCTAGAAGCAATTTCTTGATCCCATAACTATTTCCCCCATAGGATGATAGGATGATTGTCTTAGATAGACATTAGATAATGGATCCACATAAGCTAGAAGTTCATGGTCTTACCTTGGCAAGTAGGACACACCTTTTCGATGTGGAGAAGACACCAGACTCTGTGTTGATATCTCACATGGTCTTATATGTTGGTTAAAGGTAAATCTCCCACAATAATGAACTAAGGTTAATTCAGGAAGTATCTCACATGTGTTCTAAGATGATGTTATTTGCATTGACCATGATTTATGACTTATGTCTTCTAACCCTCTTACATTCACGATTTAGATTGGTTATTGCACTATATGAAAATGTCCCTTTTCTCATGTTTTCAAATGTTTTATGCATGGGTATCATACTTGGTAAATATTTTGTACTAACACATACTCTTGCCTACATTTCCAATAATGTAGGGTCCAACCTTACAGATTCACACTTTCGTGGCTAGGGAACTCATATAGAAGATTGAAGATTGGTGAGTCCTCATCACCCCAAGATCGAGCTTGATTTCCCTTTTGTCTTTACTTTCAGTTTTGGAGCTTGATGTACGGGCTACGACTCGATAAACTCTTATGTACTAGATGGCTTTGAGATGATGTTTAGATTTTCACTTTTCTCTATAAAAACTGGTATATGTTGAAACTATCTTTTTAATCTCTCTATCCTATTATCTTGTATAATGAAAGCTAAGTGGCTTACATGGGGCCTCTCGGGGTCTTATTCGCCATGTTACGCCTAGGGGCTACCTTGGGTTGTAACACTCACTATGATCATTATGAGTTTTTGATAATGTATTTTGGTTTGACTAATGCCCTGGTGGTATTCATGGATTTGATGAATCGTGTCTTCAAATAATATCTGGACATATTCGTGATTGTGTTCATCAACGATATTTTGATTTACTCTTAGATGAGGATGAGAATGTTGAGAATTTGAGGATTCGCAAATTCTAAAATCATGAATTATATGCTAAGTTTAGCAAGTGTGAGTTTTTGTTGAAATTCGTTGTTTTCCTTGGCCATATTGTCTCATATGAAGGTATTCAAGTTGATCCTAAGAAGACCTAGGTAGTTATGAATTGGCCTAAACCTTTGTTTGCTTCAGATATTCAGAGTTTCTTCGGTTTGGAAGGTTACTATATAAGATTTGTGGAAGGAGTTTCCTCTATTGATTCACCTTTAGATGACATTGACTCAAAAGAAGGTGAAATTCTATGGTCGAAACTCGGAAGCTGTGAGAAAAGTTTCCAAGAGTTGAAGGATAGACTCACTTCAGCCCCTATATTGACATTATCGGAAGGATTGGATGGTTTTGTGGTTTATTGTGATGTGTCTCAAATTAGTCTTGGTTGTGTTTTGATGCAACATGACAAAGTCATCATTTATGCTTCAAGGCAATTGAAAGTGCATGAGAAGAATTATCTGACTCATGATTTGGAGTTAGTGGTGGTAGTGTTTGCTCTAAAGATTTGGAGGCACTACCTATATGGTGTTCATGTGGACGTGTTTACCGACTACAAGAGCTTGAAGTATGTGTTCACCCAAAAAGACTAGAATCTTCACCAAAGGATATGGATTGAGTTATTAAACGATTACAACATAAGTTTCATTTATCATCCCAATATGGTGAACGTGGTTGAAATGACCCAAAAAGTTCTTAAAAATGTGCTTCGGAAGTTAACGGAAACTTGTTTAGCTATATATAAAAAATCCGTTTCATTTTTCAAAAATCCGACTTCATATTCTTGTTTAGGGGGTCAAATTGAGTGGGAAATGGGTCTAACCCAAATTTTAGAGCAACCGTATCAAAATCCGAAATTTCCAAGTGAAGCCTTTTTCGAGGGTCTACTTTGGAGGGTCATATCTCCTAGCACACAAATTATTGGGTGGCCAATAACATATCCATGGAAAGCCCTTTGAGTTAGCTACCTAACGCACTTCGTTTCACCTCATTCGGAGTTCGGACGAAGAAGTTACGTCCATTTTCGTAAAATATGTCCGGCAGGAAAGGCAAATTTCCAGTGAGCGTTTTTACTGTTCACCCGCCTCATTTTTTTTCTAAGTGTTGGACCATTTTTCCAAAGGGCATATGTTATTTCCTATATACCATTAGTTCAATTCCCATCTCTAAAACATTTCCCAAAACACCTCTCCCATACTTAGACACATTTTCTCTCAAGTTCTCTCAAGAACTCTAATCCAAAACCTTCCTCAAGATTGAAGAGACTCTTGCTCCAAGTTCCAAGCTTCCATTGAAGACACTCTCAAGACCTTCATAAAAACTCAAGGTATGTGGTATTGAACTCACGGGTCCTTCCACCCATAGTGCCTAGACTCTAATCTACTCACTAATTCATGGTTTAAGTTAAGATTCATAAATTAGTCTTGTTTTTTGTAATAATTTCCTGCACATTGAATTTTAAACATGAAAAGTGATTGTTTTGAGCATGTTGTGACTCTAGAACTTGAACCTAAATTTGGAATGGATGTGGAGATTTTCATGTGGTATTGTGGGTGTTAAAAAGGTGTTGTTGTAGGTTGTTCACTGGTTTGGCTGCATAATTACTACCCTATTTTCCATGCTCTTTGATTCCATTACATGCCTTCAAGGTGTTTGACAAAATGTCCAACTATGGAGAATTGATGAATCGATGCTTTAAAGCTTGAGTTATGAGATGTATGGAAATCCAGAGATGTGTTGATGACAAACTAAGCTTGTGTATATGTTCATTCCATACGTGAGATTGCATTAGAGCCTAATGGGAATTTCCTATATAAAGTGTTGCATGACCATGCCCGGTCCGGGGGAAAAGAACCGGACAACCATGTGAGAGGTTTATATCTCACCACCTAGGATGCTTGGGGTGTGACCAACATCAACCATGTGAGAGGTTTATATCTCACCACCTAGGATGCTTGGGGTGTGACCAACATCAACCATGTGAGAGGTTTATATCTCACCACCTAGGATGCTTGGGGTGTGACCAACATCAACCATGTGAGGGGTTTATACCTTGCCACCAGGGTGTCCGGGTGTGAACGGCATCCCCCATCCTAAGTTGGGGTTATAGATTGGTTGGATCATGCATACACATATGATATCTACTATTAGTATAGATTTACTTAAACATGTTTTGACTTCACTTTGATCATGCATCCTTATATTGTTGTTCATAATGCCTATGAAGCTATTTCTTGTATTTCGATTGTGTCCTTGTCTATTGTTGTGTTGCACCCCGCATACTTAGTACATTCCAAGTACTAACACATATTTTGCCTACATGATGTCACCATGTAGGGACCGGAGCTACTCTTGATCCTTCTCTCCATTCACGTGGCTAGTACGGTGCTTCTCCAAGTCGTTGGTGAGTCCTCAATGATTCGAGGGCTATGTTATGTTTCCTACTCCTATGTTTTGAGACTTTAGCTTGCAATTGTATTTTGGCTATGAGGGGAGCCGGTAGTATGTCATGGCCCCGTCCTATCTATGTATGTAGAGGTGTGCGTTGGACAAGTATTATGTAAATGAGCTTGACTCTTGTTCTATGATGTCATTTTGAAATGGTTTGCCCTTAGTCCCTATTTCCCGTTAATTAATGTTGAATGTACTTCCGCGACCGATGAAGTGTGATGACAAGTTTGAGAGGCTTGTTTGGGGTTCCTTCGGGTTCCTCATTCGCCATGTCACGTCTAGGCCCTAGGCTTGGGTCGTGACAGTGGTGGTGGATGCTCTTAGTCGACTATCGATTGGAAGTGTTGCTCATGTTGAGGTTGGTAAGAAAGTGCTAGTTCGTGATGTCCATAGATAGGCCCAATTGGGTGTTCGCTTAGTGGATTCCAATAAGGGTGGTGTGATTTTTCAGAATGATTCGAAATTGTCTCTCATTTTGGATGTGAAGGTTAAGCAAGAGCTTGGTCCGACATTGGTTAATTCGAAGAAGTTGGTTTCCAAAAAAAACCATTGAGTCTTTCTCCCAAGGGGGAGATGGTGTCCTTCAATATTAAGGTTATTATGTGTTTCGAATGTTGACGAGTTGAGAAATAAGATTTTGATAGAAGCTCACATTTCTCGGTATTCTATTCTCCTAGGAGCCACCAAGATGTACCGCGACTTGCTGGAAATTTATTAATGGAATGAGATTACTTAAATTGGTGAGTCCTCATAAACTAAAGACAAGATCATTGGTGTTTTTAGTTCTTTTATTGTCTTTTCGTTTTAGACTTGTACGTGTGTATGGGTTACGGCTCAACCACTCTTAAATTGTATTTTTCCACGTCATGCTTATGTCAAGTGGCTTGTTTAGGGCCTCTTGTGGTTCTATTCATCATGTCACGTCTAGGGTGTTCTTTGAGTCATGACAGTAGTATCCCATTTTTGTGAAAAGCAACAAAGGCGTACCATAAAGTTAAGTTCAATGACCCTTTCAATCAAATAAGAGATTTGGTACCAAAGGCAACTGAAGCTCTTGAATGTATTAGATTCCACACATGGAGCAGGGCATTCTACCTGGGAAATACGTACAATATTGTTTCATGTCTTGTTTGAGTTTATTGTAATTTGATGTTTTACTGATTGAGTTTTTTTGTTGTTGTATAATGATGTCAAACATTGCGGAGTCGGTGAATGCAATGTTTGATGTTGAAAGAGAATTTTCCATTGTTGCTCTCTTGATGAAATAAATAGGAGATTTGCACATTTATATCACCAGATTCATATGGAGTTGGTGAACTCGGAAATTTGATTTGTTCTTGCAATTGAAAGAGGCATACCAAAGTATGTCAACTTGGGCAATAAAGTTATTGGCCCATCAAATTGCTAACTATAAGTACAATGATATTGATCATGGTGATACTGCTACTGTCGATCTACAAAGAAGAACTTGTGCATGTAGAGTTCTGTACTTGAAAAATTACCTTGTCCACATCTTATGGCAGCACTTCGAGCCCAATATGGTGCACAATTTGGAAATGAGATTTATGAGTACTCATCTCCATATAATGTAGTGGAAAAATATATAGTTGTATATTGTGAGGAAAGCTCAACTACACATCATCAGATACTAGGTGTAGGCGATCGTAATCTAGTATAAAACTTGGGGTTGAAACCACAGGGAGCGGTACAAGTTTGAAATCATCTAGATAAATCAAAGGGGTTGACATGAATGTCAGATGGGGGGAGTTTGTTTGTCAATTAACACCTATAACAATTACAAAAATGGGGGAATCACTAAGTAGAGAGGAATTCTCAGGGATATGATCGATTATAGGCTAATTTCTCTATATAGGTGATTGGAGTTTACAAACAATTGTTAAATCTCAGTAGGTTCGCTAGACTATAGATGCAATAGCTTTCTCTAAACAACTATTACGATTCAGGTGAGTTCTCTCGAACCTCGACAAGCATAAAACTACAAGCAACCCAATACCTCAATTTATCTACTCTCTCGAGCTAGACAGGTAGGATAGAGTTAAGATTCACTCTCTTGAGCTGAACCCACAACAACCCAATCACCACAATCATCAATTGAAAACCTTAGCTCTAAAATCTCTTTCTCAAGCAAGCTCAGAACACTAAGTTAGAATTGCATTTTCAACTACAATTCATAGAGTAATACACAACTATCAATTAAACTCACTTCAAATCAATATTTAAATCAGTAAACAACAATACCCATATGCTAATTAAAGTAAATAATCACATGATCACACCCCTAGAATTGGGCGACCAAGTCGGCGGTGTGCCAATCATCCCATGCCACCGCCTGTTTGCCTTGGCTCTTTACCCTCCGAGTTCTGTGACTTTAGGCAATCTATTTGGCGGTTCGTTGACTGGCCGTGTTCATCGCCAAGTTGGTTTTTCACCATGGCTAGCATGCTGGAACTTTTGGCGAGCTGAAGAGCCACTCGGCGAACACCAGGAATGCCTTTCTTCAACTTCTTCAACTTTTTTGCTCCTTTTTGCCCGATAATGTCCTTGCCATGCTTCTTAGCTTTCATTGCTGCAAATCAACACTAGCACCAGTTTAGAGCATCAATTAGGCATTGAGGACAATAAAACTATGAAAACAAAGACCTAAATGAGTTGAAATCTCTGACTCATCAACACCCCCATCATAACATTTTGCTTGTCCTTAAGTAAAACTCAAGATCAATCAGTTCAACAAGGATGTCTATAAACAGTGCTACCCAAGACTCAACACAAATGCACTCAAGTGGTTCAAATTTCGCATGCAATGTTCAATTGTGGACTCTAAGTTTCAAGTTGTGACTAACTATTATCAAATGAACTCAAGCTCACAATGCTTGCTTCAAATGCAAGTTCAAACTCAACAATAGCAAGCAAATGCCCTCACACCAAGAATGATTCCATGCTCACAAAATGTTCATCAACAATTTATAATTTCGGAATCAAATACAACGCTCACACTCCCAAAGATGAACACATGCATGACTCTACCCATAAGCTTTCCCTTATTTTCCAATCAACATTATTTTTAGCTTACTCAAGATCGCAAAGGTCTTTCAAGGCTTGTAACGGGGCTGAGTGCAAAGGTCTGATAATTTTGGTTTAGTGACTTCCACCTTCATGAAGTATGGCCTGCAAATCACTTTTTCTCCTTCTCTTTCACATTCTATGATGCTCACAACCCACCCTATTATACATTTAAACATGACTCATTGGATACCCCATTTCTTTTGCTCCTTGCACAAACTTTATTTCACAAACTCTTCTATTTTTCAATCTTTTTTTATATATATGGAGGGGTCCATCTTTTTCAACATGATCTTTCAAAGGCGGATTTTTCACGTTCCTTGATTTACCTTCTTTCTCTCTATACCCCCGCCTAAGTTTGCTATTCAAACGAACCAATACATCACAACGAAATGCTAGAAGTTAACATATGACCTATGTAACTTGATTTGCCTCATCGTAGCCGCACACTCATATTGTTCAATTGAGAGCACTATTCAAGTCATCGACATTGACAAAAACCGACACTCAAAATTGCAAAAGACAACCACTTCCAAAAACACAAGAGGTGGCAATTTTTAAAATCGGTTCAAAACCATTTTTGCAATTCAAAAAAAAGGACAAACACAATAGATCAACACCATATATATATATATATATATATAGTCTAACATTCACAAACTAGTCTAGCAGTTGTCGTCAAATGCAAAAAAATTATAAAACAATATAAAAAGTAACAAAAATGGAGTAAAGAGGTTCATCCTGCCAGACTAAGCCTGGGGTGAGCTCCACATGTCGGTAACTCCATCTGTCTGGGAATCAATGCCCGACTCAGCAGCATCCTTCGCTCCACTAGATCCCACCATAGACGTCTCCTTCAAAGAAGCCCGCACAGTTGTCTCAACCATGTCTCTCTCAAGATCTGACAAATCATCATACATGGCTGCATCTCTAACACCGATTTCCTTCTCATCAGTCTCTATCTTAGACTCAAAGGTTGTGTCCTCTCTAACAACATCTCCGAGCGTAGTAGTTAGAGGAATCTCTAAAATGGCAGAGATATCTTCACTCGAGATGTCGGGGATCTCAATTGTGTTGAACAACATCAACAAATCTATAGATTTCAGCTCGTCCAACTCCTTTACAGCCCAACAACATCGGCCTTCAAGGCCATCACAACAGTAGAATCACCCTGAACCTACTCATAAGCCTCAAACTCACAATAAGGGCATCCAGAGCAAATCGATGAGCATCTATCAACTCCCGATACTCTCTTATCTCAACCCTAATAGGGCCAAGGTAGTAGAAATCTCCTGCTCTATCATCCCAGGCACAACAACCTTAACTCGAGAGGCACGTACATTGGCAGATTGAGCCAGATGGCCCATTTTATATTACATGGCCCGGGTGATAGGGGGTCGGGAAGTAGTGGCAGCAGCAACAACACATGTAGTGGGAGGGGGTGCAACAGTAGAACTAGGAGTAGGAGAAGTAGAACGACTAGAGGTACCTATAGGCTCACTGGACTGAGGGGGCAGTATTGCCTCAGTCGGCAACATATCAACATCAACTACCGGGGATGTATCCACCGATGCAACCCTCTTCCTATCGGCCTCATCCCTTAAATACTCGGCCTCAATCCGTCAGATGTCAGTAGAGGAAGTGGGTGTCACCTCCACATCCGTCTTCTCAATCATGGGGACACGGGCCCGCTTGCACAACTCGGTGATCAACACCGGAAAGGGAAGGGATCCATTTAGGGTGCACCGGCCTCGATCCACCTCGGTGTCATATCAGAGATTAAGGGTGACAACCAACCTTTTAGATCATTTAGGGTCTTCTTCTTGATGAGGTCAATGCAGTCATGCATGAATTCCCGTGAACATCCGAGTCTCGCATTAATATTTGAGCTGCTACACTTCACCTTCTCCCCCCAAACAACCACAAAGTCAACTGACTTGAATGCACTGGCCTTTTTTTTCCCTTTAGGTACCAGCTCCCTATAAGCAGAATAGAACTCTTGAACCCAAGTAGGGGATAAAAGGGCCTCGGGGTTTAGTGAAAATCTCAAACTTGTGGAACTTCAGGGTGTTCCAAACTTTGGGATACCGGTTTACCACACGATTGGTAGAAAACTGCTTCTCTTCCAGAATTGTCTCAAACCCTCAGCCTTTAGTCTGTTGAGTGACCGGGGTGGAAGAGCCTGAATTGGAGGTGGTGCCTGTACTGCTACCTGAGTTGGGGTAGGAGGAGGAGGAGGCGTAGGTGGTACTGGGATCCTAGACGGATCATTCATCGATTTGGAGTGTAGCTCCGCTCTCCTATCCCGTAGGAGCAAGTCAACTTTTACCCTTATCAACCAGAGTGGGTTGATAGGGGAATCACATGTGATCGATTATAGGTTAATTTCACTATATGGGTAATTAGAGTTTACTAACAATTCCTGATTCTCAGTAGGTAGGCTAGACTATAGTTGTATTAGCTTTCTCTTGAACAACTATTACGATTCAGGCGAGTTATCTCGAACCTCGACAAGCATAACACTACAAACAACCCAATACCTCAATTTATCTACTCTCTCGAGCTAGACAGGTAGGATTGAGTTAAGATTCACTCTCTCGAGCTGAAACAACAATAACCCGATCACTAAAATGATCGATTGAAAACCTTAGCTCTAAAACCCCATTCTCAAGCAAGCCCAGAACACTAAGTTAGAATTGCATTTGCATCTATAATTCGTAGATTAACACACAACTATCAATTAAACTCACTTCAAATCAGCATTTAAATCAGTAAACAACAATACCCATAAGCTATTAAAGTAAACAACCACATGATCACACCCCAAAAACTAGGGTTTTAGCCACACATTATAAAAAGGAAGAAACAATTACCAATTATGTTATCCATGCACTCAGTAATGGTTCCCAAATATTTACAATGCTTCAAATCAAATCAATTCAAAAACCCAATTGAAAACTCCTCAAAACAAAGTCTCAAAAGAAAGCTCAAAGTTCTACAACGGAGAAATTACTCAAGAAAATGAATGGATTAAAAACTGGACTCTTTTTCTGCTTTTTGAAATTCGATTTGTTGTTTCCCAAATTTTGTCCTTCAGGACCATTGGGCGAGGTTAGTTGAGCACCGTCGACCAAGTTGGTGGTGCGCCAATGGTCCCATTCCACCACCGGTTTGCCTTGGCTTTTGAACCTTAAGGTTCTGTGAGTTTAGGCGATCATGATTGAGGTAACTGATTCATTTGGCGGTCCGCCGACTGTCCGTGTCCATCGCCAAGTTACTTCTTTCCCAGGGATGGCACGCTAGAACTTTTGGTGAGCTGAAGAGCCACTCGGCGAACTGCCGAGTGGTCTTGGCGATCACCAGGAATGCCTTTCTTCAACTTCTTTAGCTTTTTCGCTCCTTTTTTCCCGATAATGTCCTTGCCATGCTCCCTAGTCTTCATTGCTGCAATTCAACACTTTGACATCAGTTTAAAGCATAAATTAGGCATTCAGGACAATAAAACAATGAAAACAAAGCCCTAAATGAGTCGAAATCTCAGGCTCATTAAAATTCACATGGTGCATTCCAAAGATTATTGGATTGTGCCTTTGAATATCATATAGACAAATAACTCCTCCATATGTTGATCCAAGGAAGAAAAGAAAAAAAAACAAGGAAATTCGATAAAAACTTATACCGTTAAAAAATATATTGAAACACCTAATACTAGGTTTTGACAACGGCGACTAGGTTCTTGCTAGATGCTGTCGTCTGATGGCCCACCACCCTAGATGGCTAGGTTAGATTTTGCCTCTTCATCCCAATTTTCATATTTACCAACAAAAACACACTATGTTCCCAATTCACATATCCTTACCACTCTAACTTTGAACTCATTTGTAGATATCATTAAAGGTCATGGTACGAAAGGTAAAGAGAAAGTTATTGCTGATGTAGAGCCTATTCCTATGAAAAAGTCGAATCTCATTGGGGGTATACCTACCATTAACTTGACAACTAGTGAAATTCGAAGAATGAATATAATAAAGAATTTGTAATTTGTGTGGTGGGAAAATTCTCCTATGGAGCTCCTGATATTAATGAAGTAAGATCATTAATTCCAAAACAGTGTGGGATAACTGGGATTGTCAGATAGGATATCTCCAAAATAGACATATTTTAATGAGATTTGATCGTATGGAGGATTTTATTAAAGTACTGTCTATAAACACCTATTACATATTTGCAAATGATGGATTTCCATATCAAATGAGGCATTTTATATATGATGCAAACTTCAAAGCTAGTGAAGAGACGACAAAGGCCACGATTTGGATCTTCTTCCCTAATTTGCTGCCTACCTTCTTCGTGAAGGAAGTATTGTTCTCTCTTGCATCAGTGGTTGGGAAGCCTATTCAATTAGATCTTGCAACTATTAATAAGATGCGTCCAAGTTGTGGAAGGGTGAAGGTCAATGTGGATCTGCTTGCTGAAAAACCTAAGTTTGAGCAAATGCAGTTAGAAGATGAAAACACTCTTGAGAACAGGGTTGTTACACTGAAAATTCAATATGATTAACTATATGCATATTGCAAGAAATGTAAATTATAGGGGCATGGTGAAGAAGATTGTAGGGTTCCCCATCCAGAGTTAGTGCAATAGTATGAAGAAAGGCCAAAAGCAGCACAACAATTAAATAGCATGTGATTATACAAGGGGGCTGTAAAGAGAAAATGGAAGCCTACTAACAAAAACTTTACAAAGAAAGCTTGGGAATTAATGAATGCTAAGGTAATGGAAAGTGAGGAGCTCCACAAAAACAACAATCCCTTTGAAGTACTAAATCAGCAAACACAAGAAGAGACTAAGATCCTAGAAGAAGAGGTAGAAAAACAGATGCATAAAGGGGGAGATGAGGATACAAGGATTGAGCTTACTGTTAAGCTTAAGGATAAACTGGAAACAAAGACATTGAAGATGGGGAAATACAGAGTGAAGATGCCATGATTATTGATGCAGGGGTCAAAAGTGAAGTGAAGATGGAGATGGTAAGGGTTGATGAAGAAGATGAGGGAATAACACAAAAGCAGTTGATTATTAACCTTATGGAAAGTAATTTGGAAAATGCTTTTTTTTCATATTCCTTTACAAACTATGTATCCAAAAGAGGAGTGGTATCCAACACAAATACATGAGCCTATAATAATGAGAAGGGTTGAGGAGGAGAACAAAAATCAAGAGCTGGCAGTGGTATGTCTAAAATCACAGCATGTTCAAACCTTGCATGAGATGGTGTCACACCAAAGGGCTGTGGAGTTACAAGATAAGGGTAACAAAGAGAATGTAGTAATTGAAGATAGAGAAGAAAAAGAGCTCTTGTAGATTGAGAATAGGATGTTTAAAGAAGTAGGCATCTCACATTCATCAACAACAACACTTAAAGGCAAAGGTAAAGGGGAAGTGTTACCTACAAGATCAAATCCTAGGAGAGGAGCTAGGAATGGGTCTAAATGATGATGAAGACTCTGTTTTGGAATGTGAGGTCTGTTAGATCTCAAAATTCATTCCATAGAATTCAAATGTTACACACATTTCACAAGTTTTCTATCATAGCATTTATGAAGCCTTTTAAAACTAACACCATTCAAAGGTTCAAAATGAGATTGGGCATGGATTATGGTAACTACAACTGTAATGGCAAAATTTGGGTATCTATTAAAGATCGTATTCAGGTGAAGGTGATGTCTGATTCTGATCAAATGTTGACACTGAGGCTACTGCTCTTGGTAAATAATAATCCATTAATTGTTTCTATAGATATGCCAAGTGTGATGCTGAGGAAATGGTCCAATCATGGAATGATATTTATTGTATTAGGAATGCTAATTAGAATACACTCTGGTTGATTGGGTGATTTTAATGTCATTTTGAGTGAAGAGGAGAAGATTTGTGGTCTGCCTATATATCGTAATAAGTATGAGGACTTTGCATTTTGTGTAAACTCCTGTGACTTGGTGGAGGTCAGTTTCAAAGGGATCCCTTTTACATGGTGGAATAAGAGGATTGATCATCAGTGTATTTTCAGAAGGCTAGATAGGTACGTGATGAATCAGGACTATCTGGGATATTTTAGGCTAGTAGAAGCTGAACATTTGGCAAGAACAGGGTCTCCTATGTTACTTTCTTGTGGACAGAAGAATTATTCTGCTAGAAGACCTTTCACGTTTTCCAGTAGGTTGTGAAGGACAACTGGGTTTCAGAAGAGGTTGATGTGTTTATTAATTTGAATCAGAAGTAGAAAAAGCCAAAATTGCCTTGTCTAATTGGAGTAGAGTAGCTTTTGGAGATATTTTCAAACAATTAGCTATCAGGGAGGAGATTGTAAGGGTGAATGAACAATTATTTGAAGTTACCCGCACATCATATAATAGATGAACTTTACATCAGGCCCATGCTGAATTAAAGAAATATGTGCATTTTTAAGAGGAATATTGGAGGTAGAAAGTTGGAATTCAATGGTTTACAGAAAGGGAAAAATACAAGGTTCTTTCACATTTTAGTGAGTGGTAGAAGCAAAAGATTGCCTATAAATAGAATCCAGAACATGGAAGGAGAATGGGTGGAAGGTGAAGACCAGGTGGCAGTAGCTACTCAGGAATATTTTCAAAAGCAATTCACTGGCAACTATAATATGGAGGAAGCCCCTATATTGAAATATGTTCAGAAGAGTGTTACTAAATGAGACAACTGTAAAATAAATGAACATCCTACTACGGATGAAGTTAAATAAGTAGTGTTTGAACTCAATGGAGACAGTGCCAGTGGCCTGATGGGTTTACTCGACATTTTTTCAACAATGTTGGGACACTATTGGTGATGATGTAGTTAATGTGGTTGATTTTTTCTTTACTGGTACCACCCTTCCTAAGTCTATTACACATACTAATTTGTTGCTATTACCTAAGAAGGATATTATTCAATTTTTCTCAGACATGAGACCAATTAGTCTGAGTAATTATCTTAACAAAGTAATTTCAAGGGTGATGAATGATAGAATGGGGGTTCTTCTTCCCTTTCTGATTTCACAAAACCAGTCTGGTTTTGTGAAAGGAAGAAACATAACTGAAAATATTTTGCTTGCTTAGGAGATTATTACTTATATTAGTAAGAGAGGTAAACAAACAAATGGGGTGATCAAACTAGATATGACAAAGGTGTATCACAAAGTGGATTGGGGTTTTCTGATGAAGGTATTGGAGAGAATGGGTTTCGATGACAGTGTTGTGGATAAAGTTTGGAGGGTGGTTGCTAATAACTGGTATTCTATTCTTATAAATGGCAGGGTACTGGCTTCTTCCACTCATCTAGGGGGTGAAGCAAAGGGGGCCCTTATCCCCTGCTTTGTTCATTCAAACTATTGATGTTCTCTTTAGAAGTTTAAATGCTTTGTTCTGCAATGAGGTCTACAAGGGATTTGGATTACCAAAATGGAGTGATAATATTAATTTTCTTGCTTATGTAGACGATACTATTATTTTTACTTCAACAGATGGAAGATCTTTAGAGTTATTGATGAAAACTGTGAGGGATTATGAGAAGCATCAGGGCAGATGATTAATAAAGCAAAAAGCTCATTTTTTGTCTTTCACAAAATAGCAAATGAGTTGATCTCTGACATTGAAGTGAATACTGGCTTTTCTAGAGGGAAGTTTCCACTTATATATTTAGGATGTCCTATTGGTCATGCCAAGAAGAAAAAAATATACTTTGCTGAATTGATGAAAAAAGTGCATAACAAGCTGCAAGCTTGGAAAGGGAAATTGTTGTCATTTGGAGGTAAGGTTGTGTTAATTCAAAATGTGTTAAACAACATCCCTATATATCTCCTATCTGCTATTACTCCTCCAAGGTGTGTTTTTCATGACTTGCGCGCATAGAGTTTTTGCTAAAATTTTTTGGAGGTTTAGGGAAATATGAAGTAACACGCATTGGGTGGCTTGGACAGATTTATACAAACCCAAGGAGGAAGGGGGTTTGGGTTTTATATCCTTGTTTGATGTATCTAAAGCTTTATTTGCAAAATTATGGTGGATATTTAGAACACAAAAGACTTTGTGATCTAATTTTATGTGGAACAAATACTGTAAAAAGGAGAGGCCTCAAAGGGTTGAATGAAAAAGGGTTTCTTTAACTTGGAACTCTATGCTGGAAGCTAGAGATTTGATTGATCAACATATATAGTGGGAATCCAAATATGGCCATTCAAGTATCTGGTATGAGAATTGGTCACAGTTAGGGGCACTTCACTACATATTACCTATTGACACTACTAAACATGTACAACTGGAAGAAGTCACAAAATGCTTCTTGAATGGGAAGTTGAATTACGATTTGTTGCAAACAAGTTTTCGGGAAGATCTCAGTAGACATGTAATACAACTCTAGAGGAGTTTTGAAGATGAGGATCAGTGGAATAAACCTTGGTGGATGCTTCAAGCTGCAGGAAAGTACACAGTGGGATCTACTTGGGATTTTCTAAGGGAGAAAAATGAAGCTTGTATAAATTACAAGTATATCTGCAATACAGGAATTCCTTTTCAGGTATCATTCTTCACTTGGAGACTATGGCAACAAATGCTTCCTATTGGAGAAGTTCTTGTTAGGAATATGATGTGTGATGATGTGGTGTGTGGTTGTTGTGATGGCGGAGTATAGGAGACTATTGAACAACTATTCATTAGATGTTCAGACACTAATTCAATATGGAGATACTTTGCAGGTACAACAGGAGTGGAAGGTCCTTTCTTGCAATTCAAAGACACTGTGTATAAATAGTGGAAAGCAGAAGTTTTTGCAAAGCTTAAACCACTGATAATGGTTGTGCCAATGTTTATTTTTCGGCAAGTATGGAGAAGAAGAAATTCTATGAAGTTTGGAGGTTCAATGTCTTATATGTGTATGAAAGGAATAATAGGCAATAATTTAATTCTTTTGGCGAAGTAGTTATATCCATGGATGCATAACATGCCTTCTAATTGGCCTAAAGTAGTAAGATTCTTGACAGAGTATACTCCTAGGATAGATTGCAAAGTGGTCTATTGGAAACTACCTAGGGAGAATACTTCCAAGTGCAATACTGATGGGCTTCAAAAGGTAATCCAGGACCAAGTTCTTCTACGTTTTGTATTAGAGATGATCAAGGCAATCTTGTATATGGTGAAGGAAAGATGAATGGAGTGTAAAAGAATCTAATAGATGAAATTGTTGCTCAATATTGTAGGAATCACAACTTATTTCCATTGATATTGCAAACAGATTCCTTAGTAGTCAAGAAAATGGTAGAAGGGGAGTGGCACATCCCTTGGGAGGTGACACATGAGATCAGAAAAATACAGGTACTTAAGAAATGGTTGGAGGTGGCTATTGAACACACATTGAGAGAAGGAAACAAGCTGGCAGATTTTATGGCTAACACTATTTTTTCTTTTGCAGGAACAAATTCAGTATGTTATAATGATTTCCAAGCTTTACCTAGTGAAGCTAAGCCTTTATTAAACATGGACAAAAGGCAAATTCCTAGTCCGAGGATAAAAAAGCTACAAAATAGAAACTTTGCACATAATGGATGATAAAATAGCATGATATCGTCAAATAGAGGTACCTACAACCCAAGATAATACAATACTATGCAACAGTAGAATGGAGAGACCAAAATCAAATATAGAGGTCCGTTGGAAAAATAGCATAGAGGAGGTTAATAGTAATCGAAGAATACTTGAGGAAGACCGACGTAACATTGTCCTAAGGCTTTAGATAGTGGTATTAAATCCTTGATGAGCTCAACCTGTCAAAGCTGAAGGATTAAACATACAAGTTTCTAAATTAGGTAAGTGTTATTTAAGATAATAGGTAATACAATCAAAGGGAGAGAGGCAATCACCTGACTTAAAGCTTCGACTAAATCGCATTGAGTTGGAGAAGTCTTTGGTTGGGATGATATCATGATGTTAGTGAGACTAGTTAACGTCTGATAAGAAATACACCCAAAGCTCGATGTACCTATTGAGTCATTTCTGGTTGTTGTGAAGGTAGCTAAAGCTAGAGCACGAAATGTTGATGCAGAAACCAATGTGTGTGTCCTAGTCTAGGGTTTGTAATGGCGAAGTGAAGAAGATAACCCGATCCCCTTTCCACTTTCCTATTTTGTTTCCTAATTTAGCATAGGTGTAGTATTTAGTTTTTGGATCGGGTTCCTTTTTGGGCATGGCCTTGGTTGTAACATTTGGTCCTATTTCAATCAAAAGGGTTTGCCCATCAGTTATAATTAAAACAATATGTTGATCCAAGAAAACCAGGAAGAAGTGCTTTGTATGTAAGGATGCTAGTTTTGTTTTGATATAAATATTTTCTAAATGATTTCAGAACATTACTCATAGGAATAACCTATTTTTATATATGTTTTATAAAAAATAACAAAGGGAGCCACAAAAGAACTACAATTCCAAATCAAAATGCTCCATAATTGTTGCTAAATTTTAATGAACTTATTTTTTTATTTGAGGATGTATCTTAATTTGAATCAACTTATGTTATATATATAAAATGTATGTTTTACTTTGAACTACATGTTTTATTTTATTACAAAACTGATGCATTTTTACAATTTTTTAATTAACAATTTACAACAAAATTTTGCATCTATTCCAACAGATGTCAATTATGTGTTACAACTTACAATAGAATTTTGCATATGTTCCAACACAATTTTGCATCTTTTCCAACAAATGTCAATTATGTGTTACAACTTACAACATAATTTTGCATATGTTCTAATAGAATTTTGCATTTGTTCTAACAAATGTCAATTGTGTGTATAGTTTAAAACATAATTGTCATTTGTTGCAACATATGTCAGTCTGTTGTTATTTTGACTAATAAGTAATTAGATTACAATTGTCGTTAAGTGACAACAATCCATGACTTTTCTACACTGTCATTGACACAACTTATACTGCACTGTCATTACAAGGACATCATTACAACTCTTCATATTCCAATCTTTACAAACTCTTTTGTTGAATCAACTTTTTCAAAAATTTGCGACTCTTTATATTCCATTCAAAAAAATTCAACTCTTCACATTTTAAATCTTTTAAAACTCAAAATTTGCAACTCTTCTTCAAAAGTGCAACTTCATAATCGTTATAAGAGAAATCTTTTACACACAAGGATGTAGAAGAGGAAATAAACTTTTACAAGAAGAGAAAAATTTTGCAGGAAGGGGAAAGCTTTTACAAGAAGAGGAAATTTTAGCAAGTAGAGGAAAAATATGAAGAAGATTACAAGAAGAGAATTCTTTTTTCGAATTATATTGAATCGATGAATCATCTCAGTTCCTCAATAGGCCTAGTCCCTAAATCCCTAAACTAAATAGGGCGCTTATAATCACGATCATGCCGCATCAGCTCTTTCAGTCACTACGACATGTGTCGCACCTATAGTGACAAAGAGTTTGATAAGACTCTCAGATAAGAAAGATCAATCCTGAATAAGCTTCAATGTATTGTCATTCTAAATCTTTTTATAAGCAAGGAGATATTTATAAGAAGATAGTTGTCAGGTCAGTCTAGTCGGAAAGAAGCTTTCTTACACTTTGCTTTATATTGAAAGAAGTCTCCCTCCTTGAGAAAGTAGCCTTTCTATCACTTAGTGGATAACTCCTTGCTCCATTCCGCTTAAGGTGGCACGCCTTAGTCCCATAAGCTTATGCCTATACTTTCTTTCTCTTGTAATATACATAGTAAACCACTTTAAACTCGCAGTTAGTCTTGGCCCAACACTGCCCGGGGGTTGGCCTTTTAAGGCTTATTTCACTTCTTTTTTCTTTTTCTCTTATTGCTAATTGGAACTCCGGCTCCGATAACCTCCTGAACCTTATCCATTACGTCAACCCTTCTTCAACAAGGGGAAGATAGGAGGTAATTCCCTTTTTTAAGGCCCCTAACCTAGTCCTGTTTTGGTTCTCCACTGGAAAGATTTGAGATACCTTCTCCTGCCCTATAAAGTAAGGGAGACTGACACTATGTTTTATAGAAAGAAAAATAGTGATAAGGAGTTGCAGAAAAGTCCCCGAAAAAAGGAAGCGACTTTTCCCGATAGAGTAGAGGGCACAGTCTTTGGCCTAGGTAAAATAAAACCAGGCCTCCCCTTCCACCCAAGTAGACTATTCTCTCCTTATGGAGGCTAAGAAAAAAGAGATATCCTTGCACAAGGCGAAAGATCGATGTCCTTCAGAATTCTAAAAAGATCAAGAATTGCGTGCCTTTAGATCCAGTCTTTCTTGATTCATAATCAAGATGAAAGGTCGGATGTACTTGTTCAGGTCAGGTCTACTTTTGGTCATTCTTTTCTCTGAAAAATAGAATATTGCTCAAAGAAGGTGACTCATAGTCTCTTATCCCTAACCAAGGGGTTACTTACTAATACTATTGCAAGGATTACTTATTTTTCCTTCAATGATTTAGTCAATGTAAAATTAATATATGTATATAAATCTATTATTTACAATGAACAACTTACATTTGTTTTCTAACCGATTGATTGTTTAGTTGCAAGGTTTTTCATGAAGTCGCAAATGAAACCTATGTATATTAGAAGGTAGCACTGGTAGACTTTCTGATTGTTTCATGGCGAGTGGTAAAATGCAGAGAACATTAATAAAGTTACATCTTTCATGAAGCAATGTAGAAAATGAGGGAATACAGAAACGTTATACAAAAAAGGTGCGGTAATAATTAATTTTATTTTTTCTCATATGTATTCAGGTGTTTATCGATGTATTCACCCTTTTAAATATATTTTTTTCTCAGATGGACTTTTTTCAAAAATAATACGCTAGAAGAACTTGAAGTGGAATTGTTTAAGCAAGCATCAAATGGAGGCCACATTGTTGCATCATATGTGATTGCCATAATTTCAGTCTTCTATAGTGGTGAATCCGAGAAGGTTATTGATTGGTACATGAAAAAAATGTAGCCACAGACAGTAAATGTTGACAGAGTTTATAAAAAATATTGACAAATATCTGGGTGAAAAATTCTTTAGTTCTGGGAGAAAGACCCACTTGTTGCACTATTCAACATCAGCAATAAGTTCGCAGGAATGGCCAGCCTGATAGTGATGATAATGGTAAACATATCAATTTTCATTGTCATGTGTGTAGTTGTGATGTAGAAATTGCTAATATAGTTAGTGTGTTTCCTAAGACTTAGAATCATCTATAATTTATCTTTCAATTATGTAATACTTTTTGGTACGAAACTATGTGCATAAGCTGCAACTTATCAATTTTCTATTATTTTTTCCTCAATATATAGTTGTTTGGTATATGTTGCAACATATGTAAATTCTGTTGGAAAATTACCACACGAAATTGATATATGTACAAACATAATTTTAATTTGATGTAATATATGACTAATCTATTGGAACTTATGAACATTTCTGTGTGGTAAATTTCCATGAATGGATCATATGTTGCAATACATATGTAACATTAAATGTCATTTTTCATTGTGATTAAATATGATTGTGATATAAGACAAGAATTGATCATTATGTATTGTTTTATAACATTTTTTATTACTAAATTAAGGTCAAAGTAACAATCTTCATCAAATTTATCAATACATCAATCCATTTAGGATAATACCATCAGTTGATCATCTAATGACTATGTGATTCAATATGATTGCGATATAAGAAAATAAGTAATCATTATATATTGTGTTATAACATTTTTGATTAATGAATTAAGGTCAAATATAATAATATTCAACAAATGTATCCACTTATAAATCTATCAATTTGGAATATGTTACAACATATGTCAATTCTATTAGAAATTTACATGTAACACCTCGAAAATTTCTAAGTTAAGACTCGAACCATTCTTCATTTACTTCTAGGGCCATATTGGGGGATTCTTAAATTACCCATAAAGATAAATTCTTTAGTGTGAAAATGATTTTGGTTATCAATTGAAGTCACTAGAAACTCCTAGCACAAAGTTGAGTTGAAAGTTTCCTTATCGATTAAGTTTTGATATAAGATTTTACTTGGATCAACTTCAAACGACCATATATCTTAGAATATAAAGAGTTACGTGGACCATAACCTATCAAATTAAAGGTATTTGAATCCTCTTTCCAGCCACCAATTTTGCGTCAATCCAAATTTTGAGTAAAAATTTATTGACTATTTTAGTAACCTGATATAGTGTAGTGACGAATTAGCCGACGGTAAAACATTAAAAAGGGTCTTTTTTATCTTTTTACTTCTAAGAAAACTCTAAACTAATTTCTTGATTAATTAAAGACCCAAAACAATCAGATTTTCATCTCTTAATTCATCATTCTATTCTCTCTTAAATCCTAAGGCAAAACTTTAAGGGAAAAAAAAATCAAAATAGAAGACTCCATTCAAGATTCTTCTTCAAGGTAAGCCTTTCTCAAAGAATTCCATTCTTTACAACTCAAATTCCTCCACATAATTATGAATCACTAATGAAAACCATAATTCTTGGCCATAGAGTTTCAAGAAACTAACTCAAGAAATCTCAAGAAAGGTTTTCTTGATTTTTCTCCTTCAAGCTAGGGTTTCAAGGCTTCTAATCAAGTTATTCTTCAAGATTCTTGATTCTTGTTCTTCCAAGAATGTAAGGCTATCATAGTGTTGGACTAATTCGTTCTCACACCCTACATCTACTTTCAAATCAGTAAAAGAGTAATCTAGGATTCTACCCCTAGATTTGAGTATTCTTTAGATGCGTTAATTTTGAATTCTCGAGTTCCTATTTCTTTTAAAAATTATATTCCTAATTATTGAGTTTCTATATTGTTATTGAGATCCTTGTGTTGATTTGTTCATGTCTATATTTTAGCATGAACCCTATTTTGAGTTATAAATTTTGAAAAGTTTTTTTAAAGCCAACACTTAATGTCTTAAACTGAGTTTTGAGAAAAAGTTTAAAGGTTCTATTTCATAATAAGGACTTAAGAGTTTCTAATGCTATATATATATATATATATATATTGATTATTGGACTTGAAAGATAAGTTTATAAGTTCATGTTTTCAAGAAGGTAAACATGTCGCATGTTTTGAAAAGTATTTCAAGTAATGTAAGAAGTTCATTCTTTGTAATGGGTGAATTGAGCACAAAGTTATATTAATTATTTTGGGAGTAGTATCGATCACCAAGTTGGGTTAGAGTCTTTTATGATTCGGAAGTCCCATAGAACTACATAGCCAACGTAGGATAGGATAGCATTGATTCTTCATGCTACTCCTCACTGCCTCTGAGAAGGCTAATTAGATGGATCCATAGTCACAATATCATCTTATACAACCAACAAGGTATAGGATGGGCTTTTGCAACGTGTGGCGGGACGTTGTATCCTTGCTAGGCTCATAGTAATAGTTGTCAGTTAGAGAAACTCCCCACAAGTAAAGTATATTATTTTTGTTGTATATTTTATCGTAAAGCTTAAATGGTTTTCACTTCATGTTTATGTATTGATTCTGTTGAGTTTCTTTTAGTCATTGAGTTAAGTTATTTGTTTACTCAACCATATTACATACTCGTACATTACATGTACTGATGTCATTCGACTGCATTCTTTTATGATGCCGATATAGGTGTTCATGATTATCAACAGGCGCTTCGTTGAGATCATTCTACACTCCAATTAGCTTTGGTGAGCCTCGTTGTATTCTAGAGGACTTCACATTTACTTTCCAGTTAGTAGTTTTGAGGTGTCGTGGGTCTTGTCCTGACATCCTTCCTTTATAGTAGAGGCTTCATAGATAGACAATTTTGGAGAGTCTTTCAATTTTAGTTATTTTATTTAAAATTTATGTTTCTTACTCAATATATTCAGCAAAGTTTTGAGATTCAGTAAGCTGTTTCTAAATGTTTCTTTCAATTTGATGCTTAGGTATGCTTGAGTTAGTCTTCTGCTTATAGTCAGCCATGATGAGGGTTTGCTTGGAGACAAGCAATGGTTCTCAAGTGTCGGCCACGTCCAGGGTGTGGGCTCGGGTTGTGAGATTACCACATAGAATTAACATCTTTACCAACAAAATTTTAATCTGATGCAACACATGACTAATTTGTTAGAAAAATTGTAACGAGTAATGACCCTCTAGGTCATTTTTGTGTTTGTGCCTTTTTTCATCATTTAGTTGGTTCCTATAGCCACCCTAAGTCATCAATGACTTATTGGGACTGATATCTTAGTCACCTGGTCATTCATTTGGTTTTTATGTGAATTTCTTTATTTTGGATCTTTTGAACCTTGAACGGTTGTTTTCGATCAAATGTTCTGGAAGATGAACTCAAAATCCAATTCTAATGATTCCATCAACTTTGGAAGGTCATTTTAGGCTAGTGGCATGGTTGGCATGACTCCCGAGGCTTCCAGTGCGAGTCAATGCGATTAGACATTTTAGCTTTTAAGTTAAGACCTAAGTTTTACCTTGGTCAACATTCTTTGTAAACATGTTCGGATAAGAATTCCCTCATCATGGTTAGCTCTGAAATGTCGAGTTTTGTTTAGTACGACCCTTTGTGTGGATCCTGAGACTCTCGGGCTAATTCTAAGCCTTCTTGTGGATTTTTGGCTTAAAATAAAGTTTGGGTGTGGGACCTAATTTTGTTGAGACAACTTCATATCGAAATGTTGACTGCTCCGTTGATTCTGGAATATAGAATTTTGTAGGGTAGCATACCTCATTTGTGAGCATGGTTCCGAATGAATTCGAGACACCCCATCAGAGATTTGAACTTGCCAAAAATCAGCTAATGTGCATCCGCTCGTGCAAGCCTATATTGGTCTTCACGATTACAGTCCACCTTGGTCTTGTTCTTAGATAAGTTAAATGTTTTCCTCCAAATTTGAATGGTTGTGTCGTGTTCATGAAGTCCTGGCTTGTCAAGCCTCCGCATTTGAGAGCCACCAGTCTCGTTCGCGGCACCTAGGTTTGCTGGCCTTCACACTCGTCGACTTTCCACCACGTTTGGAAAGGGTAACCATCTTGTTCTCCATGTTCGCGGGCCCTTTGGGACACATTTTCAAAGAGCAATTCCATCTGGCCTTTTAAATAAGGACAAGACATGACTCAACTTATTGTGGAAGGTTCAAACCTTTATAATTCCCTAGTTCTAGCTCCAAATGGGTGATTCAAAGTCATGTGCATCCGCAATTATTGAAGCTATATGCATGTCTTATCAAAAACTGTTGAAGGACCTTTGTTTGAGGTAATAAATGGTTGCATTATTTCTTTAATTAAGTTGTTTGGGTGAGATTATTGCATGTTAATGTTTTTTTCGCTTTGAGCCCCAGATTGTGTTTCATTTTTGGAAGACAAGTTCGGGGTACTTGTTAGTTTTAGTTTTGATGATGTGACAAACCCAGGGACCTTGTAAAGGGACCTAATCTAGCGCCAATATACACACAACTGCCAGGCTGGAAAAAGTACAATTGGTTGGTGCACAATCTCCAACTGTGGCAGAAACCTCAGCCAATGGCATGGCCTCAAAGGTTGTGACTAATCTTCAACTGTGTGTATAGTTTGTCATCATCAAAAAGGGGGAAAATGTTGGTTGTAGTTTTGATGATGTGAAAAACCTAGGGACCTTGTAAAGGGACCTGATCTGGCGCCAATATACACACAACTGCAAGGCTAGAAAAAATACAATTGATTGGTGCACAGTCTCCAACTGTGGCAGAAGTGGCAGAAACCTCAGCCATTGGCATGGCCTCAAAGGTTGTGACTATTCTTCATAAAGATTATGTCCAATAGTCATAACTCTAGTTTTTACAACTTGAACATACTCTCAAGAACTCTTGCAAAGGCTAACAAAAGTGAAGAATCATCCTGTAGAACAATAGGGACCTGATAGAGCTGCAAGCCTAGTTGTCTTAGGATTATTTCCTCTGCACATACATTGTAAATCTGTTCCTAAATCTATAAAAGATTCAGATATAGTGTTTGGTTGAAAAGTCTAAATCAGTTAAGGGAACTGATTTAGTGGGCATTATCGTTTTGTTGCTTAGTCAAAGTCTAATTCATCTAGAGTGGGTGGTTTAGTTGGCAACCTGTGTGTTGCTTAGTTGAATCCTAAGTTGTCTAGTGGTGATAACTTAGTGGGCAGTGTGACATCTGCTTAGGCTCTTCAAGTAATAGAGTTATTACTTGGTCGTGAGATTCATAACCTTTTCTCATGTTGATTGTAACTGTTGTTCGCTTTTTCTTAAGGAAGATTAGTGAAAACAGTTGAAAATCCTGTGTGACAGGTCATGGTTTTACTCCCTTGAGCAAGGAGGTTTCCACGTAAACTGCTTGTGTTGTGATCTTGTTATTATTTACTCTTTGTTATTGTTCTTGTTGTGTCAAGGGACCTGGTCCATTGACTAAAAGTGGACGCACATATTCTATTAATTGGTATCAGAGCGGGTACTCTCTAGCTGGTTAACACCAAGAGAGATATTTATGCAAAAGAATGGTTGCTCCACTGAACCTCGAAGAAGGATAATCTTCAACATAACCTCCTCGTTTCAATGGTTAGCTTTACAGTTGGCGGAAAACAAGGATGCGCGACTATCTTATGGCTGAGGACAGTGAGTTATGTGACATAGTTATTGATGGACCGTTCATTCCAACCGTGGAAGTGAAAGATGGTGAAATCACAAAAGTTGTTCCAAAGACTCGTAAAAAGTACAACGAGGCAGACAAAAAGAAGATCGAGAAAAGCTACAGAGCTAAGAAGCTGTTAGTGTGTGGTATAGGTGCTGAAGAGTACAATCGCATCTCTGCGTGTGAATCGGCAAAGGAAATCTGGGATAGTCTAAGAACAGCTCACGAAGGGACAGAGTAGGTGAAAGAGTCTAAGGTAGATATGCTGACCACCCAATATGAGAACTTCACAATGAAAGAGGGTGAAAGCATTCATGACATACATACAAGGTTTTCATCCATAACAAACCAGTTGCAAAGCTTGGGAGAACCCATTAGCTCTAGTAAGCAGGTCAGGAAGATTCTTCGAATTCTTCCCAAGTCAAGAGCAAATATAGTAGATGCCATAACTGAAGCAAAGGACTTGAAAGTTTTGACGATGAATGCGCTCATTGGAAATCTCAAAACTCATGAAATGAACAGAAATCAGGACACCTCAAAGAAGGAAGCTAAGAAAGACAAGTCTTTAGTTCTCAAAATCAAGTCTGGAGATGACTCTAGTGAAGAGGATGCCATGGCTTATCTAACCAAGATATTTAAAAAAATTGTGAGAAAACATGGAGGGTTCAAGATAAGTGAAATGACCCAAAAAGTTCTTTAAAATGTGCTTCGGAAGTTACCGGAAACTTGTTTAGCTATATATAAAAAATCCGTTTTGTTTTTCGAAAATCTGACTTCATATTCTTGTTTAGGGGGTCAAATTGAGTGGAAAATGGGTCTAACCCAAATTTTAGAGCAACCGTATCAAAATCCAAAATTTCCAAGTGAAGCCTTTTTCGAGGGTCTACTTTGGAGGGTCATATCTCCTAGCACACAAATTATTGGGTGGCCAATAACATATCCGTGGAAAGCCCTTTGAGTTAGCTACCTAACGCACTTCGTTTCACCTCATTCGGAGTTCGGACGAAGAAGTTATGCCCATTTTCGTAAAATCTGTCCGGCAGGAAAGGCAATTTCCAGTGAGCGTTTTTACTGTTCACCCGCCTCATTTTTTTTTCTAAGTGTTGGACCATTTTTCCAAAGGGCATATGTTATTTCCTATATACCATTAGTTCAATTCCCATCTCTAAAACATTTCCCAAAACACCTCTCCCATACTTAGACACATTTTCTCTCAAGTTCTCTCAAGAACCCTAATCCAAAACCTTCCTCAAGATTGAAGAGACTCTTGCTCCAAGTTCCAAGCTTCCATTGAAGACACTCTCAAGACCTTCATAAGAACTCAAGGTATGTGGTGTTGAACTCATGGGTCCTTCCACCCATAGTGCCTAGACTCTATTCTACTCACTAATTCATGGTTTAAGTTAAGATTCATAAATTAGTCTTGTTCTTTGTAATAATTTCCTGCACATTGAATTTTAAACATGAAAAGTGATTGTTTTGAGCATGTTGTGACTCTAGAACTTGAATCTAAATTTGGAATGGATGTGGAGATTTTCATGTGGTATTGTGGGTGTTAAAAGGTGTTGTTGTAGGTTGTTCACTGGTTTGGCTGCATAATTACTACCCTATTTTCCATGCTCTTTGATTCCATTACATGCCTTCAAGGTGTTTGACAAAATGTCCAACTATGGAGAATTGATGAATCGATGCTTTAAAGCTTGAGTTATGAGATGTATGGCAATCCAGAGATGTGTTGATGACAAACTAAGCTTGTGTATATGTTCATTCCATACGTGAGATTGCATTAGAGCCTAATGGGAATTTCCTATATAAAGTGTTGCATGACCATGCCCGGTCCGGGGGAAAAGAACCGGACAACCATGTGAGAGGTTTATATCTCACCACCTAGGATGCTTGGGGTGTGACCAACATCAACCATGTGAGAGGTTTATATCTCACCACCTAGGATGCTTGGGGTGTGACCAACATCAACCATGTGAGGGGTTTATACCTTGCCACCAGGGTGTCCGGGTGTGAACGGCATCCCCCATCCTAAGTTGGGGTTATAGATTGGTTGGATCATGCATACACATATGATATCTACTATTAGTATAGATTTACTTAAACATGTTTTGACTTCACTTTGATCATGCATCCTCATATTGTTATTCATAATGCCTATGAAACTATTTCTTGTATTTCGATTGTGTCCTTGTCTATTGTTGTGTTGCACCCCGCATACTTAGTACATTCCAAGTACTAACGCATATTTTGCCTACATGAAGTCACCATGTAGGGACCGGAGTTACTCTTGATCCTTCTCTCCATTCACGTGGCTAGTACGGTGCTTATCCGAGTTGTTGGTGAGTCCTCAATGATTCGAGGGCTATGTTATGTTTCCTACTCCTATGTTTTGAGACTTTAGCTTGCAATTGTATTTTGTCTATGAGGGGAGCCGGTAGTATGTCATGGCCCCATCCTATCTATGAATGTAGAGGTGTGCGTTGGACAAATATTTTGTAAATGAGCTTGACTCTTATTCTATGATGTCATTTTGAAATGGTTTGCCCTTAGTCCCTATTTCCCGTTAATTAATGTTGAATGTACTTCCGCGACCGATGAAGTGTGATGACAAGTTTGAGAGGCTTGTTTGGGGTTCCTTCGGGTTCCTCATTCGCCATGTCACGTCTAGGCCCTAGGCTTGGGTCGTGACAATAAGAGGGAATCTCCCTCGTGCTGCAACTATTAGTGATCTTTGTCACAAGTGCGAAAAGGCGGGGCACTTCATAAGAGATTGCCCGATACTCAAAATTGAAAACAAAGAGTATCAAAGACCTGGAGGTGAAAAAGACAATAGAAGGGACCTGGTACTTGAGAAAAATGCAAGAAAAGCCACAGCTGACTACGTTGTGAAGAAGGCTCTTGCTGTCTGGGGAGATTCTTCAAGTGAGTCAGAAGAATAATAATGTCCTGATGATGCGTCTATGCTGGTTGTTCAAGATGATGCCAACATATTTAATGGCATGCTCGCTCTCATGGTGAAATCAGATGATGAAGAAGATGAAGAAAAGGTAACTCTCCTTGATCTTAAACAAAACTTGAATACTTATTCTATCAGAAGGCTGAGAAACTTAGCTGGTGTTTTGATTGACTCTGTCATAGAGTTAACCACTGAAAAGGACTCTATGAATAATAGTCTTGATAGTCTGAGTGAAGAAATAACAGTGTCGACTATACAAATGTCAGTTACTGATGAACAAGTAATGGTTCTAGAATCTGAAAGTCTAGAACTCAAGGAACAATTAAGTCTAATGATTGAGAAATCTGTAAAAAAAGGTGGAGGCTACTAGCTTGCAAGAAGAGCTAGAAACCAGTCTGAATAAGGCTGAAACCAGACTTGCTCTAGCCTTGGAAAGAAATGATCAGATGGTCCGTCTTAAGGAAGAACTTCAAACTTCTTTAAAATGGACCAGTGCCACCAACCTACTTTCCAAAATCACCAGTCAAAGCAACTACAACAAAAAGGGATTATGTAGCCTAAATATCACCCCTCCCTACAATCCCCACAGTAAATATGTCTCTGTGTTGGATAATTTATTATGTCTTCATTGTGGTCGAAATGGCCATTTGAAAGGGGACTGTCCTGCCTAGAAGGCCTCTCAAGAAAAGTTTTCAGTCTATTCTTGATAGAAGACAACTCCAAGAAGGTGACCTGGTCCTATTCTTAAATCCTTGAACAAGAAAAAAGCAAACCTGCCTCACTAGGCAAGAAACACTCTAATTACGCTCTTATCAGCGTATTGAGAACTCAGATTGAAGTGGGTTCCCAAATCTAATAAGTGATTTGTGTTGCAAAGGGTGAAGGAAGTAGCAGTTAGTGCTGGTTCATGGACAGTGGATGCTCGAAGCACATGACTGGGAGCGTCAAAAACTCCCTTTCACTCAAGGCACTTCAAGATAAAGGTGTCTCATTTGGCGATGGAAAGAAGGGGCACATCCTTGAAGTTGGCAGAGTTGGAAAGTCACTTGAAGATTCCATTGAAAATGTTTACTATGTGAGTGGGTTAAAACACAGTCTTCTCAGCGTCTCCCAGATTTGTGACAAGGGAAACAAAGTCAAGTTTTATTCCGACAAATGCATTGTAACCAGCCTAACTAACAAAAAGGTGATCTTGAAGGCTAGAAGACGGAAAAACATGTATGTGACAGATCTGGAAACAACTCATGGAGACAATCTGACATGCCTCAGTGCTCAAAGTGAAAATGCCATTCTATGGCATATGAGGCAAGGTCATGTGAGCTCGTCTCTATTGAACAAGCTTGTATCTAGGGACCTGGTATGTGGTTTGCCGAAATTGAAGTTCAGTGATGTCAAAGTGTGTGCGCATGTGCCAAAGGGAAACATACCAGATCCTCATTCAAACCAAAGAAGTAAGTAAGCTCTTCAAGGGTTCTTGAGTTGCTACACATGGATCTGTGTAGGACTGTGAAAATCCAAAGTCAAAACAGAAAGAAGTATATCCTAGTGATTGTGGATGACTACTCAAGATTCACGTGGACTATGTTTCTCAAGTCAAAATCTGAGACAACTAATGTGCTGATGATATTTTTCAAGATGATCCAAACCAAGCTCAACTTCTTGATTGCAGGGATCAGGTCCGACCATGGAACCGAGTTTGAAAATGCGAAGCTTGATACATTTTGTACTGAAAGTGGTATTAATCATAACTTCTCAGCTCCTAGAACACCTCAACAAAATAGTGTGGTGGAAAGGAAGAATAGAACTCTGGTAGATATTGCCAGAACTATGCTCATCGAGTCTAATCTTCCTCAAAACTTTTGGGCTGAAGCTGTCAATACTGCGTGTTATGTGACTAACAGATGCTTGATTAGGTCTCTCCTGAACAAAACTCCGTATGAACTGCTCAACAATAGGAAACCCAAGCTCAGTTACCTAAAAGCCTTTGGGTGCAAGTGCTAAACAACGACAAAGATGATCTGGGAAAGTTTGATCCAAGAAGTGATGAAGGTGTCTTTGTAGGATACTCATCTTCAAGCAAATCTTATAGAGTTTTCAACAAAAGAACACTATGCATTGAAGAGAGTTTTCATGTGATTTTTGATGAAAGTGGTGATCTGAAAAACCATGAAGGACGATGATGATCTTATTGAGCTTTTCAAAGTCCAGAATATTGAAGCTAACAGGTCTGAAACTGAAGGGAATCTAGAGTTTGATGGTGTTGATCCTAGTCTAGCTAAGAAGATGAAGAAGAATGACCAACCTACTATGGGACCTGGTCCGTCTCATTATGCAAGTCAAGAGGAAACTCATTCTCTTGAAAATGACGATTCTGAAGATGAAGAAGAACAGACGGTTCAACCTCAACCCTTGGCCTCTAAACCAGGGTGGAAGCACAGTTCATCTCACCCCCTCGATAATCTCATTTCCCCATTGAATTCTAGAATACAAATGACGTCACAAACAAGAAATCTGGTTGCGTTTTCAGCCTTCATTTCTACCATTGAGCCTAAAAATGTGAAAGAAGCCCTGAAAGATGCTGACTGGGTCAATTCAATGCAAGATGAACTTCATTAGTTTGAGCGGAGCAATATGTGGTACCTGGTCCCAAGACCTGCTGACAGAACAATCATAGGGACCAGGTGGGTGTTCAGAAATAAGCTTGATGAAAATGGGTTTATCACTAGGAACAAGTCCAGACTAGTTGTTCAAGGCTATAATTAGGAGGAGGGCATAGACTATGACGAGACATTCGCCCCTGTTGCTTGAATATAGGCTATCAGAATCCTCATAACTTTGCAGCCTTCATGGGTTTCAAGCTCTTCCAAATGGATGTCAAAAGTACCTTTTTGAATGGAGATCTAAAGGAAGAAGTTTATGTGAAACAACCACCTTGATTTGAAGATGTTGACCGGCCAAATCATGTGTTTAGGCTAACCAAGGCCCTGTTTGGATTGAAACAAGCTCCCAGAGCCTGGTATGAAAGGCTATCCAAATTCCTGCTAAAGAATGATTTTAAAAGGGGCAAGATAGACACCACCTTGTTTCTGATGAAAAAGGAAAAAAAACTGCTCATCATTCAAGTGTATATGGATGATATCATTTCCGGAGCTACCTCTAAGCATCTGTGTGAAGAATTTGCTACTCTAATGGGGAATGAATTCGAGATGAGCTTAATGGGAGAGTTGAATTTCTTCTTGGGTCTGCAGATCAAGCAAACACCAAGTGGCACCTCAATCTGTCAAGAGAAGTACACAAAGGAGCTGTTGAAGAAGTTTCACATGGTGGACTCCAAGTCTATTGATGCCCCCATGGGGACAAACTCAAAAATGGGAGAAGATGAAGCTGATCCATTAGTGAATCAAACCATGTACATAGGCATTATTGGATCAATATTGTATCTAACAGCTAGCAGACCTGACATTGTCTTCATTGTAGGAATGTGTGCACGATTCCAAGCATGTCCCAGGGAATCACATCTTAAGGCAGCCAAGCGGATTCTGAGGTATCTAAAGAAGACAGGGGACATGGTCCTCTTTTATCCAGCAGGTGACTCCTTTGAACTGGTAGGGTATGAATATGCTGATTTTGCAGGATATCAGGTTGACAGAAAAAGTACCTCTGGAATGACACACTTTCTTGGATCCTCACTTATCTCATAGGGTACCAAGAAACAGAATTCAATAGCTCTTTCAATAACTCTTTCAACAGCTGAGGCAAAATATGTAGCTGTTGCATCTTGTTGTGCTCAACTACTATGGATCAAGCAACAACTTGAAGATTTTGGAGTTCATATCCATACTATTCCTCTCATGTGTGACAATACCAGTGCAGTCAACATGGGAAAGAATCCAGTTCAGCACAAAATAACAAAGCACATTGATGTCAGACACCACTTCTTGAGAGACAATGTTGAAAAGGGAAATATCAGCATGCAGTATTGCAGGACAGAAGATCAAATTGCAGATATTTTTACCAAGGCTCTAAGCAAGGATCAATTTGAGAGTAACATATTGAAGTTAGGAATGATGAATTTGCACTGACTTAATCCCATCCAAAGGCAGCCAATCCTTGTTTTGGCTATGATCTGGAGGGCAGGTATTCTCATTACGCATACTGTATTGTTTAGGTGAGATCAACTATGTACCTATTTCAAGTATACACTCATGGAAATCACAAGAGCAAAGAATGGTCAGAACCATTCAGGAATCAAATCTCATATGCAGTTGAGGACCTGGTCCCTCTCAAGGTTAGCATCCTGTACATTTTGCTTAAACTGATTGAATGAGAACCATTGAGATCTCCACGTGCCAGTCATCGGTCCCTCTGACCGTTGTCCCATCGCTTTAAGTCTAAGCTACGTGTCTACTCAAGGACCTGACACATCATTTCAAGTTCTTTTTATAAGACTTTTCTTCACTCCATCTCTCCTCATTTCAAATCTCCTTCTCTCTAAAAAGCCTTCTGCCCAAACCTTTATTTCCCCCTCATCTCGCTTCTTCTCTGTCACTCTTTATCTTTCTCTCTCAAACAAAGTGTCTCAATCTATCTTTTTCAAAGAAAATGCTAGACTTACTGAATGAAATAGACCCAATGGCATTTTACACATCTTTCGATGCTCCGTCTCCTTCCAAAATGTCAATTATCTCTCCGATCGACATTGGTGAAACAAGTCCTCCTAATCCCCATTCTCCCTTAGACCTCAATAACCTAGCACCCGAACCTGGTCCCTGTTCTGCTATGCTGTCAGACCACTTATTTGAGGGAGACCTTCCCGAGAATAAATCGTCTGAGTCAAATATTCTTGCAACAAGTGAGAGACTAGTCGTTGACAGTCTAACCCAAATGAGGGGAGGGTTACTAAGAAAAGAAGGAGAACAGTTTGTGGACGGTTTGCTTAGGGGCTCTCAACCAGTGTTTGACCAAATTCCTGAGTTTGGTGTGTACCCTTCGTCCGATTCTACTGACACTGACGAGGATAATCGCCCCCTCCGATAGATTGTTCAAAAGAAAATGTTCCCTATATCCATAAAAGGAAAGGAGAAGGTCATAGAGGAGACACCTAAAAGAAGGCCTTTTACTAGATCTAATTCAAAGAAACTGATGGGTGATGCTATGAAATCTAGTATAACAACGACTGCAGAAAGGCTCAAGAAAAGGAAATCGGCTAATGTACTCTTTGAGATTCCTGATACTGATGTGGTGGATGTCTCGGTTGAAGATTCTGAACATGAAGGTGTGGGAAAAATTTCTGAAGAAAAAAGGGAAAACAAGTAAAGAAACTCAGAAAGGGAAAGTCTAAAGCATCTGTGGCAAAAAGTGTTGTGACCAAAAAAGGGAAGAACAAGAGGAAGAGAGAAACCTCTCCTATCATCAAACCAACATCTGGAATGGGACCTGGTCCCATGGGAAGTGAGGATGACCACGGAGAGAGCAAACAGTCAATTGTCAACAACCTACGTCTCCAGAAGGTTCTTGGAGGTCGAGTGTTTGACCCTGATATCATCACCAATCATGGGATGAGTTCTTTGTATGATCTCGTGGAAATCTAGTTGTGGACTCACCTGTTCCAAACCAAGTCACCCGTTTTACATGAGGAAGAGGTACGAGAGTTTTACTATAACATTGAGTTTGAAGAGGATGGTAGCATAAACACCAGGGTAGGGGCCAAAAATTTGCATCTGACTGAGGACCTGCTGGGGCAAATACTAGAGATACCGAGATAAGGGACAAGGTCCGTCATTGTAAAAACTTGCACTATGGAGTTTGTCAAAGAATGCTCTAAAATTCCTAACACACGACGTGCTGGGATTCAAAAGAAACTCATGAAAGGCGAGTACCAGCTGCTCTTTCAATCTATCAACAAGGTACTCCTTCCCCAAACAGAAAAGCGCACTGTTACTTCTACATATGATCTGTTCATCATGGAGTCACTTTGCAAGTTTGATCCCATAGATCTTCCAGCCCTCATGCTAGAGCACATGTATAAGACTGTAGTTAACCACAAGGGCAAACATGGCATGGGATATGGATACTTTTTTACCAAAGTGTTTCATCATCTGAACATATCAATGGAAGCAGGAAAAATTGGAGCTACTAAACAATTCTTCACCCTCAGTACGCTGGTGGAATGTGAGTGTATAAAAGGAAAGGGAAATCCACTGAGCAATGCATCTCAGTTGGTTATGGAACAAGACCAGTTGAAGCATGAACTGGAGGAGATGACCGTGCGAGTGAGCAACAAAGATGCTGAAATTGCCTTACTAAAGGCTGAATTACTCAAAGCGCAAACTGAGGGACCTGGTACTGAAGAGACTAAGGAACTGAAGAAGCATAATGAGGAGCTCCTTGCTAAAATTATTGCTCTCCAAGAGAAAATGATAAAGGATAATGATACAACAAATTCCAGGCTCACTCTTGTTATCAACTCTTTCTCCCATCAGCCTCCCTCCTCATAGTCCTCTCTATTCCTTCATGTGTCGTTTCTTTTTGTGTGGACAGTGTCCGGGGTTCTCAATTTCAGTTTAAATTAAATGTATTGAATGCTGACTTGTGTGAAACGAAATTGATTCCTATTTTTTTGTGACTAATTTCTATTGTTTCCTGCCTTTTTAACCCTGTTAGTGTTGCCCCTGGCTGTGATCTTACTTAAATGATCGTACTTGTTCTGCTGGTTTACTGCACTTTTTTTTATGATACCAAAAGGGGGAATAATTGGGTGATCGTAGAAGGTATTGGATGCTTGTAGAAAGTGGGTTCTTAGGCTGGTATAAGGTTGTCTGGTTGACAGGGGGAAATAAGAGAATGAATTGAATAAGATGTTGTTGATAGGGGGAAGAAATTGTAGGCACTGTGTGTATAGTTTGTCATCATCAAAAAAGGGAAAATGTTAGTTGTAGTTTTGATAATGCGACAAACCCAGGGACCTTGTAAAGGGACCTGATCTGGCGCCAATATACACACAACTACCAAGCTGGAAAAAGTACAATTGGTTGGTGCACAGTCTCCAACTGTGGCAGAAGTGGCAGAAACCTCAGCCAATGGCATGGCCTCAAAGGTTGTGACTATTCTTCATAAAGATTATGTCCAATAGTCAAAACTCTAGGTTTTGCAACTTGAACAAACTATCAAGAACTCTTGCAAAGGCTAACAAAGTGAAGAATCATCCTCAAGAACAACAGGTACTTGATAGAGATACAAGCCTAGTTGTCTTAGGATTATTTCTTTAGAACGTACATTGTAAATCTATTCCTAAATCTATAAATGATTCAGATATTGTGTTTGGTTGAAAAGTCTAAATCAGTTAAGGGTAACTGATTTAGTGGGCAACATCGTTTTGTTGCGTAGTCAAAGTCTATGTCATCTAGAGTGGGTGGTTTAGTGGGCAACCTGTGTGTTGCTTAGTTGAATCCTAAGTTGTCTAGTGGTGATAGCTTAGTGGGCAGTGTGGCATCTGCTTAGGCTCTTCAAGTAATAGAGTTATTACTTGGTTGTGAGATTAATAGCCTTTTCTCACGTTGATTGTAATTGTTGTTCGCTATTTTTTAAGGAAGATTAGTGAAAACAGTTGAAAATCCTGTGTGACAGGTCGTGGTTTTACTCCCTTGAGCAAGGAGGTTTCCACGTAAACTGCTTGTGTTGTGATCTTGTTATTATTTACTCTTCGTTATTGTTCTTGTTGTGTCAAGGGACCTGGTCCATTGACTGAAAGTGGACGCATGTATTCTATCAATACTGTCTTAGGAATTATTGATAGAGTTAATTCTGGAAATTCTTATGCGGGTCCCACGATTTCGATTTGACTCCAAAATTAGTCTATTTCCATTTTATGTGTTCTTAGTGTTGAAATGACCATATTAACATTGTGATTCTATTTTTTATTATGTGGCAGTGTTTTAAGATCGTTTTGGAGGGGAAAACTTCGACATTGCAATTTGGAGCGCGCGATAACTTTCTTTCTCTTAGATTTAGGTTGAATGTGTAAATTTTGGTTGATTAGAATGAACTGGGTGTGAGTACCTAATTTCTCTTATTTCCTTTCTTGGATACCATGTTTTAGGTTTGATCGCCGCTATTTTGGGTGTAGTACCAAGCTAGCCGGGGTTATGTGCTTAAATTTTCTGTTGTGGATTGAATTGTATGTTGTTAGCATGTGTGGCCTTATACTAGGATTAGGTTAGTGTTCCCTTAGACTTGCGGTTCTTGCGACCTTTAGGCCTTGTTCCTTCTCTGACGTCATTTCAAGCGGACTAGCTCCCTATAGACTAGAGTAGCAGCCTTGAGTCTAACCGAATGAGCCTTACTTTAGGCGTTGATTCAACTTTGATGAGCTTCTATTCACTCTCCCTATTTTTACAGCCCTGTTGCATACTAGAGGTTTTCCTGCTTCTTGGGAGATTCGGGATTGGAGTGGCAACAAGATGGGAGTCTTTTGCTATTTTCTTAAGTTTGGACGTCGTTCCACGATGGTATTATTAATAGATGATATGCAGAACTTTGAGGTTCTTGTTGAGGCCATCGGGTTTATTCTTGTTAGATGGGTAGGTTCCCCTAGGAGTTTATTGTCTGGCTGAGCGATAGTCTTATTGGTGTCCCCGTGTGCTCTTTCTAGTTGGGTTGGTGCCCCTAGAGTTACTGTCTGGTAGGGCAGCCCCCAAGTTTACTCTTTGCTAGCTTGGTTGATTCCCCTGGAAGTCTATTGTCGGGATAGGCGGGCCCATTATTGGATTCTTTTGGGTTGAGGGTTTAACTTGGGGGCTCGAGGCTCGGCTTAAGCTTTTTAGTTCTCGGTTCACTTTACTTCACTCTTATAGTTTAGCTATTTTGTGTAACCGCCGGGTTGATGGGGTCCATTCAAACTTTACTTAAACTTGTGGACGAGTGTGCCTTTTGAGCTTATAGGGGTCCAATTAGTTTTATTTAGTTGTACTTAGCCTTTATTTTAGGTATGCTCGTGTGCTTACTTTTAAATTCAGCTTTGACCTCTGTTTGTGTCTAGATTCTATCTTTTCATATTTTCTTTACCTTTCTTGCTTAGCCGCTCTATAATGCCTACTGAGTACCTTTGTTTCGACACTCATACTGCACTTTGCATTTGTTCGTGATGCAGTTCCCGGTACTAGCTACCATCGGTGATTGTTCATGTCAATAACAACTTTTGGATCGGAGGCAAGGGTGAACACATGGAAACCTGGACTTACTTGTCTCCTTCTATATATTGTATAGCTAGTCTTTTCTATTTTGAGACAACTTTGCTTTGGTCCACTTTTGAGACTAGTAGTCTCTTGTTAGCTCAACCGTGTACTTATGACTTCCAGGTTCCGAAGGAATCTTTGTGTAGATAGTTTTTGTTTTCTTCTGCTTTTATTTTGTTTTGTTGCTTAAAGTATTGTGTCTGCTTATTTCTACCTTTATACATGATGAGTCCACGATTCTGACTCATTTACGGCTTTATTTTAATAGATTTATAGTGTCCTCAAATGCATATTTGGTGCCAATAACTGATGTAAATCCTTGAATTTCAGGTATTTGGATTGAGGAACAAAGCATGGACACTGTTGAGCCAAAAGGAACAAGGCAGCTGAAAGAACGAAGGAAAGAAAGCCTGAGGATCGCGTAACCCATTAGGTGAGTCGCCGAACGGCCAGGGTCTCACCTAATGTTCCAGAGTGCTAAGCCCTGAAGGAGAAAATCTAGTCGATGAGAGAAAGGAGGAGTTGCCGAACGGTTCCGCGATGCAGTGCCATATTGCCCAAAGTTACAGAACCTGAAGATGCTGAAGACAAAAGCAAAACGACGATGAAAATGACCAAAGGGCGAATCGCCGATTAGATCAGCGATCCTGACTAACTGCGCCGACTGGACCTTCGCATCACACTTTGACAACTATAAATACCTGTTTAAATTTTTAGCTTAGACGGTTATATTTTGTTGAATCATATTATTATTCAGTTTTTGAAGTTTAGAGCTTAGAACTGAATAGAGAAACAATATTTCCTTAACTTTGAAGATTTGAAGATTTCCATTTCTAAGAAATTGGAAGTAGGTGTTGGAGATTCTTCATCTTAGACCTTTGTAAAGACTATATCAATCCTACCTAGTTGATGGAAACACAACTTAGTAACGATTTTTACCTTTTTACTATGTCTAGCTAAAACCCCAATTCATGGGGTATGATTATGTGATTAAGGGTTGATTTAACTGCTGGGTATTGTTAATTGATAGTTTATTTGCTATTTAAAAGTGATTTCGTTCGGTAATTGTGGTTGAGTTTAATGGGTTGTAGTTACAAATACAATCTTAACTTCGTGTTTTTGGCTTGCTCGAGAGAGAGGTTTTTAAACCAAAATTACTAAATCGATGGTCTGTGGGTATTGGGTTGTCATGGGTTCAGCCGAGAGAGTGAATCCTAAACCCTTTTCCACACATTCAACTCGAGAGAGTGAATGAAATAAAGCGAATGTTACGCTTCATTGCTGCTTATTGGTGTTCGAGAGAAATCAATCTAATTCGGGGTAAATTGTTCGAGAGAAAGTTTACCCCTACTAAAGTCTAGCTTATTCACTGATTTGCAGTTGTTTACTATTAATTGCAATTACCCAGTTGTTTACCTTAGCCCATAATCCAATCACATCCCAAGAATCCCGTCTCCATATTCATATTTTCGCGTTATTTATCATTTTAGTTGATAATTGAATACAAACCCTCCTTTGATATTTGATACTTGTGTCACCCCAAACTTGAATTATGTTTTTCTTCGTAAATGTTTTTAGCTATGATTGACTTGAGCATATTTATGTTTTTCTATTGATTCTTGAGTACGAACCACTCCTTTAGGACTCGACCCCAACTCACTAGTTGAGTTATATTACTATTGAACGACCGTTGACACTTAGTATTGGATGAAATGTCCCTGATATGTTAATTAATACACATTACTTGTCATTTTGGGTTACGGTTTGACTTACCTACTGGTGGGTTATAATAAGTGTCATCATGACTTGAGGATTTGGATCGTGACATATATTCATACTTTTGTATGGTAAATTTTAACAGATGGGGCATTTGTTGCAACAGATGTGTAACCTTACCTGTCGTTTTTCAATATAATTGTGATATAAGAGAATAAGTAATCATTATTTATAGTGTTATAACATTTTTAATTACCAAATTAAGGTAAAATGCAACAATTTTCATCAAATTTATTAATTCATCAACCCACTTAGGATAATACCATTAGTTGATCATCTAATGACTATGTGATTCAATATGATTGTGATATAAGACAGTAATTAATTATTATATATAGTGTTATAACATTTTTAATTACTAAATTAAGGTAAAATGTAATAATTTTCATCAAATTGATCAATACATCGATCCATTAAGGATAATACTATTAGTTGATCATATAATGACAATGTGATTCAATATGAGTGGATAATACTATTAGTTGATCATATAATGACAATGTGATTCAATATGAGTGTGATATTAGACAATAAGTAATCATTATATATAGCATTATAATATTTTTAATTACTAAATTAAAGTCCAATGTAACAATCTTCATCAATTTTATCAATTTATAAATTCATCATATTAGCATATGTTACAACATATGTCAATTTTGTCGGAAATATACCACACAGAATTGACATTTGTACAAACAAAATTTTAATATGATGCAACATATGACTAATATGTTGGAACATATGCACAGTTCAATGTGGTAAATTTCAACATATGGGTCATATGTTGTGTGTAACCTTACCTGTCAATTTTTTATTATGATTCAATATGATTGTGATATAAGACAATAATTAATCATTATATATAGTGTTATAACATTTTAACTACTAAATTAAGGTCAACTGTAACAATCTTCATCAAATTGATCAATACATCAATCCATCTAGGATAATACCATTAGTTAATCATGAAATGACTATTTGATTCAATATGATTGTGATATAAGACAATAAATAATTATTATATATTGTATTATGATATCTTTTACTAAATTAAGGTCAAATGTAACAATCTTCATTAAATTTATCAATTCATAAATCCATCAAATTGACATATGTTGCAACATATGTCAATTATGTTGAAAATTTACCACACAAAATTGACATATGTACCAATAAAATTTTAATTTGATGCGACATATGATTAACATGTTGGAACATATGTAGATTTCTCTGTGGTAAATTTCAACATATGGTCCATATGTTGCAAAAGATGTGTAAACATGTCGTTTTTTATTGTGATTATTCAATATGATTGTGATATAAGAAATAATTAATCATTATATAGTGTTATAATATTTTTTTAATTACTAAATTAAGGTCAAATGCAATAATCTTCATCAAATTGTCAATACATCAATCTTAATTAGGATAATACTATTAGTTGATCATCTAATGACTATGTGATTCAATATGATTGTGATATAAAACAAAATTGTGCATGTGTCACAACATATGGTCATATGCTAAACTTTCATGGGCTGAGCGTCACCCATAACTGGCCATATAACAATTAACAACACATTTAAAAGGGATATAAATTGGTTTAACATAGGATTTTCTTCATAATTAGAGGTTTCCTCCTTGCCATTTTCTCATTTTTCACCTCTTTTTCATGTTATCTTTCCTTTCCTCATCTTCTCTTAATCTCTAAATAAAATTTTATCACCTTGGATTAATCAAAGTCTGTATATGCTCTTGCTTTGGTTCATCAATATGATGATTTTGTTCTTTATGATAAATTTGTTGTCTCAGCTAACAAGAGTAAGTCTCTCAAGTCTTATGTCTCATTGATTCTGCTTTCTTTCTCATTTCATGTTACTATTACTGACTATAGTATTCTTCTCCAGCTATGTTCTCAGTGCATGGGTTGTGCTCGTTGTTTATTTTAGTTAGATCTTGTCTAATGGAGGGTGGCTTTCTCAGTTGGTAAGCCTTCTTAGTGTTTTTCCTTTCTTCCTTATTCTTCTACTTTCTGATTTGTATTTCTCTGTAGGTGGTTTTTTGATGGAGTGCATGGATAGCTCTAATCCACCACCCTTCAAGAATGTTGATGACCCCTTCTAGTTAAATCGCTCCATGTTGACTCCAGGTCCTCCCATTTTGCTGAGTCCATTTTGTTGGCTGAAGTAGTATAGACTAGATACCATTTTAGTTGTTTTGTTGGTTGTTGATTTGTTGGCTTTAATGTCTTTGCAATTATGATGCTTGTAGCCTAGCTTTCTTTGGCCCATTATCGCTTAATGGTGATACTCTCAAGTATGGGGGAATATTACTTACCTATCACTATTATTTATTTCTATCAATAGTTATGTTATGTATATCGTCTATCAATAGCTATGATTATGTTTTCGTTTCCTTTATCACATTGCTATGTAATGTTATGTTTGCCAAATGATTTGCTAGCTTTTTTCCCTCCCTTGGGTGCTAAATGTTATATTGGAAATTGGAAATTACCTTACAAAATTGAAATTTGTTCTAACATATTACAATTCTTACAATGCTTATGAACAAGCAACTGAGGCGCATGAATGTATCAATTTAGTTAACCTAAGCAACTAAAAAGGTATGTCTGGCATGTACTCTCTAATTATTGTTATAACATTGTTAATAACTAAATTAAGGTCATATGTAACAGTCTTCATCAAATTTATCAATTCATAAATCCATCAAATTGACATATATTGCAACAAATATCAATTATTACCACACAAAATTGATATATATTCCAACAAAATGGGTATATGTTACACTTTCATGGGCAAACCCAACCCATAAGTGGTTCAACAACAATTAACGGCCCATTGATATAAATACGTTTAAGATAGGGCTTTCATAATTAGATCTCTTCTGCTCCTTCCTTGTCTCTTTCTCAATTTTCTTTTCTCCTCCTCTTCATCTTTCCCCATTTTTCTGTTCCTCCTCCCCTTCTCTCAATCTCCAGATAAAATGTTACCACCTTGGACTAATCCAAGTCTCTGTTTGCTTTGGGTCAACAAGAGTAAGTTTTCACTTGTTTATTGGTTGTTTTGTTAGCTGAAACAAAAGATGATACATATAAAACAGCCAACAGAACAGGTGATACCCTTTTAGGTAGGTGATGTAATAGAAGAGGAGGCCCTTATGTTTGTGAACTCGCAGCTGAGGCGCGTGAATGTATTAATTTAGTTAACTAAACCAATTAAAAAGCTCCACATGTCATGTACTCTCTAATCAATGAAATAATTAAATTTTCAATAGAGCCATTGGAGAAGATTTTGTTTAAAAGGCTCAATACTCTCATGAAATAGCTTGGAAGGTAAAATTCACTTCAATTTCTTTTGTGATTTGGTTTTTGTTGCGTCAAACGCACATGCAAGTGTACGTTGTCGTGCAAGTAATAAAGTAATTTTTTAAAGGTCGGATGTCATACCCACAAAGACTTAAGATTAGATTATATTTGATTCTTCCAATAACTGTAATTTAAAGCAAGTGTTTCCAGAAAGATTAGTATATTATTCTAAGTGGTCGATTATTCAAAGTAACTAAGCAAACTAATATGATTTAATTTCAAGTTGGAGTTAAAAAAAATGACTTGGGAAATTTCAAGCCTGTAGCCTTCTTTGAATTCATGTATATTATTTCCTCTAATGGACATCAATTGGTTATCAAATCACTATTTTACAGGGTTAAATGTATGATCATGGTCTCCCGACCTCTAATCTCCTACTGTAATTGGCAATCTAACTACATCGTGGAGTGGGGATAAACTGAACCAATTACAAAGTATTACGAGTTTATCATGTTTATAAAGTTAGCAAGGTCTCTAGGTATATCCCTATCCTAGATATAAATCAACCCTAATTCTAGAGAAAATCATGTTCCTTTTGTCCCACTTTCTATCCTCCTTTTTTTCTTCTGAGTTCAATTCAGACAATAAGTTTATTTGAATGGTGGTCAGTTACAAAAATTAAATTAAGAACAAAAGATCAATTCATGTGATTACCAATTTCAATCCCTCAAATTCAATAATATACAATCATTATGTAGCCACATCCTAAAATAAGGGAATTTAGCTAATCATAATGCGATTCTCAATCTTCAAGTAATTAATATTCTTAAGAAAAATTGATAAAAGTAAAGAGTAGGAATGAACCCTAAAATTGAAGAAATAGTTCTCCAAGTCGTCCTTCTCCAAAAGCAAGAAAAAGAATAATTAAAATAATAAAATCTGAGTCTATTTATTATTTGAGAAAAGTCGGCAAAAAATTTGGATTCAAGTTCGTGACGCGCCAGTGTTTCATGAATTCTTCTTTCCTTAAACTCCTCCTCTCTGCGACATGGAGAGGATACGCCGTCTTCTGCCTCAACATCATTAATGTGACAAATAATTAATTCCCTTTTCACGATGTGGAGAGGATAGAAGAGCATATTTTTTCTCACTTTGAACTTTCTTTTATCCATTGATACTTTATCGTTTGTGCTTTCGCGCTTGGACCAGTCTTCACTTCCCGTGTCCTTTTTTTCCCAATCTACAAGTAACAATCACATTGGTTACTCATAATTCAATAACATGACTCAAACATTGTTAATCACACAAGAATTTATCCTCAAATTTGGCTAAAGCATGGGTGTCATTTGACTCATAGGAATATAAATATGTCCAAGCTAAGTTTTCAGGGAAAGTATTCTTATAATGTCAAATGCAATCTTGAATCGTATCTATAATGATGAGAATGATCTGATATTAGGTGCGAAAATTTGATGCAAACTTCGTGGTCGGAGGAAAATCTAGGTCAAAAGTTTTGGTCTTGTTCTCGCTATCACATGTAACGACCTGAGAGCACCCCCTAGCCGTTACATGCGTATTCGACCTCTCGGAGGTCTTATACAAGCCTTAGCATTCATTCATCGCATAGATCATAAAAATCACTAAGAATTTAAAACTTTTATTCAATAAAACCATAAGACTTCAAGAGTCATCAAATCAATACGCAAGTGGAACTACTAAGTCTCTTTAGCCAATCTTAGACAAGAACTTAAAACGTACTAAGGGACACGACCCTTTACAATATGAAATGAAACTTAAGTGTCTATTACAATGATTAAGAAACTTCTAAATATAGTCCTCGAATCTTGAGGACATACCAAAGACTTGGAAGAGTGAAGTAATCCAAGCAACTCTGAAGCACAATCTCCTCCTAGTTACCACAACCTACACCTGTAGTAAAATAGAAGAAAGGGGTTAGTACAACACACGTACTAAGTATGAGGATATGCAAAACATGCTAAGAAGGACATTTGTGTGGAAGTTATGCTTTCATGCCATTTTGATAAAATCTCATGAACATCAACATAATAGGCACCTTACAAGTCAGAACCAACAATACAAAGTCATATGCTTCACAATACCTCATAAACATACATAACCCATTTACCTTTACCTTCTTGCCTTGGATCTCCACCTTAAGTAACCCTTAAGCAATACCTTTGTGCAATGTATGGGCAACGTCCCATACCATCACTCACACTAAGGCACCACCTTAAGGTCACACAAAGTGCACTTACCATGCATACCTCAACCTTCATCAATTAATCACATAAGACATATAAACACATAAGCCAACAAGTCACTTCATAAGACTAGAACACTCATCAAATATCATCCCAAGACTCACCTAAGTAAGACATGGTGAGACAGCCCATACTACCTCTCCATACCACACCCAAGTGATCCTTAAGGCTACACAAGACAAGCTCCATTCACATCTCAACATAAATTGTTGATTCAACTTAATACATTTAGACAACTTCATTCACTAATGACATAAGATCATCACATACATTCAATTCAACATAAGCACCTACATTCAATTCAACATACGCACTTACATTAAATTCATTATGACTCACCTTCATATTAGCATCCTCAAAGACCAACACTTTCATTAATTAGCCCAAAGAGACTCATTCATTCATTATCATTACTAAGACACACCAAGATCTCCCTTAAATGTCTACTTGTGCAATGTCTAGATGATGTCCCATTCCACCACCTATCCTAACTAGTACACCCTTAAGAGACCTTAGTTCATTCATTCATTAATGTGGGGGAAGAGCCTTAATCGACATAGACCATGGAGCTTGACATGGAATCCCAGTAATACCCTTACCGGATGAGGGATCCTTACTTGCCTAAGGTAGGGTCATTCTTTTAGCCTTTACGTGGTAGAGAACACTAGCTAGTCCTATGTGGGCACATAGTTAAGGGATAAAAGGATTGCTTCTAGGTACTCTCATCTCAACTCACGAAGGAGCACCCATCTTAAGGGTTGCTACTAAATACTCACATCTCAACTAACGAAGGAGTATCCACCCATCTTCATATCCTCTCGGTGCTAGACATTACTCCCCCACAGAGTTAAGACATTCATTTCATTCATTCATTTAGGGATAAGGATTGCTACTAAGTACTCTCATCTCAACTCACGAAAGAGTACCCATCCTAGCCCAACATTCATTCATTAAGGAAGCTCTTGGATTCAAAGATGAGAAAACCTTTCATCTAGGAACCCCATTCATTTAAAGGAGTACTTTATGAGACTATCCTTACAATAGACCCAACTTTCATTCATTAGCATTAACTCCCATTCTTTCATTCATTCTTCACTAGGTGTGAGAAGAGGTAAACATAGTCTACCTTAACCGCACCTTCATTATAAGTCATTCAAAGAAGACAACAACCAAGCATTACACATAAAGTCTCTACACAAGGTCACCTTTCATACTCTTAGACCATACACAAATTCACATCATATCACATTACCTTCACATAATCAACATTACTCAAAACAACAATCATCCAACTTTGACTGCAAGGCCATGATCACAACATGCTTATAAAGTAAACACCTCCCCACTTCAAAGGGATCAAACCTCACAATTCTAACATCTACTACATATATATAATACTAGAATCAAATATTCTATTCACAACTTCATTATCATCATAAACCTTAGGTCACAATTGCCCATTCAAGGCCAACATCCAATATAATACAATTGACCATCAATTCCTCATAATTCAATATAGAATAATACATAAATCAATAGCCCATAACAATCTACACATTAATATCACATTATTAACTCATAATCAATAGACCCACTTTAGACCCAAAATTAGGGTTTCAAGATATGCAAGGGTTCATGGAGTTTTTGACCTTAAAACCATCAATATTAACATACAACATCATTTGAAATACTTTCATGCAAGAACCCAAGCTTAGAATTGAAATAGGGGTTTTTAGTGTTTTTTGGAAAACATTGAAATCACTTTGATTTGGCTTTTTGATTGAAAGGAGAATCAAAGATAAAATCCCCATACCTTTGTGATTGATTTTCCTTAGGAATTTGAAGAGAAAACAGTAGGAACCCATCCCCTAGCTTGAATCTTCAAAGATGTCTTCCATGGAGTTCTAGAGAGAGTTTATTTGAGAGGGAAGGTTCAATGTAGAAATAATGAGGTCCAATTTTAGGTTTTGGGGTTTTAACCTATTAAAATACCCTAGAATAGGTAGAATAACCGAGTATAATAATTCCCCAAAGTAACCAAACTACCCCTCACTTAGTTGGACCATTTCAAACAAGTCAAACTTGAGTTTTATTTTCACAGATTTCGTCGGGAAACAAGTCCGCGACGCGGAGGTGTTCCCACAAGTTTTCCGAAAATTAAATTTTGAGACAGAAGAGCCCGTGACACGTCTGCGACACGTCCACGATGCGGACCAAATAATTGTCCTATGGTGGAGCTAGTCCTCAACGTGGACATGCTCCCTCCAAGAGCATTTTCGAGCTACCTTGGCAGCTTGCTCGGCCAAGGGTTAGGGTCCTCCTCGGGGACCCTTAGGGTGGTCCCGGGGAGTCATACCCGAACGTTTTGATCTTAAAAAACATTTATCAAGACACTAGGGTCACCTCCACTGATTTTAGACTCCAAACAACACATAAAAACATGCAAGACACACTAGAACACACTAGCACACAAACAACTAGTTTTTGAACGTCTTGAACGTCTCTTTGACGTTTGACTTCCAAACTCTTTAAAACTGACATATGAACTCATTTTCAAACATTTATACAAGTTTATCAACTACTAACACACATGTGAAGCTCTAATCATCCTATTTCATTTTGAGGGGCGTTACATCACGTATGTTCTCTACATAAATTTGTTTCTAGAGATATGTTATTTCTGTTTATTTTTATTTTTGTTTAATTTGTTTGCGGTGTATTTTAAGAGAATGTGTGCAACTTCTTTAGATAGAGAAATCATGAAAATGTTGTTTTATGATCCAAGTTCATTATTCTGAGATTGGTGAAGAGAATTAAGGAGTTAGAAGAAGTATTGACATTTTATGAAAGTCGTGTTGAAATTATCAAATGGGTGAAGAAAGTGAAGAAGAAGAAGAAGAAGAAGAAGGAGAAGAAGAGAAAATGTTTTAATTTGAAGCTAATCGTCGTATTGATTGTAGTGGTCTTTTTTTATATTTTTAAGCATTACCGAGAATGCGAAGGATAGAAGATGTAGTTGTGTGCAATCAAAATTGTCATAGTTGTTCAATCCTACATCTTTAGTTTGGTTCTTGGTCTACCCTACCATATTTGGTTGTCTAAGGCTTATAAAATTGCATTAGTATCACTTCCAAATAGTTATGCACTTATGTTCCAATAGATGCACACTTTTGTGTGCTTATTCTTAACATAACATATGTTGCAATAGATAATCATAAAACATTGTCATTAGTTACAAATATGATAATAAATCATGCACATCAAGGCTCTAAGCTCCTATATATTATCCCAACAGCCCAAATCCATTGCATTCTTGAAATTGTATATCATTTAGAAAGCTCTTGTTAGGTTCGATAGAAGTGTTGGCTATCAAATGATCAATAAAATGCAAATGAATATGACCCGCACGCGACATCAATGTCATTTCTGGGAAGGTGATCGATTCGACCTTCAAAATTTCATGCTCCATTGAGCAACTTTGCTAACAAATGTTTCATTATTTCAATTTATCTCAATAATATTGACAGTAATTCGAACACGGGTTGTATGAATGTCAAAAACTCGCAATGTTTAAAAACAGGTATGTTGTAGTCATAAACATTAATGACTCCATCGTTGAAGAGGATCTCAAGATTCACAAAATATTTTTTCTCTATTTTCATGACTACAATAATCCTCTTTGCCCTATCCAATCCATGCCACCAGAAAATGGTCTCTTCCCTCTAACGTGGTCAACGACATCACCTTCCAATACACACTTGTGAGTTTACTTCTTTAAGCTTCTATCACCAGCTGGTGTTGCTTCATCGCTAATAGTCTTGAACTTATTTTTGAAGTAACCATAGAAGTTTATATCCATGATTCTATCCATAAAATCATAGTGTTAATTGAATCTGATATGCCTCTATCGCATGAGGCTAAGAACTCCATCAACTTACATAAAAAACAAGTAATTTAAAGAGTAATAATTGAAAAGATAAAACAAACATTATAAACTGTAGATTATTAGAGAAAACTTACTGAGTCCTCCTACCAAACCTTCATACTAGTCATGTTCTTGAAATCATTTCTATCAAGATAATGCATGGAGTATAACTGACGATCGTCCTTTGTTTTTATTAGTGTCAACAAAGTAGTCTTTTTAATTGAACGAATGAACTTGTATATATTCACCTTCTTAAGCATCGACTTCTTTCCTATGGCCATTGGCAATTCTCCAATAATTTTTTTCATATTTGATATTACCTTGACAAATGATTTTCTTCTCCTCTTTGCCTGTGGAGTATATGGATCCCGAAGCTTTCTTTATGGAATGACTCCGATTCTTTCACAGCCAATCAATGTTTAAAGACACTTGACAAGATTGTCATATTTTTTCTTGCATTTTTTTCAGCCCCAGAAAATGGTGTGAACATTCTTTTAGAACCACCAACACCAACAATTTTTCCCCACCACTTTTTTCTGCACCAAAACCAATATTAACACCAGCCCTTACAACTCAGCCATGTCCTCATTAAAAAAATAAGTTGACCAACATCAACTCTTTCCCTTTTAATGATGTTGATCCTATCAATTCCCTTTCAACTCTATTCACCATATGATCAAATAGGGTTTCTATAGACCCTAGAATAATCATGAATGACATTTGCAACTCTTTTTAAGTTGGGACAAGTCATGAATGCACAATCTATAGTAAAAAAATATATGAGTCATATGTGGAAGAAGACTTACATATTTGTTGAAATAGATGAGTCATAGATTACCAATCTTAACCAACAAATAAGACATATGTTGAAACAAATGAGTAATTTGTAGCAATAAATTACCAACCTTAACCAACAAAAAGGACATATATTAGATCAACTGACTCATTTGTAGCAATAAATTTACTAATATTAACCAACAAATAGGACATATATTGAAATATATTGTGGGGTTTAGGATTTTTTTTCCCCTTCCTATGTGGATAAATAAAAGTCTTGTTAGGACCAGCCCACTTTAGCCCATAACCCAAATATTATGTGGCATATATAAGGCTTATTTGGTCTTATTTTCAGAAACAGAAGAGAGAAAAATCAAGAGAGATTGATTTTAGAGATTGAGAGGAAAAGAGAAAAATTTCGTTTTTGCTTCTGGAAATTTTCTGCTCAGGCAGTCTGCTTTAGACAGAGTTTGATGCTTCGTTAACTGTTGGATTCTGCTCAAGTTTGAACTAGAAGTTCTCAGCATCTGGTTCTTGAAATTCAACGGTGGAGATCAGATTTTGTGGTCTGTAGCTTCTGATTTTGGGGCATGAACAGTAGCACATTTTTGGGTGAAATCTCTTCTTTAATTCTTTAGTTTTGGTGCAATCTTGATTTGTTGTTGCTTGTTGTTTGGCGCTTGTTTTGTGGCCAACTTTGGAGAACAATTTTGTAACTTTTGGTGTTTATAGTGAAGCTTTTGGTCCTGTGGTTCTTTTACTCTTCACATCGAAGGGTTTTCCACGTAAATTATTGTGTCTTGTGTGATTGGTTTATTTTTATCTTGTTGCTTTAGTTTGGTTGATATACTTGCTATCCATTCTTCATATTGCTTGATTTGGTTTGTCTTCTCTTGGTTCAAATTAAAAGGGAAAGATTAGATTTGGGTATTATTCCGCTGCTATCCTGTCTGACATTTTTGTTAGTGCCTTGCCTTTCCTAACAAAGTGGTATCAGTGCATTGGTTATTGATTTATTGTTGATAATTGATTTGAATGATGGAGGCAAATATGAGCAAGATGGTTTGTTTGAATGGTAGTAACTATCATATTTGGAGAGGCAAGATGAAAGATCTTTTATTTGTCAAGAAAATGTATTTACTTGTGTTTACCTTTAATAAATCCCAGTCCATGACGAATGAGGAATGCGAATTTGAGCACTTGCAGGTTTGTGGCAATATTAGACAATAGGTTGAAGATAATGTTCGAAATCATATTGAGAATGAGACACATGCCAGAAGTTTGTAGGACAAGCTCGAGACGCTATATGCTTTGAAGACTGGCAATAATAAGTTGTTTCTATTGAAACAATTGATGAATATCAGGTATAAAGAGGGCACTCCTATTTATGATTATATTAATGATTTTCAGGGTGTTCTTGACTAGCTATCTGGAATGAATGTAAAATTTGATGAAAAAATACAGGGCCTATGGATTCTTAATACTCTGCCAGACTCTTTTGAAACTCTTAGAGTTTCTTTGACTAATTCTGCTCCCAGTGGTGTTGTGACCATGGAATAGGCTAAGAGTGGTGTATTGAATGAAGATATGAGAAGAAGATCTCAAGGCTCAACTTCTTCTACTTCACACTCTGATGTTTTCGTTACTGAAGATAGGGGAGAAACAAGTTCAGAGGTCAGAGTGACAGAGATAAAAGTAGAGGTAAGTCAAAGTCTAAATACAAGAATGTTACATGTGACTATTGCCACAAGAATGGGCATATCAAGAATTTTGTTTTAAGTACAAGAGAGCTATGAGACAACAAAAGAAAGATAGTGACAATGAAAATCGTGTTGTTGTTGTTGCTAATGATGATTTTCTTGTTTCTTGTGATGAAAATGCCGTCAATCTTGTTCGTGATGAGTCTAGCTGGTTTGTGGATTCTGGTGCTACTTCTCATGTCACGCCCAAGAAGGAATTATTTTCTTCTTATACTCCAGGTAATTTTGGGATGTTGAAAATGGGTAATAATCATGAGGTTGCAGTTCTTGATATTGGGACAGTTTGTTTGGAAAGTAACAATGGTTCCAAACTAGTTCTCAATAATGTCAAACATGCTCCAGATGTTCGCTTGAATTTGATTTCTAGGGGATACCTTGATGATGAGGGTTATGTTAATACCCTTGGTGCTGGCCAGTAAAAGCTTACTAGAGGTTTGATGGTTGTAGCCCATGGTGATAAGTTGTCTAACTTGTATGTTTTTCAGGGCTCCATTTTTAGAGGCTCAGTGAATTTGGTGGAGAATGATGCTTTATCACTGTTATGGCATAGAAGACTGAGTCATATGAGCGAGAAGGGGATGAATAATTTGGCTAAGAAGAATTTGCTTTCTGGAGTGAAACAATCAAAGTTGAACAAGTGTTTTCATTGCTTAGCAGGTAAACAAAAGAAAGTTTCTTTTCAGAGTCATCCGCCTTCAAGAAAGCTTGATTTGCTGGAGTTGGTACATTCTGACTTGTGTGGTCCTTTTAAGGTAAGGTCTCATGGTGGTGCACTTTATTTTGTGACTTTCATTAATGATTATTCACGCAAACTCTGGGTATTCTATTTGAAGTCCAAGGATCAGGTACTTGATGTGTTCAAGAGTTTTCAGGCCTTGGTTGAGAGACAAAGAGGGAAGAAATTGAAATGCATTCGTTCGGATAATGATGGTGAGTATATTGGCCCTTTTGAAAGATATTGCAGAGAGTAGGGTATTCGGCATTAGAAAACTCCTCAGCTAAATGGTTTGGCGGAGAGGATGAACAGAACTCTTGTTGAGAGAGTTAGATGTATGCTTTCAGATGCTAAGCTTCCATATTCCTTTTGGGCAAAAGCACTTAATACTGTTGCATATGTTATCAATTTATCTCCTACTGTTGCTTTGAATGGTGATGTCCCTGACAGAGTTTGGTCTGGTAAGAATGTTTCTTATGATCATCTTAAAGTTTTTGGGTGTAAAGCCTTTGTGCATGTTCCTAAGGATGAAAGGTCAAAGTTAGATGTTAAAACTAGGCAATGTATCTTTGTTGGTTATGATCAAGATGAATTTGGCTATCGTTTCTTTGATCCAGTTGAGAAGAAACTTGTTAGAAGCCGTGATGTTGTGTTCTTTGAAGACCAAACAATTGAAGATCTTGACAAAATTGATTCTCAGAGTAGTAACAACCTAGTTGATGTTGATCCAGTGCCTTTGACTATTCCGCAAGGTGAAAATCTTCAAAATGATGAAAATCAAGTTGATATTGAAGACGGTGATCATATTCAGAATGACCAGTATGCCGCTGATGCTCCAGTGCAAGACGATGTGGTTGGTCAGCAACCAACTATTATTGATGCTCCAGATAGTTCTCTCAGAAGATCTACTAGAGAGAAAATACCCTCATCTTGTTATTCTTCTAATGAGTATGTACTCTTGACTGATGGGGGAGAACCAGAGAGTCTTGATGAGGCCATAAAAAGTGAAGAAAAAGAAAAGTGGTTTGATGCTATGGAGGACGAAATGAAGTCTCTACATGATAATCATACCTTCGATTTGGTTATGTTACCTAAAGATCGAAAAGTTTTGAAAAATAGGTGGGTATTCCGGGTGAAACATGAAGATGGTAATCCAGTTCCACGGTACAAGTCTAGATTAGTTGTGAAGGGTTTTAGCCAGAAAAAAGGGATTGATTTTGATGAGATATTCTCTCCAGTTGTGAAGATGTCATCCATTCGTGTGGTTCTAGTCTTGGTTGCAAGTCTAGAATAGAGGTTGAACAGATGGATATTACAACTACTTTTCTCCATGGTGACTTGGATGAAGAAATTTATATGGAGCAGCCGGAAGGTTTTGAAGTCAAGGGAAAAGAGAATTATGTTTGAAAATTGAAAAAGAGCTTGTATGGCTTAAAACAAGCTCGCAGGCAATGGTATAGGAAGTTTGGTTCTTTTATGAGTCAACAGGGCTTCAAGAAGACTTCTTTAGACCATTGTGTTTTTGTGCAAAAATTCTCTGATGGTGACTTTATTATCATTTTGCTTTATGTTGATGACATGCTTGTTGTTGGTCATAATGCTTGCAGGATTAAAGAGTTGAAGAAAAAGTTGAACAAGTCTTTTGCTATGAAAGACTTAGGACCAGCAAGGTAGATTCTTGGAATGCAAATTGTTCGTGATAGAGATGCTAAAAAGTTGTGGTTGTCACAAGAAAAGTATATTCAGAAAGTACTTCGTAGATTCAACATGGACAAAGCTAAGGTTGTCAATACACCTTTAGCTATGCACTTCAAATGGAGTACTAGACATTGTCCTTCTAGTGATGGTGAGAAGGAAGATATGAAGAAAGTTCCTTATGCTTCAACTGTTGGTAGTTTGATGTATGCAATGGTGTGTACAAGATCGGATATTGCTCATGCTGTTAGTATTGTTAGCAATTTTCTTTCTAATCCGAGAAGAAAGCATTGGAATGCTGTTAAGTGGATTATGAGATATCTTTGTGGCACTTCTAGTTTGAGTTTGTGTTTTGGTACAGGGAAGCCTATTCTTTGTGGTTACACTGATTCAGACATGGCTGGTGATGTTGATACTCGTAAGTCTACTTCACGCTACTTGATTACTTTTGCAGGGGGAGCTGTGTCTTGGTAATCTAGGTTGCAAAAATGTGTTGCTTTATCTACTATAGAGGCTGAGCTTATTGCTGCTGTTGAAGCTTGCAAAGAGTTGATCTGGATGAAGAGATTTTTGGGGGAACTTGGTTGTGCTCAAGAGGTATGTGCTTTATTGCGATAGTCAAAGTGCTATTCATCTTGGCAAGAATTCTACATTTCATGGTCGGTCTAAACACATTGATGTGAGGTATCATTGGATTCGAGATGTGTTGGATTCTAAGTTGCTTGAACTTGAAAAGATCCATACCAACGATAATGGTCCCGACATGATGACTAAAGCTTTGCCAAGAGGGAAGTTTGAGGATTGTTGCATGATCGCCGGGATGGCGGTCTCCTCCACATAGTTGTGAGGGGGAGAATTGTTAGGTTTAGGATCTTTTTTTTCCCTTTCTATGTGGATAAATAAAAGTCTTATTAGGACCATCCCACTTTAGCCCATAACCCAAATATTATGTGGAATATATAAGGCTTATTTGGTCTTATTTTCAGAAACACGAGAGAAAAATCAAGAGAGATTCGTTTTAGAGATTGAGAGGATATGAGAAAAATCCCGTTTTTGCTTCTGGAAATTTTTTGCTCAGGCAGTACGTTTCAGACAGAGTTTGCCACTTCGTTAACCATTGGATCGTGCTCAAATATGAACTGGGAGTTCTCAGTATCTAGTGCTTTCAATTCAACGGTGCAGATTGGATTTTGTGGTCTGTAGCTTCTGATTTTGGGGTGTGAACAGTAGTGTGTTTTTGGGTGAAATCTCTTCTTTAATTCTCTAGTTTTGGTGCAATCTTGATTTGTTGTTGCTCATTGTTTGGCGCTTGTGTTGTGGCAAAATTTGGAGAACAATTTTGTAACTCTTGGTGTTTATAGTGGAGCTTTTGGACCTGTGGTTTTTTTACTCTTCACATCGAAGGGTTTTTCACGTAAATTGTTGTATCTTGTGTGATTGACTTATTCTTATCTTGTTGCTTTAGTTTGGTTGATATACTTGCTGTCCATTTTTCATATTGCTTGATTTGGTTTGTCCTCTCTTGATTCAAATTAAAAGGAAAAGATTAGATTTGGGTATTATTCCGCTGCTATCCTGCCTGACATTTTGTTAGTGCCTTGCCTTTCCCAACATATATGAGTCATCTATAGCAACAAATAGCAAATTTTAACCAACAATAGAACATATTTTTAACAGAAGAAATTAGTGCATCATCAGGAGTGCTAAAAAGATCTAAAGGATTTTTGTCATTTCTTACAATTAACCATCTCAAGATCTTTGGAGTTGAAACCTCTCATTTGACCGTTACTTGTTGCCTCAAATGAGGAATTACTTCAAATGTCCAAGACTATAAAAAATATTAACAAATAAAATGTTAAATTATTTACTAAAATATTAAAAATATCAAAGAAAGTTTTTATTTACCATGAAAGCACATGGAAAGTCAAATAAGTTATTTGTCTTTGAAGATAGAATCAACAATAACTTGACAGACAATCGGCAGCTTTCATCATCCCAAGAAAAAATATAATATTGTGAGCCTTAATTTCCTCTGACAACTTTATCCAATTAACAGGTATGTTGTTGACATCTTTGGATATAAGTACATTAGGGACAAATCAAACTAAGCACAGTGATTCCTTGTGATTCTTTGAAAGTTTCTTATCATTCAACAAAGCTACCAATTTGAAATTTTTGAAGCTTGGACCAACAAGGGACGCCAAGTCCTCCTTAGTTGAATCTTCATTATTAGTTAATTTCTTATATTCTCCCTTCTTTCGTCTACGAGGTTATATTTTTGGTGCAAGGCTGAGAATAAGTATGCAATTTTAGACCAGTAACTATGACAAAATTATATTTGCTAAAATAAAGTGGCATGCCAAAATAATTAATGAAACCTCATCATTCTTATCATTATCCTCAAATATAAATCTTCTTTTTAGAAGTTCACATACAATGCTCATTTTAAATGTGAATTATTATTCAAAGGAAAATTAAGATAATGCCCAAAATAACTACTCCTAGAAAAAATCTTCCAAATCATTTTTCTGGAGCATTTTTGGGAAAGAGTCAAAAAATATTTCAAGACTAATCTTATGATGTAATACCAGTAGCATTAGACTAATCTTCCTCTTCCTCTTCCTCCTCTTCCTCTTCCTCTTCCTCTTCCTCTTCCTCTTCCTCTTCCTCTTCCTCTTCCTCTTCCTCTTCTTCTTCTTCTTCTTCTTCTTCTTCTTCTTCTTCTTCTTCTTCCTCTTCGTCCTCTTCTTCCTCTTCCTCCTCTTCCTCTTCTTCCTCTTCTTCTTCTTCCTCTTCTTCTTCCTCTTCTTCCTCCTCTTCTTCCTCTTCTTCCTCTTCCTCCTCTTCCTCTTCTTCCTCTTCCTCTTCTTCCTCTTCCTCCTCTTCCTCTTCCTCCTCTTCCTCTTCCTCTTCCTCTTCCTCCTCCTCCTCCTCCTCCTCCTCATCCTCCTCTTCCTCCTCTTCCTCCTCTTCCTCTTCCTCTTCCTCTTCCTCTTCCTCTTCTTCTTCTTCTTCTTCTTCTTCCTCTTCCTCTTCTTCTTCCTCTTCTTCTTCTTTTTCCTCTTCTTCTTCCTTCTTCTTCTTCCTCCTCTTCTTCTTATTCCTCTTCTTCTTCTTCCTCTTCCTCTTCCTCTTCCTCTTCCTCTTCCTCTTCTTCCTCTTCTTCTTCCTCATCTTCTTCCTCTTCCTCTTCCTCTTCTTCTTCCTCTTCCTCTTCCTCCTCCTCTTCGTCCTCTTCCTCTTCCTCTTCCTCTTCCTCTTCTTCTTCTTGTTCTTCTTCTTCCTCTTCTTCTTCTTCTTCCTCTCCCTCTTCCTCTTCTTCTTCATCTTTTTCTTCCTCTCGCTCTTCTTCTTCTTCCTCTCCCTCTTCCTCTTCTTCTTCATCTTTTTCTTACTCTTGCTCTTCTTCTTCTTCCTCTTCATCCTCTCCCTCCTCCTCTTCTTCTTCCTCCTCCTCCTCTTCTTCTTCTTCATCTTCTTCTTCCTCGTCTTCTTCTTCCTCTTCTTCTTCCTCTTTTTCTTCCCCTTCTTCTTCTTCCTCTTCCTCTTCCTCCTCTTCTTCCTCTTCTTTATGTTTCTCTTCGTCTTCGTCTTCTTCATCTTCTTCTTCTTCTTCTTTCTCTTCTTCTTCAACTTTATTTTTTTCTTGTCTTTCTTCCTCATCATCAATTTTTTCTTGTCCTTTTTTCTCTACTTCAAGTTAATGTTCAAATTGATCATCTCCTTGATCTTTTTCCTTCTCTTTTTTTTTAAAAATCTTTTAGAGGATTGACAAGGGAGGATTTGTGCTTCTACTTGAGAAGAAATTCTTGCTTCTACTTGAGAAGGGATGATTTCTGTTTTTACTTAAGAAACTCTTGCTTCTACTTGAGAAATTGTTTGGGATACAATTTTTTCTAAAGGAGACTTAGATTTTATATACTTTCTTCCTACCTGTTTTACTCCTTGATTTTCTTGGAGTTGTTTCTTCAATTTTTCTTTTGACATGAGGTATTGTATCTTCAAAAAAAGAGGTAAAAAGACTTTATGACTAATTTATAAAAAAATCTACAACCACATGAATAATAAAAACAAATATATTTTAACTAGAACAAGAACAATAACACGTCTCACAACACATCACCCCTCATATATCTATCTCCAAATACGATTCAATAACACACATGAAACAAAATAAAAACAACACAATCATAAATCCTAACCACTAGAAATTAGGATTTTATTGAAACTGTTTTAATTTATTTCATAAAAAAATATACAAACCAACAAACAAACAACACATTAACCACCACAACGAAGATTAAAAATTCCTGATTTAAAATCAAAAAATATTTTAAAATCCTAATTTAAGTTTATCTGATTTAAAAAGATATTGACAATAAGAAGGAATGACTGGCAGCTATTATAGAAAAATAATGGAGAAAGTGCAATGGATTACACTTATGTTATAATGGAAAAATAGAGCAACATGAGTAACAAAAAAAATTGAGACTCGAATGTAATGTTACATATTATGTGATGTTTTGGGATTCTTATAGTTTCTATTATATACTAATTGGGATCATAGAGAAAAGAAAATGACAAAATAAAAAGGACAATGGACGTGGTTATTGGCAAGAACTTATTGAATACATCGTTTGGGCTCATAATAAATTAAAAGTTGCTCTTGCTATTCAGTCGAGAGTGGATCTATGGAGAGCTCAAGATGATAAACAAAGAGAAAGAAAAGAAAGAGAAAGAGAAAGATAAATGAAAAGTAATTTTTTTAAAATTTGAAAAGCCCTTAAAAGAGAAAAGATGACTGTTTTTTCGGAGGTTTAATTTGATTGACAGTTTTTTAAATTTTAATGAATTCTTTTTATTTAGAAGTTATTATTGCCGCAATTTTGTTGGCACAAATGCACCCATTTAATCCAACATGTTTGTCACATGTAGCAACACATGACAATAATAACTACCAAGTAATAATTTTTCAAAAAAATTGTGTAATAATTTTCATCAGAATTATCATCTGATGCAACATGTCAATTTCAAGTTATAACATATACTACAAATAGACAAATATCTGTGCGCCAATATTGTGTGATATTTTCCAACAAAATTTGTATGTATTGCCACAGATACCATATAATTTTCCAACATAATTGACATATGTTTCAACATTAAAAATACAATAATAACCATAACCATAATATTTAAGCAGTCCATAAAATTATCATATTAGATAACACATTAATATATAAGCAGTCAGACATAGTCGCCACCAAAAAGGAACACTTCACCTTCAAAAAGAAAAACTTCACCTATGATTTTGTTACAACTTATGAACAAAAAAGTAATTCAAAATAATATACATAACTATCACATATCAATCTATTCAATGGCAATCATAACATTTTCATTGGGAGCTATGAAGTTTGATTTTTTAGGTCTTGACAATCTATGCGGGTCTTCATCGTTACTAACATAGCCACTTCGAGCCTTTAAAACCTCATAATTTTAAAAATCAAACATATCTCATGCAAAGGGATTCAAGAACAATAGAAGATGATACTTGTAATTGATCACTCAGAAACTCAACTGCAAAAAGTCTACAATATCTTCATCGTATATCATTTATTAAAAACCTAAGAAGATCATATTTTTAAATAGTAAGACAAAAAAGTGTGATACGTATAGACTATCACTTGCTTGCTAGCAATGCCAGTAGCGTATTTGACTTCAAATGAGTGAGATTTTTTCTTGCCTTATGAGATTCAACAACTTACCAATCAATTCAAACTTTATGTTTAACAAAGTTATTATATTCAAGGAACTATAATAACATTGTAGCTAACTTTTGAATCTCACTGGGCAATTTTTTGTTTCTATTTCTCCTCAATAAGAGCATCGATTTACACATAATAATGCATCGTTCCTTTAATATAACGATCGGCAAAATCCAATTAAACTCACCATCACAATTTACTGAGACATAAGCCTTATTTGTTAGGTGTCCAGGTAGTCCAACAGGTATACTAAATTTTTTTGATAATGTTAACAACTCTCTCCTCATAATTAGCCTTGTCAGTGTATATTTTGAAAAAATAATTAGCAGTGGTATATCAATATTATGAATTATGATGTTGTTTTGAATTCTTCTATAGATAATAATAAATTACATCCAGATGTTACACACATACATCAACAATTTATGTATATGTTATTTGTATGTATGTATGATATATGTATGTATATATCAACGGGTGTTAATCCAAATATAAATGATCATGGTTATACCTCATCATTCCAACACTTGTTGAGTTGGGACATTAGGTAAAACTAGTCCTTTGTCTTTGGAAATGCAACTACAAACTCTAGTTATTCAAATCCAACACTAGAGCATTTAGCCATGTACTTTGTATTTGGTGTCATTGTATAAACATTAAATAAAATTAATTAGTGGACACCAAGAACATTAATAATAGTTGACTAACTTACTTTTGTGCGTGATGCTTGTAAAGACTCTTGTGTATCCATTCGGAGAACGAGGACAATAGTTGAGTTGGACCTTCACTCGAGATGTTATAACCTTCAAATGGATGTTGTTGCGGCATATCAATGACTTTCTCCTTGCCTTTCGAGGTTGAACCAAAATTTATTGAAGGTAGACCAGATAATGGAACAACATGACTTGATATTTGTCTTGTTTTGAGATTAGATAGTGATCTGAAAATTGATTTTTTCAACCTCCTAAACTTCAAAGGTTGTGCAATCTTCTTTGATGAAAGTACAATAATATCATATGTCAAATTCTTAGTAGTATTTGTCAATTCCTTAACATGATTAAGAAATAATCATGTTTTTGATGACATACTTTGCATTGACAGGAAATGCATTTTTGGTTAGAAGAGGAAACAACAAAATATTCAACATTTGTTGTTTGTCCTACTTCTGACATTTTATCTACAAGATAAACAAAAAAGTTATAGTTAATTTAAAAAATTGTTCATTTGTTGCAACATACCATCCATTTGTTGCCACATATAAACTTTTGCAACACATAAGTGTCATGTTATAACATATGACCCATCTTTGGTAACGTATGGATCATCTGTTACAACATATAAACATTATATTCCTATAACATATGAGTGACCTATAACAACTAATGACCACTCTGTTGGAATTTCTACCAACATATGATTCTTTTGTTGCAACAGATGACACTACTTTCAACAAATAAATTATGTTGGACAACTGAACTGACTATATTTCCACCAATATATGAGTCATCTGTTGTAATAGATGATACTACTATTTACTTTCAACAAATATGTCTACTATGAAGAGAAATATGTCTACTTGAACCAACAAAATGCTAAAAAAAATGAACAAAAGCAACAAAAAATGAGTTTTCAGTGAACAACAAGAACACATCACATATCACATATCACATATTTTTAAGATTTTCAGGAAATTATGATTTTTGGAATTTCTCATTTTTTTTCATAAACAGTAAACAACAAACCCCATTAATAACCCATTTTTCAATTTTCTCAAAATAGAAAAATTCAAAATCCTATTTTCAATAGTGTTTTTGTTCACAATTCCAAAAATATTACAAAACAACAACTTACTTGGTAGAAGAGTGAGGTCGACAACGACATTGAGTTTAATACAGAGTGATGGCCGCCGCCAACGAGTCAGAGAATCTGTTGGTTGTAGAGGAGCGCTGTTGGTAGAAAGAACGTTAGAGAAGTGAGAAGTTTTGAATGTTTTTTTTAAATGGTTATGTTTGAATTAAAGTAGTTGAAGAATGGACTGTTTTTATATTTTTGAAATGATTAACATGTTTTGAAAATATTAATTTGGTCAGAAATTAACTTGATTATATTTTTAAGTGAGTTTGACCTTTTCTTGGTCAAAGTGTCACTAAAAACAAGATCAAAACTTATTTAACGTTTTTAATTCATTTTTTTCAACTAGCTATATATCCGCTCTAATGATAAAATTACCGAGTATATGAGTTGTTTTTTTCTAATTTATTTTAGAGATGTATTTTATGAGTGATGAGATAATTAGGGCTTGTTTGGAAAGTCATCCAGATAATTGGATTTGGTGTAATTACACTATCTGTCCTATTTAGTTAAACATGTAATTACTTGGTCAGCAGGTAATTGAGTGTAATTGGCAGAGAGTAATTAGACTCTCCAATTCCCAGGAAGGGGTTGTGAATTGTTGGTAATTATATGGTGTAATTACAAGCTGATTATTTTTTCATTTTAATTTATTTATTATTTCTATTATTTTTAAATTTTTTATTCTAAAAGTTTATATTTTATTTTTTTATTTTTTATATCTCATTTCTTTCTCATTCTCAACCTTTACTTCATTTGATTTCATGAAATTTTCGTATTATCTATTTTTTTGTCATGTTTTTTTTTATAAAAAAAAAATTGACATAATTTTGTTAGTATACTAATTTTTAAATTAATGTAGAATTCATTATTGAGTAAAGTTATAGACTTACATTTTTCTTTTTTTTTAAAATCATATTTATGTATGTTATATTGAAATTTGACATAAGACTAATTTGTTTTGAATATAGAACTTATGTTATATTTTCAGTTTCATTTGTTTTAATACTATTGGTTTGACGCTTCACATTGGAAGTCATTTATTTTTTACTTAGACATGATAGATTATCTTTTTGCCAAATATTTTAATAATTTATGACATTTTTTAATATTAATGTTTTTATCAAACATGCATTTCATGATGTTCATAGAAGTCTTGTGATCTTGATTTTTATGTATACTAATTTGAAAAATATAAATTTATTATTTTTTCATAATACTCCCTCTGTCCCTAATTACTTGTCCATTTTTGGTTTGACACACCTATTAAAAAAAAATTAATGACATAGTGAGTTTACCATTTTACCCATATTAATTATGAAGTGGATGAAAATTTTTACATTTTTCAATGTAATTAGTTATTTAATTGAAGGTATAATAGGTTAAAAAAATTGTTATTTCTTGATTTTTCAAAATGGACAAGTAACTAGGGATAACTATAAAAGGAAAAGTGAACAAGTAATTAGGGACAGATGGAGTATTTGTTAAGAACATAATTGTGCAGTAATTGCAATAGGGCAAACAATCATGTTAATATAATTATTAGGGTATCTAATTACACCAATTCCAATTAACTCTCGAACGAGTTAATTAGGACTTTGAATTAAAGGTGACATTAAGGTGTCAAAATAAAGGGACGATGGCATAAGTCTTAATTATTGAGTGTATGTGACAATTATGAGATTAATGATTAAGGACTGTGGGGTTGCCCTCAAGTTTATAAGTTGGCAGTTGGTCCATTGAATTAAATGAAGGGTAAAAGGGTAAATCACTAAGACCTAATTTAACCAATTTTGGTGGGAACCAAAACTGGAGGGAAGCCACCCGCAAGCTGTACCAAAAGGGGAAATAAAAGATTTTTTCCCCGCCTCCCGTCGTATTCCTCTTCTTCTTCTTCTTGCTTGCCTTTCTTCCCGTTCTCTTCATCTTCTTCTTCTTCTTTTCGTACATTGTTGGTCTTGGCTGCTAGACCTTGAACTTTCTTCTTCTTCTTCTTCTTGAATCAGATTTAGCTAATCTAATCAGTGAACCAGATTTCGTTCTGTATCAATTGGAATTACTTCATAAGTGATTGGGGTCACACAACATTGTTTTGGTAAGTTAAATTAATAGTTCTTTGAAGTCATTCATCATCATTTGGGTACCTGTAATTTTTTCAATAATTTGCATTTGTGTTTCCAACAAATGACTATATATGTTGCAACAATTGACTATTGAAACAAATTATAGACATATGTAGCAACAAAAAGGTTATTTCAATCGCAACAGAATAGACATATGTTGCAACATATAACTTACACAAGCTGCAACCTATAACTTAGACATGTATCAACATATGACTCACATGTCGCAACATAATAGTCATATGTTGCAACATATAACTTATACATTTTGTCACGACATGTGATTTGTGTTTCGCAACAAAATAGTTATATGTAACAACATATGACTTACATTTCGCAACAAAGTAACCACATGTTTCCACATATAACTTACACATGTTGTCATATGTGATTTAGTTGTCACAACATAACAGTTATATGTAGCAACATATGACTTACATCTCCCCACATAATAACCATATGTAGCAACATATGACTTACATCTCGCCACAAAATAATCATATGTAGCAACATATGACTTACACATTTCTTCATTAGTACTAATTATTTTTTTAATTAATTTCTTCAGGTACAATAAATGGAGGGATTATTTGTAGGTATTGATTATCGTGGTGAATGGGACGAGAAGAAAAATCGATACATTTGGTGTTAGAAGGATGGTAAGAAACAGAGAGGATCGATATGGATGACTATCGAAATGATGATTTTATTTGGAAGGGTGCCAGAACCTCATTTACTAGCAGAAAGACCAATTTGTTGCACTGTTAATCAATTCTATCACTTTCGTTGTGAATTATATAGTTGTGATTTAGAAATAGATGAAGTAGTTAAATTTCTGTATTAATTAAATTTTCATGTGTGGCAACATATACACATTTCTTGCAAACTCATGGGAAAAAGGTGACATTTTTGTGTTTTGTACTATTTTTGAATTTGTTCTTTATAAAATGTTTAATTTTAAAAAAAATGACTTTTTTCCATTGCTAAATCGCTCAATTTAACTATTAACCCATCCTTGAAGTGACATATGTGACAACATATGCACATTTTGTTGGAAAAATTGCAACAGACATGTCATATGTGACAACATATATATATCATAAAATGGTCTTTTGGGTTAATTCAATTAAATTGTCACCTAATTTAACATATAACACTAATATATAGTCTTACAACACGTCTAAGTACAAAATTATAGTCTAATACAACAATTTTCATCAATTCTATCAATTATTTTTACAAAGACTATCATACCACTAGTTCATCTTACAATGACCAAGTAACTTCATATGATAGTTATATAACACCCTTGTAAATCGTTGTTCCAAGTGTTATATCATATTTTTCTTGCTTAATTATGGTCCAAAGTAATAAATTTGGTCCAATTTGATATTTTTTCCATTTCTAAATCGCTCAATTTATCGATTAACCTATCCTTGAAGTGACATACATGGCAACATATGCACGTTGTGTTAGAAAAATTGCAACAGACATGTCACATGTGGCAACATATGTATATCCTAAAATGTGTTATTTGTGGTGAATTCAATTAAATTGTCACATAATTCAATATGTAACACTAATATATAGTCCTACAACATGTCTAATTACAAAATTATGGTCTAATACAACAACCTTCATCAATTCTATCAATTATTTTTACAAAGACTATCATACCACTAGTTCATCATACAATGATCAAGTAACTCCATATGATAGTTATATAACACCCTTGTAAATTGTTGTTTCAAGTGTTATAACATATTTTTATTACTTAACTATGGTCCAAAGTACTAAAATTTGGTCAAATTTGACATTTTTCCATTTCTAAATCGCTCAATTTATCGATTAACCTATCCTTGAAGTGACATACATGGCAACATATGCACGTTGTGTTAGAAAAATTGCAACAGACATGTCACATGTGGCAACATATGTATATCCTAAAATGTGTTATTTGTGGTGAATTCAATTAAATTGTCACCTAATTCAACATATAACACTAATATATAGTCCTACAACATGCCTAAGTACAAAATTATGGTCTAATACAATAACCTTCATCAATTCTATCAATTATTTTTTCAAAGACTATTATCCCACTAGTTCATCATACATTGACCAAGTAACTCCATATGCTAGTTATATAACACCCTTGTAACTCGTTGTTCCAAGTGTTATAACATATTTTTATTGCTTAACTATGTTCCAAAGTACTAAAATTTAGTCAAATTTGACATTTTTCCATTCCTAAACCGCACAATTTATCGATTAAGCCATCTTTGAAGTAATATATGTGGCAACATATACACGTTATGTTGGAAAAATTGCAACATACATGTCATATGTGGCAACATATGTATATCCTAAAATGGTCTTTTAGGGGTTAATTCAATTAAATTGTCACCTAATTCAACATGTAACACTAATATATAGTCCTACAACATGTCTAAGTACAAAATTATTGTCTAATACAACAACCTTCATCAATTCTATCAATTATTTTTACAAAGAATATCATACCACTAGCTCATCATACAATGACCAAGTAACTCCATATGATAGTTATATAACACCCTTGTAAATCATTGTTCCAAGTGTTATACAATATTTTTATTACTTAATTATGGTCCAATGTACTAAAATTTGGTCCAATTTTTCATTTTTCCATTCCTAAATCGCTCAATTTATTGATTAACCCATCCTTGAAGTGTCATCTGTGGCAACATATGCATGTTCTGTTGGAAATATTGCAAAGACATGTCATGTAACACCCCGTATCCGAAACAGACCAAAAATGTAGATTTTGAGAACTTGCAGGTGCAACCCACGGCTGCCACCCATGGACTGTAGGTCAGACTAGGGCCCGTGCTGGTGGTCCGTGATTCACCACTGCAACCCCTCCCCAAACCCAGCTTAAAAAATTGGCTAAGTCTCGATCCACGGTTCGTAGGCCAGACAACGGTCTGTGGTCTGTGTCCATGGATTGAGGCCCCCTTTACCTAGCCTCTGAAGTAAACGACGGCCGACCAACATGGACCGTCATTCAATCCACGGTCTGTAAGTTTGATCGTTGTTGAAGGTCAACAACCAGTTAGAGGGAAATTTTTGATTGGGTCAACGTCAAATGGACATCAAGCCCAGCACAAAAGAAATTATGTGTCTTATGACCTATGATATGATAGATAATTAAATCCTCTTTCTAACACCACCAAGTTTGCTAAAATCCGACCTCTGAGTAAAAAATTATGCTTGTTTTAGTGAAGCCCTGTCGGACAGACTTGACCTACGACCCCAATCTATAGACCGTAGGTTGACCTACAGACCGTAGTTTGACCTATGGTCCGTAGGTTGACCTATGGCCCGTAGGTCCCGTCCATCGGTCACTCCGACAACAATTAAGTTAGGGGTCTTTTGGTCTTTTCCTATATCGTTGGACCTCTAAGCTTCGTCGTTTAAACCCTAAATTATGAGATTTTAGTCAGTTTAAGCCTAGAAACATAACTAGAACTTACCTAAATCAAACCATTAATCAAAACATAGAAAAATTAGAGCGTAAAAATAGAAAAGAGGTCAAGAATGCAGCAAGAATCCAACAATTCCAGCCCCGAAATTGAAAGATTTCACCGTGGAATTCATCACCAGATATGTGAGATTTTACTAGTGGGTTCCTTTCACCCATTAGGTCCCTAGTTTTCAGTCAGTTTCTTGATTCCCTTATTATGACTAGACCTAGGGTTTATCATTGGGTTCTTAGCTGTTAGAATGATCCAAATTAGATTAGTATGTTAATATCTAGTTTATTGCATGAATTCCAGAAACCTAGCTATGTATTTCTTTAGTTCTTGAATTACACATGCTAGGTCAGAGATTTTAGTTATTCAATTATACATGCCTCAATTATTAATACATCAATATCAGTTAATTGTTGCATACTCGGTTTGCATGTCCAGTTTTAGCTATCCAGTAACTTACATAAAGTTAGTCATAATGTGTTAATCACTTAATCCATTGGGAGTAGTATAGTATTGAGTTGGACTAGGGTTCAGCGTACCCAAATAGTCCCAGAACTACTAGCCACGTAGGTTGTAAGTCCCCTTTGTGGGCATTATTTCAGTAATCACGCCGGTATGCCTCAATACTTTTGGCAGGGTGTATTGGGTCATCTCGATGGGGCATATACATCGGACTTCACATTTAGCTCATGTTGTTTTATTATCAGTTATTAGTAGCTCCCACAATTCAGTCAGATTCTATTGCATTGACCAATTATCAGTACATTCAGTATTCAGTTTCAGCATGTTATAAATTGGTCATTGCATTCAGTTAGCTCAATATTCAGTATCTATATCATGTTAAGATTATATCATTGCTTTATTGCTTTTTTCAATTATATGTTATTTCAGCTTTATTCTATCCTGCATGCTCAGTACTTTTTAAGTACTGACGCATACTGTACGCTATATCTTCTCGTGATGTAGGTTTAGGTTCTTAGCATATAAATCATGCTTAGATCGGTTCCCAATCTTCAATTCAGCAGCATCAGTGGCGAGTCCTCATTCTTCGAGGACTAGTGACATGTTTATCTTTATTGCTTTTAGTCTTTAGTTTCAGTTTTGCTAGATATAGTTAAGGCATTGATGAGTCCAATTTAGGTCATTCAGGGATATATTTAATAAAAAATGTGTCCTCAAATGCTTATTTTATCTCAATATCTAATGAAAACCCTTAAGTTTCAGGTATATGAAGTTTGAAGGAAAGCATGGACACTACGTCACAAAGAGGAACAAAAAGGCTGAAAAGAATGAAGAAATGAAGGCTAGAGGATCGCCGAGTCCACCTGGCGAGTCACCGAAGGGTCTTACTTCGCCTTTGTTCCAGTGCGCTGAGCCATAAAGGAAAGGATCAAGTCGGCATAAAAAGGGAGCAGTCGACGCATCACCGAGAAGCTCCGCGAAGTAGTACCATGTCGCCCAATGACCCAAAGCACAACGATGCTGAAGGTTGGTGCAAGACAGCGATGAACTACACCAAAGGGCAAATCGCCAAGTTGATCGACAATTCCGACTAACGACGTCGAATGATCCGCTGCAGCACAAATCTGTGAAAACTATAAATACTAATTAGAGTTGTAGTTTTAAGTGTCGAACAATTATTATAATTTTCATATAGAATAGTACTTTTTGATATTTTTGCTCTAAGCTTGAGAGGGTTTTGAAAACATGAAGATCCGAAGGGTTTCATCTTCAAGATTTGGATTTTGGTCTCTTGGATTCTTTGATTTTGGCCTGTATCAAGTCTTAAATCTTCATACCATTTGAATGCAATCTCAATTTGGTGTAAATTTCTATCTCTTATACATGTGTGGCTAAAAACCCCAATACTTGGGGTATGATTTAGAGAATATGGTTTAAGCTAATTGTCGGGTCTTGCTTGCTGATAGTTTAATCATAGTTTAATTGTGATTTCGTTTAGTAGTTGTGGATGAACATAATGATATTGTAGTTGTAAATATAATCTCATATATGTGTTTTCGGCTATCGAGAGAGAGAGGTCGTAAAATTAAGACCACTAAATTGATGGCCAGTGCGAGTGGGTCGGCATGAGATTCAGCTCGAGAGAGTGAACCTTAGTCCCATGTCCACACACTCAGCTCGAGAGAGTGAGTGGGTTAAGGCGGAGGTTGTTCTTCATGCAGCAAGTGGGTGTCCGAGAGGAACCCTCTTGAAACGGGGTAAGTTTCTCGAGAGAGAGTTTATTCCCCTTAAAGTCTAGCCTAGTCATAATTATTCTATGAATCTTCTATCGAAAGCATGTACCCAATAATCTAGCTTAACTCGTATTCCCGTCACATCCCAAGGATCCCCTCTCATTGCTTAGAAATCCTTGTTTATTTTGTGGTTTTTACTCACTAGTGACAAAACTACCCATTGTTAATTGACACTCTTGTGTTCTCCCTTTAATTTACAATGTTTTTAATCGTTAATGTCTTTAGCTACGACAAGTTAGAGCTAAGTTTTATTATTCTGTTAATTCTCAAAACGACTCTCTTGGGAACGATCCCAACCCTTGGTTGGGTTACTAAACTATTGTACAATCGTAGACACTTGCATCAGAAGTTGTGTCTTGATTACGTAAACATCAAAATGGCGCCGCTGTCGGGGAGTGGTGTTATTTGGGAATTCTTAGTTAAGTAGAATTTTTTAATCTACTTAGTTTTAGCTTTACTAATCTGAATTGTAGTTTTGTTTTTCTTGTTTGAATATCAAAGCAGGGAAATAAGAATGGATGATCATTATGGGTACCACATGGACCATCCTCTCCTGAATCTATTGAACCTCAGGGACAACCTCCTGATGTTCAAACAAGCACGGAATGAGACAATTCAAGAAATGTCGCTGAAGTTTCAATCAGTGCTACAACCATGCCCATCTCATGGAATGTCTGACAAGACGCTGTTGGAGTGCTTCTATCGGGGTCTTGGACCTGAAAATAGGAGCAAGCCGATAAACTTTTTGAGGGTTGTATGCTCTACCAGCCCTATGAAGTCATCGCAACACTTCTTGATGGTATGGTTGAAACCAACAAGGAGGCCCAAAAGAAACACGAGTGGGACACATTAGTGGCTCAAGTAAACGTTCTGTCCAAACGAGTCATGGGGTTGGAAGCACAAGCCATGGAAAAGGAAAAAAACTTCTTCCTTCGAGAATGTAGACACAGGAAGAAGCATGATGATGTGCAAACACACGATTCTCTTTCTCTCATTCAATAAAAACTAGAAGAGCAAGACAAGAAGTTAAATGAGATGAAGCACAACATTGAAATGTTGAATGAAACGTCTACCTCAAACTCCATGACTATTCAGCTGCAGGGTGCTCAAATCACCTATTTGATGACAGGTCGCTATCCACCATTCGTCGAGGACTCGACTAACTACACCATGGCTAACTCCGAGGATGAAAAATAGTGGTTGACTTGCATCATGCCGCAACGTTAACTAAGGCGCTGGTTGGGAGGCAACCCAAAACCCCTTTAATTGCTTTTTATTTCTTGGGAAAATAATGGTGTGTTGTTTGTACAGGTTAAAGTATGAGAAGTGTTCGAAAAAGTGAAGGATGGCGAGCAATAGATCCAATCGACGAGTCACCGAAGGGGTCGGTGAATCCGACCTTAACCGCCATTTGACTCCAGACATCTTCAACATTGGAGTCTGTAAGACTCGGCGAGATTTGGAAATTATTGGCGAATCGCCGACCATATGGAAACCACCGTTTGGACCCCCTGTAAACCAGAGGCCCTGTAAATTTCGGCGAAGAAACTAAACAATCGGCGTTCCACCGAGTGAGTAGGCGAGCTTGACTAATGTCGCCAAGTGGGTGAAAACTGGACGGTTTTTGCAAGCCAAAGGCTTAAAAGTTTCAACTTCATTCACTTTCCCTCACTTTTTATCTGTCTAAACTCACACCTGCACTCTAGTTTCTATATTTCTTATACTTTTAGAGCATTTTAGTTGTTGAATTGTGCTCGGACTTGGATTACATTGCCGCTTAGCATTTCAATCCTCAACTTAGCGACACAAAAAGGTTAGTTCTCTATGCCCCAAGTTTAATTTATCATAAACTATACTCATTTGCAATAGCATGATCAGGTTGAAGTGTTCTACTCCTCCCTGAGAGGATTAGATTGTTTACATGCACGATTTAATTTGATATCCTTGCTCGGGTAGTTGTGATTGTTGAATTCCCATAATTTCATGCCTTAAACTTGATTAAAATTTGAGGGATTGTGTTTGGGTGTTATGGGTCCTACCTTAATTGTGTTGGTGCATGCTTTGATTTTTTTCGGGAGTTGTAGGGTTAAATTCGAGAAGTTAGGTTGAAAATAAGCACGTTGGGTCGTTTGGTGAGTTGGGTCGAGCTCACCAAACCACTCGACAGTTCACCTAAGGTCCCCATCTCGATTTTGATTTCATGATATATCTGATAGTTAATTTTGTAACTTTCGGTGAGAAGCTTGATGTCACAGAAAGCATTTGGGGACTTACCGAAAGTTCTCTCTTTCGCCCTTTACCTGCACCCTTGAACATTTATGCACTGAAACTTTTGGCGGACTTGTCCTGGTTCATCGAAAACTATCTACGACCCACCGAGATCAATCGGTGACCCGCCGAAGAAGTTCCCCTTTCGCCTTCTTGCTACAGTTTTAGAGTTAGAAATTCGGCGATTCGCCATCTGGTTTGGCGAGTTTGTCTGCATAAGTTCCGTTTTGCTTTTGTTTAAGTTTTTAAAAATTTCTCTTGAAGACTTTGCAGACATGACTAAATCAAAAAATGTGGAAAGAATAAAACCAGCCCAAGAGAAGTCAAAAGGGAGTGCGATAAATGAGGAGACATCTACGTCGAAAGGCAAAGCTACGAACTTGACCACAACTACTGGGAAAGGCAAGGGCAAAAGGTCCATTTATGCAAGGATGACCATTACCTTAGACACTAATATTCCATCATGGGCTTGGGGATTTCGCAGAGCGGTGCATATCTTTCTGGCAGACACACATTCAACAGACCTTGGTGAATCCGATCCCGCTGTTCCCCTTGAGGTGACTTTGGGCACTGATGCCTAGATCCAGAGTGACACATCAGGCACTAATGCCTATGCAGATGGAGCAACTGCTTAAACATGATCCCTTCTTTACCTCCCTCTCTGTTTTCCTTTAATTTACAGTATGGATATTTTGTTATATGCATTTGAGGACAAATGTTTTTGTTTGTGGTGGGGTGAGGCCCACACCTTTTGTGTGCTACTTTTTTTTTGTGTATATATTTGGGTTGTTCTATTTAAAATTGTGTTAATACTACTTTTCTGTGGATGTTTGAGCTTGTGACTCCTTTTATTTTTAAATTGCAATTGGAGCTTGTGACTCCTTTTATTTTTAAATTGCAATTGCAAAATGATTTTGACCCTTCCAATTTTTTTTGAATTTTTTGCATATTTTCGCCACCCTTTATATGCTGATTGAATATGGTTGTTCCTTGGCAAATTTGAGTCTCGATTTTGATTAATACAGATGACTTGAATAGTGCTTACAATCGAACGAACATGAATGTACGACTACGATGAGGCCAAATTAAGTTGCATAGACAATATGTGAACTCTTTGCATCTCGTTGTGATTAGCCATTTATCAAATCGATTCTCTTGTGATTACCATTGCACACTAGCGAAAGTGTGGAGTCTTGTTTGACTTAAGCGTCGATGCTTTGTATGATAAGCTTACCTGGAACCATGCATGACAATACCTAGAATTTTCCCTGTTGGTCCGGTTGACTAAGTAAGACTTTCTCTTGATATGATTTTAGGCAACTTCAAATAGTGTGAACCAATTTGACATATACCTCTTTTGTGACCTACCTTGTAAGCGTGTGATTCTCTCTTGAACATCCTTTGAGCCTTACTTTTCTTTGGAAGAAACTTGATGAAAGCAATGACCTTTCTTTATCGATCACCCATAATCCTCATAAAGTTGTGGTTAGTTGAATAGCCAACTTAGGCCCAAAGCCTAAGTTGGGGGTGTGTTGAAAAGATATGGGCAAGTCAAGAAGCGCAAGGAAAGTCTCCTCTTACCCATGGTTTTGAGAAAAATGGAACCCCTCCATATAAAAAAAAGAATGAAAAAGAAAGTTGTGGAATAAAGTACAAAAGAGATGGGGTTCCCAAATAATCCATAGAAAGTGAATAATAGGATGACTTATGAGCACTAAAGAAAATGATGAAGGAAAAGGAAAGAAAGTGTTGTGAGCACCACATTTGATGAGGATGAAAGTCACTGAGCCTAAGTGACTATACCTTTGCACTTAGCCCTGTTACAAGCCTTGTTAAGACCTTTGTGATCTTGAGAAAGTCGAAACAAATGTTGATTGGAAAATACAGACAAACCTATGGGTGAAAGCATCCATTGTGTTCTTCTTTGTAAGTGTGAGCGTTGTATCTGATTCCTGAACTTTAATTTGATTATACCTTTGCATGTGAAAATGGAATCATCATTTGTGTGAGGAAATTCGAAGGCTTTTGTTGAGCTTGAACTTGCATTTGACACAAGTATTGCGAGCTTGAGAATCTTTGGTAATGGTGTGTCACATCTTGAATCTTTGAGTACACAATTGATCCTTGCATAAGTAAATTGAGTCTTGTTGTGTACATTCACAATTGAGTCCTGTGTAGCACCATTTGAGACATCCTTGTTGAACTGCTGAACTTGAGTTTTACTTGAGGACAAGCAAAAGTTTAAGTTGGGGTGTTGATGAGTCCACAAATTGGACTCATTTAGGTCATTAAGGCTATATTTTAATAGAAATTGTGTCCTCAAATGCTTATTTTATGTCAATATCTGATGAAAACCCTTAAGTTTTATGTATTTGAAGTTTGAAGGAAAGCACCGATACTATGTCGCAAAAAGGAACGAAAAGTCTGAAAAGAACGAAGAAAAGAAGGCCTGAGGATCGCCGAGTCCACTTGGCGAGTCGCTGAAGGGTCTTACTTCACCCTTTGTTCCAGTGTGCTGAGCCTTAAAGGAAAGGATCAAGTCGGCAGAAAAAGGGAGCAGTCGGCGCATTGCCTGGAAGTTCCGCAAAGCAGTACCATGTTGCCCAATGACCAAGAGCACGACGATGCTGAAGGTTGGTGCAAGACGGTGATGAACTACACCAAAGGGCGAATCACCGAGTTGATCGGCGACACCGAATGATCCGCGCAACACAAATATGTGAAAACTATAAATACTAGTTAGGGTTGTAGTTTTAAGTGTCGAACAATTATTTTAATTTTCATATAGAATAGTACTTTTTGATATTTTTTCTCTAAGCTTGAGAGAGTTTTGAAAACTTGAAGATCCAAAGTATTTCATCTTCAAGATTTGGATTTGGGTCTCTTGGATTCTTTGATTTTGGCCTGTATCAAGGCTTAAATTTTTATACGCAGTTCAATGCAATCTCAATTTGGTATAAATTTCTATCTCTTATACATGTGTGGCTAAAAACCCTAATTCTTGGGGTATGATTTAGCGAATATGGGTTAAGATAATTGTTGGGTCTTGCTTGTGGATACTTTAATAGTAGTTTAATTGTGATTTTGTTTAGTGGTTGTGGATGAACTTAATGAGGTTGTAGTTGCAAATATAATCTCATATATCTGTTTTCGGCTTGCTCGGGAGAGAGGTCGTAAAACTAAGACCACTAAATTGATGGCCAATGCGAGTGGGTCGACATGAGGTTCAACTCGAGAGAGTGAACCCTAGTCCCATGTCCACACACTCAGCTCGAGAGAGTGAGTAGGTTAAGGTGGGGGTTGTTCTTCATGCGGAAAGTGGGTGTCCGAGAGAAACCCGCTTGAAACGGGGTAAGTTGCTCCAGCAAGAGCTTATTCCCCTTACAGTCTAGCCTAGTCATAATTATTCTATGAATCTTCTATCAAAAACATGTACCCAATAATCTAGCTTAACTCGTATTCCTGTCACATCCCAAGGATCCCCTCTCATTGCTTAAAAATCCTTTTTTATTTTGATGGTTTTACTTACTAGTGACAAAACCCCCCATTGTTAATTGACACTCTTGTGTCCCCCTTTAATTTACAATGTTTTTAATCGTTAATGTCTTTAGCTACGACTAGTTAGAACTAAATTTTATTTTTCTATTAATTCTCAAAACCACTCTCTTGGGAACGATTCCAATCCTTGGTTGGGTTACTAAACTATTGTACAATTGTAGCCACTTGCATCAGAAGTTGTGTCTTGATTACGCAAACATCAGGCATGTCCCAACATTTCTAGTCATTTTAGAGGCTTATTTAGGACATAGTTAGATTCAGCTTAGTCTTTCGAGTTTGATATTTCTTTGTATTGAAACTCTCAGATTTTATATATTCAGTTAGTATATAGGTATTCCCCATCATTTCAGATCTACTTATGATTAGCTTTCGCATCAGCTTTATTTCTAAGTTTATCTTTAGTATGCTCATGATTATGCCAGCAGGGTTAGCTTGGGGTCACTTGTGATCCTAGGTCCCGTGTTCGTGTCTCGGGGGTAGCTCGGGGCGTGACAAGCTTGGTATTAGAGCCAGGTTTAAGAGTCCTAGGATGTCTGAAAAGCTGCACTCAGTAGAGTCCTTTTCATGGGTGTGAAGTGCACCACATCTAATAAGAGAGAGGCTATGAAGTGATTTAGGAAAACTTCATTTTCTTGTTACTCTTATCGTTCGTAAGGTATGATCTAATTATATTCTAACTCGACGTTCTACGTTTCAGTTATCATGCCTCCCCATAGAGCTAACACTAGAAATGCGAATGTGAGGAATGCAAACGCAGCTCCTCCAGTCCCAGATCAGGAAGTTTCTAATGCAGAATTCAGGAACGCTATTGAGATGTTGGCTCATAGTGTGGCCAACCAGAACAATCAGCGGGTTCCAGTTCAGGTAAATGACAATGTTGGGTTGGCTGCAACTAGAGTGCGAGACTTTGTTAGGATTAATCCGCCAGATTTCTTAGGATCGCAAGTTGGAGAAGATCCCCAAAACTTCATTGATGAGGTCAAGAAGATCTTTGAAGTGATGCAGGTAACTGGGAATGATCGGGTTGAGTTAGCATCTTACCAACTTAAGGATGTAGCTCATATCTGGTATACTCTGTGGAAGGAGAACAGGGGTACAGATGCAACTCCTATCACTTGGGATTGTTTTAGCGAAACCTTTCTGGATAGGTTTTTCCCCATAGAGTTGAGACAAGAAAGGGCCCATGAATTTATGAACTTAAGGCAGGGTAACATGACGGTCCAAGAGTATGGTCTCAAGTTTAACCAACTCTCCAGGTATGCTCCTCACATGGTTGCTGATTCCAAGGATCAGATGAATAAGTTTCTGTATAAAGTGTCAGACTTAGTGAAGACAGAGTGTAGGAATGCTATGTTGTTGGGAGACATGAACATCTCTAGGCTCATGACTCATGCTCAACAGGTTGAGGGTGATAAGCTTAGGGAATAGTCTAAGGAGAGTAAGAAAGAGAGAACATGCAACTATGACTATTCTCAACAGAAATTAGATGGTGGAAATCGCTCGCATGATCATCAGAAATTTTTGACTCCAGCACCTTCATCAGCTAGTGTTCCATCCTACAAGTTCCGAAATATTTAGAAAAGTGGAGCATCAGGCTCTAAGTTTCAAGGGAGTGTTACAGGTACCAAAACCTACCCGACTTGCCCTAAGTGTGGTAAGAACCACCCGGGCGAGTGTCTTGCAGGAAAAGAAGGATGCTTTGGGTGTGGTCAGTCTGGTCACAGGTTGAGGGATTGTCCTTCTAAATAGGGTCTAGGAGGCAATGCTAATCTAGCCCAGTCTACAACTTCAGCAGCACCAACAGGTCGCCTAATTCAACAGGGTAACTCTTCTGGTACTGGTGGCGGACAACGCCAAAACAAGCTCTATGCTCTTCAGGCTCGCTAGGATCAGGAAGATTCTCCCGATGTAGTCACTAGTACGTTACGAGTCTTTGATCTCAATGTTTATGCTTTAATAGATCCAAGGGCTACTCTTTCTTTTGTAACTCCTTATATAGCAGTTAAAATCAGTGTTAGTCCAGAAACTCTCCAACAACCTTTCTCAATCTCTACTCCAGTCGGTGACCCAGTTTTAGCTAGATAGGTTTACAGAAATTTCCATGTCACAGTCTCTCAGAAAGTCACCTCAGCAGAACTTATAGAGTCAGAATTGGTAGACTTCGATATCATTCTAGGCATAGATTGGTTACATTCCTATTATGCCTCAATCAGTTGTAGAACTAGGGTTGTTCGTTTTCAGTTTGCAGATGAACCAATCTTAGAATGGAAGGGTAGTAGCTTAGCGCCTATGGGTCGATTCATTTCTTACCTTAAGGCCAAAAAGATGAACTCTACGGGTTATCTCTATCATCTAGTTCGGGTTAAGGATTCAAGCTCTGAAACCCCAACTCTTGAATCAGTTCCTGTGGTTAATGAATTTCCAGAAGATCTTCCTAGAGTTTCTCCCGATAGGGAAATCGACTTTGGAATTGATCTCCTTCCAGATACCCAGCCTATCTCTATTCCTCCTTACAGAGTGGCTCCAGCTGAGCTTAAGGAATTGAAAGAGCAGCTGAAAGACCTTCTAGATAAGGGCTTCATCAAACCTAGTAGTTCTCCATGGGGTGCACCAATGTTGTTCGTGAAGAAGAAAGATGGTTCTCTCAGAATGTGCATTGACTATAGGTAGTTGAACAAGGTCACAATCAAGAATAAGTATCCCATCCCCATGATTGATGAATTGTTTGACCAACTTTAGGGTGCTAGTCATTTCTCAAAGATAGACCTCAGATCAGGTTATCATCAGCTTAAAGTCAGAGATAGTGACATTCCAAAGACAACCTTCAGAACTCGGTATGGTCATTATGAATTTGTAGTCATGTCATCTGGACTAACCAATGCTCCTGCAGCTTTCATGGATTTGATGAATAGAGTGTTCAAGCAGTACTTGGACTTCTTCATTATCGTCTTTATTAATGATATCCTCATTTACTCTAGGAATGAGGAAGAGAATGTGAGTCATTTGAGAGTTGTTCTGCAAACTCTCAAAGATCTCCAGTTATTTGCAAAATTTAACAAGTGCGAGTTTTGGTTACAATCATTTGCCTTCTAGCGGGCTATTAAAGACGGTTCGTGGAAGGATTTTCATCCATAGCCTCACCATTGACTTGGTTGACTCAGAAGATGGTCAAGTTTCGATGGTTAGATGATTGTGAGAAAAGCTTCGCAGAATTGAAAACTAGGTTGACTACAACTCTTGTCTTGATTCTACCAGAGGGGTCAGATGATTATGTGATCTATTGTGATGCATCCAGTGTCGGCCTATGTTATGTGTTGATGAAGCGAGGTTAGGTTATAGCTTATGCTTCTAGACAACTTAAGGTACATGAAAAGAATTATCCGACTCAGGACCTTGAGCTTGCAACAGTAGTGTTTGCACTCAAGATTTGGAGACACTACTTGTATGGTGTTCATGTAGATATGTTCACAGACCATAAGAGCCTCCAGTATGCATTCACCTAGAAAAAGTTGAATCTTCGCTAGAGAAGGTGGCTTGAGTTCCTCAAAGATTATGACATGAGCGTGCATTACCATCCTGGTAAGGCGAATGTAGTAGCAGATGCTCTTAGTAGATTATCCATGGGTAGTGTAGCACATGTTGAGGAAGAAAGAAAGGAGCTAGCAAGGGATGTTAATAGACTTTCTCACCTAGGAGTTCGTCTTATGAGCATATCAGATGGTGGTGTAACTGTTCAGAATGGGGCAGAATCTTCTTTGGTAGTGAAAGTTAAGGATAAGCAAGACATCGATCCGATATTACTTGAACTTAAGGGTGCAGTCCACTAACAGAGAATTGAGCTTTTCTCCCAAGGGGGAGATGGTGTGCTTCGCTACCAGGGTCGATTATGTGTTCCTCGTGTGGGAGAGCTGAGATGGCATATTCTTGCAGAGGCCCATAACTCCAGATATCTTATTCATCTAGGTGGCACTATGATGTACCGCGATCTGCAGGAAGTCTATTGGTGGATTGGTATAAAAAGAGATATAGCAGATTTTGTGGCTAAGTGCCCCAATAGCCAGCAAGTCAAGGTAGAACATCAAAACTAGGAGGTATGACTCAAGAGATTGACATTCCTACTTGGAAGTGGGAAGTGATCAAAATGAAATTCATCACAGGTTTACCTCGTACTCGCAGACAACATGACTGCATTTGGGTGATTGTTGATAGGGTTACTAAGTCTTCTCGATTTTTGGCGGTCAAGACTACAAATTCGGCGGAGGATTACACCAAGATTTACATTAATGAGATTGTGAGGTTGCATGGGGTTCCTTTGTCTATCATCTCAGATAAAGGTCCTTAGTTTACCTCTCATTTCTGGAAGTCATTTCAGAAAAGTCTTGGTACTCAGGTTAATCTTAGCACAACATTTCATCTGTAGATGGATGGTCAGGTAGAGCGTACCATTCAGACCTTTGAGGACATGTTGAGAGCTTGTGTGATCGATTCAAGTGTAGTTGGGATGATCACCTTCCTCTTATTGAGTTTGCCTACAAAAATAATTACCATTCCAGCATTCAGATGACCCCTTATGAGGCATTGTATGGGCGTAGATGTAGATCTCCTGTGGGCTGATTTGAAGTAGGTGAAGCAGCCTTGATAGGGGTAGATTTAGTCCATTATGCTATGGAGAAAGTGCAACTCATCAGAGATAGACTTAAGACAGCCCAGAGTCTCCAGAAGTCTTATGCATATGTAAGGAGAAGGGAACAAGAGTTCTAAGTTGATGATTGGGTTTTCCTGAAGGTGTCACCTATGAAAGGGGTGATGAGGTTTGGCAATAAAGGGAAGCTCAGTCCCAGATATGTAGGCCCTTACCGAATCTCGAAAAGGATTGGTAAAGTGGCTTATGAATTAGAGTTGCCAACAGATTTGGCAGCAGTGCATCCAGTCTTCCACATTTCACTATTGAAGAAGTGTGTGGGTGATCCAGCATCCGTAGTGCCATTAGAGAGTGTGGTTGTGAAATATAGTCTCTCGTATACGGATGCACCAGTTGAGATTCTCGATCGTCAGGTTAGAAGGTTGAGAAACAAAGAAGTCGCTCCAGTCCAGGTTTTGTGGAGGAGTCAGTCCGTAGAGGGAGCTACTTGGGAAGCAGAAGTAGCCATGAAGTCCAAGTATCCTCACCTCTTTCCTTCCGATTACATTCCATCTTGAGGTAATAGTTCCTCTTTAGTTTTTTAGTCATTCATGCGCTAATTCAGTCTTAGTATTTTGTTTCTTCAGTCAACCTTGCATTTTCAGCGTATTTGCATGTTCTTGGAACTCAGTTCAGTCAGAAATCAGTTTCTATTACTTAGTTGTAGGTATTGCACCTTCTTCCCTCCATACTCAGCTAGTTTAGTCTTCATTCGAGGATGCATGGTCCCAAGGGGGAGATAATGTAACACCCCGTATTTGAAATAGACCAAAAATGCAGATTTTGAGAAGTTGCAGGTGTAACCCATGGTTGCCACCCATGGACTGTAGGTTAGACCACGGCCTGTGCTGGTGGTCAATGGTTCACCACTGTAACCCCTCCCTAAACCCAACTCAGAATATCAGCTAAGTCTCGACCCACGGACAGACCCATGGTCCGTATGCCAGACCACGATCTGTGTTCTATGTCCGTGGATCGAGGCCCCCTTTACCCAGCCTCTGACGCGAACGACGGTCAACGAGCACGGACAGTCATTTGATCCACGATCCATAGGTCTGATCGTTGGTGAAGGTCAGCAGCCAGTTAGGGGGAAATTGCTGATTGGGTCAACTTCAAATGGTCATCACTCCTAGCACAAAAGGAATTATGTGTCCCATCACCTATGATATGATATATAATTGAATCCTCTTTCCAATGCCACCAAATTTGCTTAAATCCGACCTCTGAGTAAAAAGTTATGCTTGTTTTAGTGAAGTCATGTAGGGTAGACTTGACCTACGACCCCAATCTACGAACGGTAGGTTGACATACGGCCCGTAGGTCCTGTCCGTCGGTCACTCTAACAACATTTTAAGTCAGGGGTCTTTTGGTCTTTTCGTATTTTGTTGGACCCCTAAGCTACGTCGTTTAGACCCTAAATTATAAGGTTTTAGTCAGTTTAAGCCTAGAAACATAACTAGAACTTACCTAAGTTAAATCATTAATCAAAACCTAGAAAGATTAGAGCTTAAGAAGAGAGAAGAGGTCAAGAACCCTAGTTCAAGAACGCAACAAGGTTCCATTAGTTCCATCCCCGAAATTGAAAGATTTCTCCATGGAATTCGTCACCAGGTATGTGGGATTTCACTAGTGGGTTCCTTTCACCCATTAGGTCCCTAGTTTTCAGTCAGTTTCTTGATTCCCTTATTATGACTAGACCTAGGGTTTCTTGAATGTTAGAATTATTAGGTTCTTAGCTGTTAGAATGATCCAAATCAGATTAGTATGTTAATATTCAATTTAATGCATGAATTCCAGAACCTTAGCTATGTATTTCTTTAGCTCTTGAATTACATATGCTAGGTCAGATATTTCAGTAATTCAGTTATACATGCCTTAGTTATTAATGCATCAATATCAGTTAATTGTTGCATACTTAGTTTAAATTTTTAGTTTTAGCTATCCAGTAACTTAAATAAATTCAGTCATAATGGGTTAATCAGTTAATCCATTGGGAGTAGCATAATACCGTGTTGGACTAGGGTTCAGCGTACTCAAATAGTCCCAGAACTACTAGCCACGTAGGTTGTAAGTCCCCTATGTGGGCATCATTTCAGTGATCACGCCAGCATGCCTCTATACCTTTGGCAGGGTATATTGGGTCCTCTCGATGGGATGTCTACATCGGACTCCACATTTATCTTATGTGGTTTTATTATCGATTATTAGTAGCTCCCACAGTTCAGTCAGATTGTATTGCATTGACCAATTATCAGTACATTCAGTATTCAGTTTCAGCATGTTATAAATTGGTCATTGCATTCAGTTAGCTCAATATTCAGTATCTATATCATGTTCAGATTATATCATTACTTTATTGCTTTGTTCAGTTATATGTTATTTCAACTTTATTCTATCCTGCATGCTCAGTACCTTTCAAGTACTGACGCATACTCTGCGCTACATCTTCTCGTGATGTAGGTTCAGGTTCTCAGCATCCAAATCACGCTTAGATCATTTCCCGATCTTCAGTTCAGCAACATCAGTGGTGAGTCCTCATTCTTCGAGGACTAGTGACTTATATATCTTTATCGCTTTTTGTCTTTAGTTTCAGTTTTGCTAGATCTAGTTGGGGCATGTCCCAACATTTCTTGTCAGTTTAGAGGCTTATTTCAGACATAGTTAGATTCAGCTTAGTCTTTCGAGTTTGATATGTTTTTGTATTGAAACTCTCAGAGTTTTATATATTTAGTTAGTATATGGGTATTCCCCATTATTTCAGATTTACTTATGATTAGCTTCCGCATCAACTTTATTTCTCAGTTTATCTTTAGTATGCTTATGACTATGCCAGCAAAGTTAGCTTGGGGTCACTTGTGATCCTAGGTCCCGTGTTCGCGTCTCGGGGGTAGCTCGAGGCGTGACATGTCATATGTGGCAACATATATATATCCTAAAATTTGTTTTTTGGGGTTAAGCCTTTTGAAATCAGATAATATTTAAAAAGGAATAACAACCCAACATCCTACAAACAAATTAGTGATAAAACCACTAAAAATGTCCAGATTTAATACCAATAAGTATTTCAAACCCTAATTAAATTTTACCTGATACGATATCAACTATGAACTATAAATGATGAGGGCAACGACGCCTTGTTGTAGAAGAGGATCGCAACAGATTACCACTGATGTTGTAGAAAATATCGCAACAATTTGATCTATGAAGGAATAATGGAACGAGATAAAGGAAAGAAGAGAAAAGAAAATGGAAATTAGTAAAAATAAATTAAATTTGGAACATGAAACGAAACGACCTTTTATAGAGGAGAGGAGAGAGAGAAGAGAGGGAAAAATGAAGGGACGATTGTTTTAAATCTTTTTTTTTTAATTTCGACAATTTAAAGTGTGACATATGTTGCCACATATATCCTTTCTGTTGGGGCACATGCAGATAATTCTGTGGTGTATTTTACAACAGAGGTTATATATGTTGCCACATACACCACATTTCTTCCTTTCCATCATAATTGACATTTGTTCCAACAAAATAAAATAATAATAAGTCATTAATATTAGTATAATCAGCAAAAATGAATAATTGGTGACAATATATGTTGCCACATATCTCTTTTATGTGACATATGTTGCCACATATCTCTTTTCTGTGACATATGTTACCACGTATCTTCTTTCAGTGACATATGTTGCCACATATATCCTTTCTATTAGGGCACATGCAAATGATTTTGTGGTGTTTTTTACAATAGAGGTTATATATGTTGTCACAGACACCACATTTCTTCCTTTCCATCATAATTGACATTTGTTTCAACAAAATAAAATAATAATAATAATAATCATTAATATTAATATTATCAGCAAAAATAAACAATTGGTGACAATATAATGTTGCCACATATCTCCTTTCTATTACATATTACCACATATCTTCTTTCTGTGACATATGTTGCCACATATATCCTTTCTGTTGGGGCACATGCAGATAATTCTGAAGTATTTTTTACAACAAAGGTTATATATGTTGCCACATACACCACATTTCTTCCTTTCCATCATAATTGACATTTGTTCCAAAAAAAAAATTAATAATAATCATTAATATTAATATTATCAACAAAAATGAACACTTCAGCAATTGTTTTATACAACTTATCAACAAAAAGGTAATTCACAATGGTGTACATAGCCATCAATCTAATCAATGGTGGTAATCACAACATTCTCATCGAACTTTGCTTTTTTAGGTCTAGGCCTCTGTGGGTCTTCATTGTTACTAACATAGTCACTCCGAACCTTTAAAATCCCATAATTCCATAGGAGTGAAGCATATCTCATGCGAAGGGTTTCAGAACTAATTCTAGAAGATGTTAGTTGTAGTCCATCACTCAAAAACTCAGCATATGCAGCAACAAAAAGTCCACAATCTCTACATGGTATATCATCAATTAGAAATTATAATAACATCACATTTCAATAGTGGTAAGATAAAAAAATGTGATACTTACAGACTATTGCTTGCTTGTTGGGCAATACCAGTAACATGTCTAACTTCTAATGGGTGAGATTTGTTCTTTCCTTGGTAAGATTCAAGAACTTACCAGTTGGTTCGGTCCTTTTGATAAAAAAATTTGCTGGATTCAAGGTACTTTGGAAACAATGTAGACAACTTTTGAATCTCAGAGCACAATTTTATGTTAGTCCTAGATGAGGACATCAAATCATACACTTGTATACATCGTTCCTTCAATACAACGACTTCCAAGACCCAATGAAACTCCCCATTATAATTTACAGTGACATAAACCTCATATGTGAGGTGCCAAGGCAGTCCACCAGGTATACCAAACCCTTTGATAGTGCCAACGATTTTATTCTCATATTCAGGAACAACACTGGCATTGTCAATATATGTTTTGAAAAAATAATTAGTAGTGGTATATCGTTCGAATGACTCTGTTGCTTCGACTTCTTCCGCAAATAATATAAAATTACATTCACATACTGCACATATGCATCAACATGTGTATTTCTATATCAATTTATTTGTATGTATTCATGTCTTAATCAAAAGATAAAAGTGGGCATGAATTTACCTCATTAGTCCAACACTTATTGGGTTGAGACATTACGTAGAACCAGTCCTTCTTCTTTGGAAATGTGATATACCGTGAGTTTACAGTATTTCTAATACATTTTACTTACAAGTTGTGTGTGTCTAGTGCCTTTTTGTATTGGTTTTTATGTGTTTTTATTGTATTTTGCAGGAAAGATGTTCAGGCACAGAAGTATAGAGATAGCTGAGAAAAATGCAGTAAAAGGGCATTCACGGAGGTGATCTACGGACCGTAGATCCATTGACGGTACGTAGGTGATGATCGTAGATCAGCAGGCAAGGTATGGATGATAAATCAGGGAAATCTGACTAAGTGTGGAACCACGGTGGCCATTGATGGTTCGTAGATCGATCTACGGACTGTACTGATCGATCCGTAGAATGAGATTGCGAGGGTTCCAGTACCTGATTTTTGAAGAATCTAAGTGTGGAGCTACGGAGGGTATTGACGGACCGTAGATAAATCTACGGTCCGTCCTACAAGTCCGTCGTTTGCTTCAGAGAAGCTGATTTTTGGGAGCTGAAATATTTTCTAAGTCCTGGCTGACGGAAGGGACTTACGGACTGTAGATCCATTAACGGTCCGTAAGTCAGTTTCGTGGAATGAGGACGCATGCCTGAACAAACTTTCCTTAATTTGTTTCCCTTTTAATATAGGATTTGTTTTCTATAAATAGGGCATGCAAACCTCGTTTTTGGGGGTTAGACACTATTATTCTAGTTTTACTTTGTGCTTTTGGAGATTAATTTGCAACTCTAGTAATTATTGATTTCCTAAGTTTGTTTTGAAGATTTTGGCTTTGCAATTCAAGTTAAATTTCTGGGTTTATTATTCTCTTTACGTAAGTTCATGATTCCTTCATCTGAAACTATGAATTGTGTTCTTGCTAATATGGGTAGCTAAATCCACAACTAGGGTTGTGGGAACCATGAGCGATTAACAAAGTATGAATAGTAAATAAGCAATTCTGGAATAGTGTTTTGCATGCATTGATAATTCTTTCATTTAGAAGTCTTTTTAACTAGTGCACGCGTTAGAACTCGCTTTGTTGCTACTTGCCGGACCAAGGAGGTAATCAACAAGAAAAGAATTATCAAAATAGATTTAGTGTGATACTATCTAATAGGATAGTGTCGATTGGTGCGAAGTAATAACTAAGCCAAACATCGATTATGATGTCTAATATGAGGTAAAGGTAAGGGTTAGTAAATTATACACACGTAGCCGAACCAAGGTGCGGGGTGAAATTCTCTAGATGCCGGACCAAGGATTTAGAGATACCTAACTTATCACTTTGCATGTAATACACTAGGAAAGGATTGCTGTTATAAGGATTACTGCGTTATGAGCTTGTGGGGAACACGTATACCCTAATTATTTCTCTTATCTTGATAACAACCAAAGTTGAGTTTTGATTACTCATTACTTATTAAATTCTTACTATTTGTTTCACACAAACAAAACCCCCATTTTTTATTACCTGTTTCTGGAAGTAATTTGACTAATTGAATGTAATTGTTGGTTAAAGTAAAGTCTAAACCATTTTCCGCATGGGATCGACCCCAACCTACAAGTTGGGTTCTTTACTTGATAACGATCGCTTATACTTCTGTAGAGAGGTGTAATTTGAGCGTATCAAATTTCGGCACCGCTGCCGGGGAATTTGGCTTTTAGATTTATTTTAACTACATTATTAAACGTTAGTCAAATATTTCCTAATTTTACTTTTTCTATTTGTTTTTGTCCCTCTCAGGTTCTGACTCTAATGTATGCCAAGTACACGGAGCCAGGGTGAACCACTTACTCCTTACGATCCAGAGCTGAATCGCACCTTGCGAAGAATGAACAATCAAAGAAATCCAATTGATCCTATCGAAGGGAATCTAGATGATGCAGTTTAGTTACAACAACAAAAGGTAGTTGGTGAGGAAAACCAGGTTCCAGCTGAAAATCGATTGGGAGATACGCTGAGGGCGCAAGATCCACTAGGCCCACGACAACATGACAACTATCGGGGCAACATGAATATAGAAAACTCTGATGGACCTATTGTCTTACCCTCTTTACCTCCAGGGCACACATTTGTGGTGACTAGTAGTTTGATGCAGATGCTTATAGCAAGAGGCTTATTCTCAGGATCGCCATCGGAGGATCCACATGTTCACTTAGCCAAGCTAAGGGTGGTTTGCAAAAGTTGTGTAAATAAACCAGACCTGGATTTGGATGTCATTGGATTACGAGTGTTTCCTCTGTCACTGACATGCGACGCTGTAGTATGGTTCACTAAGCTTTTTTATAACTCAATATTTACATGGGACCAACTGACAGACGTATTTCGAGCGAAGTACTATCTAGTGTCCAAGAAGCTAAATCACAAAGATAGGGTCAACAATTTTGTAGCATTACCTGGAGAGTCTGTGAGCAGCTCTTGGGACATATTCACTGCATTCGTAAGAGGTGTTCCAAATCACCGCATTAATGATGAGTCGCTGAAGGAATATTTCTATCGAGGACAGGATGATAACAATAAAGCAGTTCTTGATACTATTGCTGGAGGTTCATATGGTGATTGTACATATGCATAAATTGTTGAAATATTGGAGAGGATCTCTCGCAACAACAAAGCATGGAGCACTAGGAGGTCAGATACTGGGAGAAACACATTTGCCGTTCATAATACACCCGTCAACTCTGCAGATGATATTTGTGAGGAGATGCCCCAGATGAGGACAGAGTTGGGATTGGTATTGAAGCATGTGAGCGGAGGAGCAGAAATGCAGTGAACTACTTAACTAGAACTCCACCACCAGTTGATGAGTGTTACTATGAAAAGGATACTTATGCTGTGAATGATCAGACGGGGGGTTTCTGACCAAATGCCCAAGGATCCAACACGGAAAATTGGCGCCAAGGTCAAGGGAACCAAGGTCGAAACTATGGAAATTACAACCGAGAGGGTCACTATGTCCGGGATGGGAACTTCAATCGCGACAACAACTACAACAGGAACAACTATGGCAACAGAAACGATCGGGTTGGACCCTATGTTCCCCGTCAAAATCGGGAATCTGGTGCTAGGGAAGCTGGAGGTAATATGGCGCATATTGAAGATATGATGCACAAGATGATGATAAGGTTTAATGCAACTGATGAGAATGTGAAGGAGATGAGAAACGACTTGTCTGGTATTGGTCAAAAGGTTGATGCCCATGCAGTGTCAATAAAGCATCTAGAGCAGTAGATGACTCAATTGTCTACTACAGTGAACCCGCGTCAACCTGGCACTCTTCCTAGCAACACCATCCAGAATCCAAAGAATGATGGTCATTGTATGGCAGTTACTACTCGAGGGGGTAAGCAAACCATAGATCCAAAATGCAACTACAAAATCAAGTTGTTTGAACTCAAGATCCTAGTAATTGGCTAAGTAGAGATCATCCTTGTCTCTTCTGCAATTGTGTAATCATTATAAATAATTATTTAGTGGACACAAGAAGAAATACTAATAATAGTTGAACGACTTTACTTTTTTGCATGATGCTTTTAAAGACCTCGTTTATCCATTGCGAGAAGGATGACATTAGTTCAGTTGGACCCTCGCCGTTAATGTTAAAGCCTTCAAATGGATATTGTTGCTTCACATCACAACTGACGATTTCAACTTTCTTCTCTTTCTCTTTCATTTTCTTTTTCACTTTCTCCTTCTCCTTCTCCTTTCCTTCTCTTGCTCCTTCTCCTTCTCCTTCTCCTCCTCCTCCTCCTTCTCCTTCTCCTTCTCCTCCTCCTTCTTCTCCTTCTCCTTCTCCTTCTCTTCCTCCTCCTTCTCCTGCTCATTCTCTTTCTCTTCCTCCTCCTTCTCCTTCTCCTTGCCTTTTGGGTTTGAGTGTGATACTGGAGCAGTAGTCATTGATTTTTTTCTTTCACTAATTATAGATAGTGATTGGGAAATAGATTTTTCAACCTCCTTCACTTCAAAGGTTGTGAAATCTTCTTGGATGTATGGACATCAATATTATAAGTCATTTCCTTAAAAATATCAGTGAGTTCTTTAACACGACTAATAAAATAATCATGTTGTTGCTCACATTCTTCGCATAGACAAAAAGAGCATTTGATGCTAGAAGAGCTAGCAACACTAATAAAAGATTGAGTTGTTGTCATGGATGAAACTTCTTGTATCATTTCATCTACAATGTAAATAAAAAAAGAGTGAGAGTTTACAATTGATTATAAAATAATAATGGGTAAGCAATTTATACTTATGTTGATAGAGATGAATCTTCTGTGGCCACACATGAATCTTCATGTGCCACAGATGAATCTTCTATTACTACATATGGCCATTTTGTTTCCCTAACACATAGGTGATATGTTCCAACATATGACAACTCTTTGGAATATATACCAACATATCACTAAAATGCAGCAACATACGACACGTCTTTCAACAAATGAAATATATGTTGGACAACTGAACAAGACTATATTTCTAAAATTATATGAACAAAATGGTCACAAAAAGAACAACAAAAGCAACAAAAAACGACTTTTCACTGAATGTTAACAATACATATACATTTCCTCAAAATTAGGGCTTTTTTGGGTTTGTTGATTTTCTTTCAAAAACAATAAATAATAGGTACCATTACACTATTATTCAATTTTCACATCTATAAACGATTTATTGATCATTAACCCAAGAAAAAAATTAGTATTGTTCGAAAATTGTAAAATCTTTCAAAAAAATGACTTACCCATTTTAAGTCGAACACAATCTTCAATTCAGAAAGAGGAGAGAGTCACAGCCGGAGATGAGGAAGATAAGATAATGTGGGAGAATATTTATTTTGATTGTCGGATTTTTGGATTTTCTAAGGAAGAAGAAGAAGAGAAGAGAGAACATTGGGAGAAGAAGAAGAGAAAACTCTATTTTCTTTTACTTTTTTTAAAAAAAAAATGGTTTGGATAGAATTATAAAAGTTGAAAAATGAAATGTTTTTTGTATTTTATGAAAGATTAGAAAGTTCTGAAAATGTTAATTTGGTTCTATATTTACTTAATTATATTTTAAGTGGATTTGACCCTTTCTTGGTCAAAGTGTCACAAAAAACAAAACTCAAACTTAATTGACACTAGTGCCGGCAAAATGAGCCCATATTTTGGTAACCCGTCCAACCCGCCCATATAATGGGTTGGGTGAGTGACTTTTTATATGGGTAAAATATGGGTTGATACCCATATTCAACCCATAAAAATATGGGTAATATGGGTAAAATATGGATTAGCCAAATGACTTAAGCTTCTAACTTTTGTTCACTCAAAATTCATGATATTACCAAATATATTGTAACTTCTCTTCCTTTTTATGTTCTTCTATAAAACTAATTATTTTTCTCTATAATTGAAACTGTGAAGTCTTTGGCCCTCCAAAAATATCTATTTTAAATGTACGTTTCTTTTGTTAAATATATTTTTTATTTGTTTAATTTTATATTAGATAATAAATAATAGTATAAAATAAGCAAAACATGTTCTAGTATTGACATTGCTTAAAGTGCATTAAGCATGTTTTAGGGTGTGTTTGCTATGAAGGAAAACATTTTCACCCCTACCCTCGAACCCCTGCCCCCCACACTAGCCCCCACCCCAATTTTTTTTTAAGTTTATTTTTTAAAAATATTTTGAACGTCAAAATTTCATTTTTTCACCCCTATCCTCGACCTCCACCCACCCACCCCCACCCCCCCCAAAAAAAATAATTTTAAGTTTGTTTTTAAAAAAATATTTTCAACTTCAAAATTTCATTGTTTCATCCCTACCATCGACCCCCCCCTCCCCCAAAAAAAATATATTTTAAGTTGGTTTTTAAAAAATATTTTCAACTTCAAATTATTATTTTTTCACCCCTACCCTCAATCCTCCCTCGCCAGCCCCACTATCAGCCCCCCCTCCCCAATCCCGAAAAAAAAATTTAAGTTTGTTGTTAAAAAATATTTTCAATTTCAAAAATTATTTTCTACTCTAGTAAAAATAAAAGATATTTCTCAAAAAAAAATTTCATTCATAAACCAAACACTACAAATCTTTTCTGGAAAATTTTTCTACTCACCAACCAAACATGAGAAAATAAGTCAAAAGTCTACTTGTTTTCCAGGAAAACATTTTCTAGGAAAACATAAATTTATTTTATATTGAAAAGTTATAGGATTTTTTTTTTACTTTTATGATACAATAAAACTAAATGAAGCATTTTAAACATATTTCATCTAAAAAAAGACTAAAATATTTTCTCCATGTTGAATTCTTAAGTACAGTACTATTTACTCATGAAAATATGGGTAAAACATGGGTAAACTAGTATTTTACCCAACCCATTTGTTACCCAATTCATTTTTACTTATATCAAATATGGATGGATTGAATTATTACCCATCTTATGTTGACCCATTTTCAACCCGCCCAAATTTGACCCAACCCGCCCATTTGCGACCACTAATGGACACCTTTCATTAATTTTCTCCAGTTAATTGGAGTGAGATAAGAGAAATGGCAGTGCATGTTGATTGTGGATAGTTGCATGTGTCATGGCAGGGATTTGTATGCGGCTTCCTCAAATCCCTGTCACAAATCTGAGATTTTCACGTTCACGCACCGTAAAGATAGTGCGGTGCTTTTCGACATCACCTGAAGACTTATCTGTGAAAAGCAACCAATGGGATCCTTTCATCAAAAAGAGAATTGTGATGCGCGTGGGATACGTGGGATCGGATTATCGAGGTCCTTTCTTTTTCTTTCACCACAAGCTCATATACCTAAATATTGTTTTCCCCCCTAATATTGTTTATTGCAGGTTTGCAAATGCAAAGAGATGAACATCAACTCTCCAGTAAGATATTCTACCTATTTCTCTTTTCAATTTAATAACTATTATTGCTTCACCAATAACTTAGCTATAAAGAGTACTAGTGTTATTATCAATAGCGTTTGATCCCAAATGCAGTTAGTTGTACTAGGCAGTGGCAGAGTCAAATTTTCACCCAAGTACTAAAGTGAACCTGCTTTTCTTAAAAAAGTAAAAAAAATTTGCTACTAGTGGGATTCGAACACACTAACACTTTCAAGGAACTTGAACCACTAGGCTACATCATATTGTTGTGTCAAGGGTGTCCAAAATATGTTATTTAGCCACTTTGTTTATCATTTTACTTTTATATACGGTATAATATTTCGACGAAGGTCCAATTGGACACCCTGACATAAGGGTAGCTACGCCACTGGCACTAGGTCCCCTATGTAATCATAAATCCATCAACATTCATTTTCCTCCTTCACTCTACACAAAATCCTGACTGGTTATGATGCCTCAATAATATCTCACAATGTGTTTTGGTGCAAGGACATAAAATTTGTTTAGGTTTGTCCATCTACATACTGATAAGCATAAGGCTGATTGCATACATATGTCAGGTGAGCGTGGGATGTAGCAGACTTCCTACTATCTCATTGGTGTTCAATCAATATCTTTGTGTTATGGAAACATTGTTTAATTTCATGCTAACGCAAATTGGATCACACTAGCATTTCTTACTCATTTTGAGCTTTCAATTGCATATTAATCTGATTGTATAATGCCTCACTTTCTCACACTCCTATTTGGATCCTTTGCTACAAGTCTTTCTTGATCGTTGTCTATGTCTTCATTTTTGTCTTGAACACCCATTCTCCTAAACTATTTTGGATCTTTGGCATTGAACTTGAAGTCTTTTAATAGTTGACATCTCCTCATTTTATTGCCTACTTTGAATGCTCTCTGACATACTTTTAGTTTTTTCAGTTACCTCATAATTTACCATTCAAACGTATCCACACTCTGGTGAGGTCTCACGAGTAGGTTTGCATGACAAGTTAAACCTCCTTGGGCTATTATATATCATGCAACTTTCTCCACCATGGGTTTGCTATTTGGCATCAGTATATTAGGCATATGATGCCTTGTTTTGTCTTTGTCCCACTAACAAAGCTCTTCCTTGTAAAAGATTCCTTGCTAATTTTTTTTTGAACATTGGTAAAGTTGTATTCTTCAGCATTAAGGACATGCTGACCACCTTCAAAATTTACATCCCTAAGCGAAATTACAAGCTCCCTATTAATTCTTTAATTTGATCTACATCTTCTATGCAGAGTTGTTTACACCAAAAAAGTAAAGATACCAAACAATTCCATTTTACTTTGTGAATGGAATTAGATCTATCTTCAAAACATCTCCCATTTCTTTCCTTCCACACTGACCACCAAATGCATGATGGTATTAGCTTCCAGCACTTCTTTTGAGTCTTGCTACCCCCCTTCTGATCCAACATTTAAAAAGATTAGAGGTGTGTTCTTGCATAGAACAACTACAACATGTGATGTTGAGAAACAGCTCCCAAATCTGTGCAATGAATTTGCAATTTAAAAATAGGTGATTGTTTGTTTCCCCAATCAAATTGCATAGGAAACACCTAGGGACTAGTTGCTTTCCTTTCTTCTGCAACACTTCTTGAGTTAAGCAAGCTCTTTTGATGACTAACCAAGTGAAGCATTTCACTTTGGTGGGAATCAATCCCCTCCAAATACTCTTCCAGTGATGATGGTAGCCTATAACCCCAACTTGTATGCCTTTCTTGTAAGCACTGTTTACTGTGAATTTGCCATCCTTGTTGTGCTTCCAAATAACTCTATCTGGTGCATTTGTTACTAGATTAGTTCCCCCTAATTTTCCCAGGAAAGAAGCCACTCTATCTACTTCCTAGTCATTCAATAGCCTTCTGATAGATAGGTCCCAGCCTTGAGTTGTCCAGCATTCACATACTCTTGCTTCAGGATTGTTGCAGATTGAGAAAAGATCTTGGGAATGACTCACTTAGAGGAATTTGATCAATTGATCCATCTTTCCAAAACTTGATCTTGTTGCCATTTCCAACTTTGAGAAACACATTTTCTTCCATAGAGTTCCATAAAGCTCTGATTGACCTCCATACTCCCCTTCCATAGGGTTTTGACACTATGTACACCATGGGTTCAATTCCCCATACTTTGCCACTATCACCTCCTTCCATAGGGTTCCTTCCTCACTAGTATATCTCCACAACCACTTCATCAAAAGGCTCTTGTTTTGGATTCTCAAATTTCTAATACCCAGTCCCCCTCTTTCTTTGCTTAGCATCACAGTGTTCCATTTCACTAAATAGTAACCCTTGCCCTCTCCCTCTTTGCCTTTTTTCTAGAGGAAGTTTCTTCTCAGTCTGTTCATCTTTTTGATAACTATTGGAGGAATTGGAAATAACGACATAACATAAGTAGGCAGTGAATCTAAAATAGAGTTTATTAAGATCACTCTACCCCCCAAAGATTCAGTGCTAATTATGCTCGTCGATATATTGAGGCTGGACAGTTTTTGTACAACTTTTTAGCCACGAATCACACACTTCTCTCCTTTGTTTTGCATTTGGTACATGTGCATTAGCAATGCAAAATAAAATTTTAACTAACAACACCCATCAAGTCTTTTTCCATTTCAAGTTTCTTTGGGTCTCATGTCTTACAAAGCAAATGTTGGACTCCTACTGAGAATGTGCACGCTTCAATGCTGCTTCATGGTATATTTTATTTGTCTCTTAATCCCGGTAGACTCTCACCATATTCATGATTCAGTTCTCTCTTTCACCCACTTCATTTTGCTGTGGAGTGTAGGTCGCCGTTATCGATCTCTTAATCCCGTTAAACTCATAAAAAATTAAAAAAATACTACAAGTCATACTATGGTCCTTACTCTTTCCTGCTTCGTTATTTTTTGCAGTTTATTTAAACATCTTGAAAGCTTTGGATTTTTGTCCAAAAATTACTCGGATTCAATCATAAATGTCGCATATTACCTTTTTCCACCATTTGAAGTTTGGTTATAGACCAATATTTATTTCAGTGGACAAGTTCTGTCACTTCTCCTGATTTTTGAGTTCCTCCTTTTCATAAAAGACTCCTTGTGCTTCTTCCGATGACACTATCTTCTCAAATACCAGATTCTAGTAAATTTGGAATACTAGTGACTATGTTGTATTGTAAAAAATTCTTCTCCTTGAAATTCAAGTGCTCATATCTAAAATGCCCCAACCAAGTTGTCTCCTTTAGTTGATAATGTATCTTTAAACATGACAATGGAAGTGTCAACCATCCTTTTTTGCGTTGTCCCATAACAGCTGGCATATGACATTTCTTCTTCTCATTGTTTGGCCTTCAATGGGTTATGCCCCTCTCCACCAAAGTTACTTATGCTAGTTGTATATGTGGAGAGTTGACAACACCATTAAAAGGATCAGGAGGATGACTGAAACAATAATTTTTTGGAGTATTTAGAAATAGAGGAATTGCAGATGCTTTGGCCTTTAATGGAATATCAACACCCATAAATACTATTAAGACTAGGTGTTTAGTTAGTCTTTTCATGTCACTCTCTCTCCCCCTTAAATAGTATGGATAATTTTGGATTTTGTTAGCTCCCTAATTCTAGTATAGAAGGGTTTAAGGGGGTATCTTTTTGGCTACATTGCAGGTTTTTGCACAGTTAGCTTCATGTTTTTTTTTCTGTTTGAAGCAATTTTATTTTTAGCTGTAACCGTTGCATCTCCTTGATGACTTCTAATACAATTTAATTACTTCACCAAAAAAGAAGAATTAAAACATGACTGTTCAACATGACTGGTTTTTTTCCTTGGGTTCCCACCCGGTGTTTAGTACTCGCATTGGAGCCCGACTAATCCGAATTTGCGCATTGCAGGGCCCATTTCTTGGGGCAGCGCTCCCAACATGTTCTTTTCCATACCCTGGGCTCGAATTCGAGACCTTTGGTTAAGGGTGGAGGGATCCCAACCATCCCACCACAACTTAGTCAACATGATTTTCTTACTTGTGCTACAAGTGTGAAATTTTATCTTTTGCATATGACATCCTTAATTCACTTGATAGGCTTCTATTAGCAGATGCTTAGTTAGTAGGTCCTCTGCATGGTCAAAAGGGTATATAAGGGATTTAAATCAATTGTATTCCTTTTGTTCAATTCTAGTCTGACATTTCCTATTTTGGGAAGTTTCGAGTTATCTCCAAATTTCACATTGTCTCTAAAGATTTCTCTCAAGTTGAGGAAATTTTCTTGTCACCACGCATATGGTTAGTGCAAACCAAGTGCCACTTGTGTTTGGCAACTACATCTTTTATTGTTTTTCTTTTCGACCATCTTTTACTTGACATTTATGGCATAGAAGAGTGAAGTTAAGCTGTAATTGGATAGGACTACGTTGCCTAGATGTGGACAACTAAGATATTTAGATTTGATGTTAAAGTAGACTGAAATGACATAAATGAAGAAGCTACACAAATAATAAAATAAGATGGTTGAATGGAGAAGCGCTGTCGGAGTAATTTGTGATAAAAGGATAATGACAAGAGTAAACGGAAAAAATTATATAACTGCAAGAATAACAATATTGTGTGAGAGCAAATGTTGGGTCTCTAAAGTCAAAACTATTCACAATATAAGTGTTCCGGAATTGCGGATGCTAAGGTGGATTTGCAGTCATACAAGATTAGACAAGCTTAAAATGACTATATCCGGTAGAAGTTGCCAGTGTCAGTAGTGATGATAAAATGAGAGAAGGTTATTTGAGATGGTTTGGTCATATCCTACGTCAACCTCTAGATGCACCGATTTGTAAGTGTGGAACTAGTGTGAATGATGATTTATAAAAAGGTAGACCTAAAATCATGTGGAAGAAAACTATCTTGAAAGACTTATAATTTCTTGGAGTTCGCATGGATCTAGCAAAGAATAGGGCAGAATGGAAGGAAAAGATCCAATGATTGGAAAACGTGGAGACATTTCTCTTGTGTCTTCTTGGAACTCCTCTTGGACGTGCAGTAATGCAAGATTAGATAAGCTTAAAAATGACTATATTCGGTAGAAGTTGGAAGTGTTGGTAGTGATGATAAAATGAGAGAAGGTTATTTGAGATGGTTCGGTCATATCCTACGTCGACCTCTAGAGGCACCGATTTGTAAGTGTGGAACTAGTGTGAATGGTGATTTATAAAAAGATAGACCTAAAATCATATGGAAGAACACTATCTTGAAAGACTTATAATCTCTTGGAGTTCGTATGGATCTACAAAAAATAGGGCAAAATGGAAGGAAAAGATCCAACGATTGGAAAATGTGGAGACGTTTCTCTTGTGTTTTCTTGGCACTCCTCTTGGCCCATTTCTGCATTTTGAAATGTGGTGACATTTTGCTCCAAGTTTTTGTCCCAACCTTATTTTATTTTCCCTCTTTAAGTCCGAGCTTTATTCCTTGATCTTTCTTTTACCCAGGTAATGTGTAGTATGAAGTGGACTTCTCCAAGTGGTCCTTTGATGCTCCCCACTTCGACATAAGTAGTTCCAATGCTTTTAGCTCCTTAGCTTTGCTACGAGTGAAGGGTCTTGAAACTTGAGCACCACCATCACGTGGCCAGTGAGGATCATATGACCGACCTAACTTGTTTGGGTTTGAGGCATAAACGCTTAGTTGTTGTTGATTTGATTATTGAGAATTTGACATTTATAACTTCAAAAGTTAGTGGATAATAATGTTACCTTCTCAAAAAAAAAAAAATTCAGCGGATAATGGGCTCGCCCCTACCCTTTCTTAAATAAAACCTGGTTCCACTACATAATTTAAACCATTGATGTGCACCTACCACACCTCTCGGGATGTACTACCTTTGCTAGGATGCGAAGGCTTCTACTTATGTAAAAGCAAAAACACTTATTCACTCTTTCATGTACTAAGGGATTTCACTTTTTCACCTGGGTAAATTCTTTCTTTGATGTTGAAGGAAAAACTTGTAACTTTGCTTGTAAGAAACTTGTAAATGAGCAGATTTTAAGGTTAGAAGTGAAAACAAAAACATATTTCCTTCCTTCTTGTGGGTTATAACAAGTACATTTGTTGGGCTAACTTGAAACAAACATACCTCATAAAGTAAGAAAATACTCCCAAATGTACTTCATTAATTGGAAGGCTACGACATAGCATCAAAAGCATTCTAGTGCAGACTGTTATGTGCGTTATTTTGTTTTCTAATCCTTTTGTTGATCAGTTGTTCAATGCCTTATGTTTTGGGTAGTGCATTAGTTACTTGTGATATATGGGTAAACCTCATGACTTAAAATCCCGAAGCCGTGATGGCAGTACACCCCTACCCGGTAGGCAAACCATTTCCAGTTTTATTCAATTTCCATTTAATTTAAGCAGAAAAAAATAAACATGTGAATCACAATAAGTCATAACTGAGTTTCGATAATCATAAGTGCGGAAAATGAGGGGAATCACACCCGAAATCTGGTGATATGAATATAGGTGTCTCTAAGAGTAATCAACATTAATTTGAAAGTAGTGATGCACGGTTAGAAATGAAACAAGGCAATAATGAAATAAATGGAAAGAGATTCTGGTGTTGCAGATTTGCCCATCAGCTCACCGAAAATCTCCGACTCACGAATGCTTAAAAATGACCGTAGGCTCCACTGTGTAGGCTACGACATTCTTCTTTTTACTCCTCCAAGTCACGAGATTTCCCTAGATAAATGTACAATATCTAGGCGTTGACCTCATGTCAGTAGTAGAACCTGCCAATCTGCATCGGTAAAGCTTTCAGTACCCCTATATTGATGCTTTTTAAAAACAATCTTTTCTGGGGTGAACTTTTATATATCTTAGAATCATGTAAGACCTCTTCTTGGTGCTCTTCCTTTAGAGAGTGCAATAATTGACTGACTAAGATTACAACAAAGCTATATCAGGCATAGTGTGTGACAAGTAGATCAATTTCCCCACTAGTCTCTGATATTGACTTTGGTCAACTCAGATTCCTTCTTTGTTTCCGAATTTTATATTCGTATCAATAGGTGTTTCAGCTTGACGACAACCACTCATCCCTGTCTCTTAGATCTAGCACATACTTCTTGTGACACAATAATGCCTTCACTTGATAGCTCGCTACTTTCATGCTAAGAAAAATATTTCAAATGACCAAAATATTTGATCTCGAATTCTGAGGCCAATTGTTTTATTAAGTTCTTCATATCTGACAAATCATCTTTTGTAAGTATAATAACATCGACATACTCTATCAGGATAGTTGTCTTTCCCTCGAGAGAATGTCGAATGAACATGGTATGATCTGCTTGCCCTGAAGTGTGTGCTTGTTTTCTTACAAATTGAATGAACCTCTCAAACCATGCTCTTGGAGATTGTTTAAGCTCATATAGAGATTTCTTTAGTTTGCACACTCTAGTTCCATACCTTTCTTCAAAACCCAGAGGAGGATCCATGTAGACTTCTTCTTCAAGTTTTTCGTTTCAAGATTGCATTCTTTACGTGTAGTTGTTGAAGGGGCCAATCAAGGTTGACAACAAAGGTCAGAAAAACGCTATTTGAGTTCAACTTTGCAACTGGAGCAAATGTTTTGAGATAGTCAATCTCGTAGGATTGAGTGAACCCATTTGCTACCAAAAGCGCCTTATACATCTGTAGGGTCTCATTTGATTTAAATTTGATGGTGAGCACTCACTTGCAGCCCACTGTTTCTTTTTACATGGTAGTTCTACCATTTCCCATGTTTCATTTCTCTTGAGAGCATTCATCTCTTCTAGAATTGCCTTTTTCCACTCTAGAATGTTCAAAGCATCCTGCATGTTTCTCGATGTCTCCATTCAAGATAATTGAGAAAGAAAAGCTATATACAAAGGGGACAAGTTTCTATATGACATAAAATTTGAGATGGGATGGTTTATGACTTTTCTTACCCCCTTTATAGTTAGAAATTAGAAGATCAAGGTCTAGAGTAAGAAGGGGTAAATAAAAAGTAGGTTCTAGTGAGTAACCTTGTATATCAGTGCGATCTTGCGGGGTGGACATTTGAATCTGATGAGAGTCATCTCTTTTCTTGGTTCTAGTTTCTTGTCATGTAAACCTGTAATTTCTTTGTTTATTCCCTGTCCTTGTCATTAATTGTATCATTAAAAGGCTCTAATGTTTGATTTTTCATATTTTCATCATTTAATTTGGGATCTCTTACCTTATCAAGGTTGTTATTACCAAAAGTACTATTCTCGTGTCTATCATAAAACTAGGATAATTGTTTCTCACGTGTGAGGTCAAGAGAATCCTCATCATCCCTTGAATCTTCACTATGTTTCTCCCCGTCAAGATGAGTGAGTTCCCAAAAACAACAGAGATTCAAGAGTGTGACATTTATTGTGACAATAACCTTTCTAGTATTTGAGTTATAACACTTGTATGCCTTTGACTGAGAGTATAGCCAACAAAAACACATTTTTTAGTACTTGGATCAAGTTTACTCCTATTATGGTCATGAACATGAACAAATACAGTACTCCCAAAGACTCCCAAACATAGATCGACAGTCAACGTAGACGTAGGAAAGTATGTCTTGAACATACTCAAAGAGGTTTTAAAACCTAGAACATAAGAAGATATCCTATTAATAAGATGGATGGATGTTTTTTTTTGAGAAAGTAACAACTTGTATTCTATTTCCAAAAAATCTAAAATCTGTACCACAACAAGTTACAGGTTTCCTAATTACAATTGAGGTGGAGTATCCAGAAGATCTTCAACCCTTTTAACAAAAAATTACAAAGATCTTAAGACATCTATAATTGATTCTAACCCTTCGGGGTGACCTAGTGGTTTGAGCTTGAGACTTCCATGTTGGAGGTTTCAAGTTCGAAACCCCTTGCCAGCGAAAGCAAGGAGTTCGCCTTCTAGGTCGAGCTCGTCGCATCAGGCTTGCCTAGTGCGGGTTACCTCTCCTGTGTGGTTTGCGAGCTATTGCATAGGAGTAGGGGTTTTACCCTGTGTGCACCCAAAGGGTAGCGGCTGCGGGTTTCCCTTATCATAATAAATAAATAAATAATTGATTCTAGATATTCCACATACTCCTGTTTACACCAAAAATGAAACAAAACTAAACACTTCGTCTTCATCTTCTAGATGCTATTGCTCTTGTTCTGGTGGCACTTGAGGTTTCTTTCTGTCCGAACATCCCATCAGATGCAAGCTAGTATAATTTTCCATCTATTCTTATGATCCGAAATGTTAGCCTAACTTCTCCTGATCTTTTAATCTATTTTCCTTGGCATCACCCAACTCAGACACTTCATACTTAGGAAAATTTCCCATAGTTGAAAGGTAATCCTGCAGTGTATAAATTGATGGGTTATTGTCTTAACCTTTTCTTCACAAAATAAGTACCCAGGGCTTAGATGGATCCCCCTTTTCATGAGATTTTCTTGCGTTAACACAACTTGTTTAGCCAAAGGCCAAGTGAAACAGGAAACTTTATAAGGAATTTTAACTTTCCATATAAGCTTCCAAGGCCGGTCATCAATCTGATTATCATAAGGTTAGCTTTTTGTAGGCCTCTTTCACACTGAATCTACCTTGACTATGGCCCTGCCACTCCAATCTATCCTGGTCAGTTGAAATTCCTTTGAATTGCTCCAATTTGCTGTAGAATTCAACTAACCTCAAAATCTCCCAGTCATTAAAAGGTCTTCTAAATCTCAATTTCCATCCCTAATTTGACCAAATTTCAACCACAGTGGCCCTTTGCTATTGGTTTAGGATGTAAATGTCATTGAAGGTATCCTTTGGGGGTGCTTGTTCGAACCAATTGTCTTCCCAGAAAGAACCTTCCTACCATCTTCTTTTCTTATAATGGAATTCTCTCTAAGCTTTGGCCATAGATTCTTGATGGACTTCCAAAGATTGATTCAATAAGTGATTTTGGTGATCCAATGATCTGCCATTTCATACTTCAGCTGAATTATTTCTTTCCAGAGTGCTAACTTACTAGATGCAAATCTCCAGAGCCACTTCATCATAAGGCATTGATTTTGAGTTTCTAAGATCCTCACCCCCGTACCCCCTTTTTGTTTACTCCCTATCAGTGCATCCCACTTTACTAAGTGGAATTTCTTAGTTTCACTGTTTCCTTCTGAGAGAAAATTTCTTCTTAGAACATCCAATCTCTCAATGTCCCCATCAGAGATAGGGAAAAGGGATATAATATAAGTTGGCATTGAGTCCAAAACACTATTGATTAGTGTTAGTCTTCCTCCTAAGGAGAGGTATTGACTTTTCCATTTCACCAACCTTTTCTCACACTTCTCTACCACCCCATTCCTTATATCTATAGATCTATTCTGATCTCCCAATGACATGACCAGATAGACAGTTGGTAACTCCCCATTACTTCCACCAAGAATCCAAGCCAATGAAGTTAAATTAGGAACCTCATTTACTGGATATAAGAAGCTCTTATTCAAGCTGATATGTAACCCTGAGATTGCTTCAAAAGAACAAAATGACCCTGATAATAATGAGTTGGTTCCTACTCAGCCTCACAAAAGATCAATGTATCATCAGCATATTGCAAATGAGTAATCTCCAAGTTAGAGCCTTCTCTATGTGAAGCTTTGAATCCCTTCAACCAACTATTTTCTTGGGCAATTTTCAACATATCATTTAGGCTTTCCATGACAATGATGAGAAAGAAAGGAGATAGTGGGTCTCCTTGCCTTAGACCTTTCTGTGAGGAGAAGAATCCTGTAGGGGATGCCATTGATAAGGATAGAGAATTTAGTTGTGCTTATGCAGAACTTCATCCATCTGCCTCCAAATCCCTTTTGGAAAGGGTGTCAAGAAAAAATTCCAATCAAGGTGGTCAAGGCATGCTCTTTTAACCACCAACCAAGCAAAACATTTTACCTTGGGTTGGGGATGGACTCTTCCATAAGTTCCTCCACAATTTTGGTTGCCCTCTATTGTCACGATCCAAGGTACACCCTAGACCTGATATGACGCGTAAGACCCCGAGAGGCCCTGCACAAGCCACTTAGTATACATCATACAAGATAATAGAAGCAAAAGAGTTTTAAAGTAGAATTTCATATAAAAGAGTTTGACACAATTAGCGAAAGTCTAAACATAAGTCCCAAGCCATCTATTACATCAAAGGAGTGATTGGGACGTAACCCATACATCACATACAACAAACTAAAAGGAAAAGACATGAAAAGCAATAAAAGAGTCTCGGTCCTTAGAGCATGAGGACTCACCAATCTTCAAAGCTCATTATGGGATCACTAGCCCCGAGTATGCGGAATGGAAGCGTCCGACCCTACATTAGAGAAACAATGTAGGCACAAGTATGCATTCGTACATGGAATGTACTAAATATGATAGCAATGCACAAGTGTATGGAGTCATGCGTAAAAGGGACTTTATATGACATGCAATGACCAAGCTAAATCATAAGTTAAAAAGGTTTAGAAAACATAAATCATAATCACGGTCAATGCATGCTAAACATCTTTAAAACACTTGTGAGATACTTCTAGAAGTAACCTTAGTTCATTATTGTGGGAGATTTACCTTTAACCGACATATAGACCATGTGAGCTATAACATGGAATCCGGTGTCTATCCCACACTGAAAAGAGATGTCCTTACTTGCTAAGGCAAGAACCATAAACTTCGTCGGGATCTTCTCCCTTGGTCCTGTAACTCTGATTCTTGCCCATCTCAGATGATTTTTAATTTATGTCTCCTCTTAAGTTTTGTAGCCACCCACTACATTCATCACCTATCTTTTCCATCACCTTGTTCTAGAGTTGCAATGGTAGCCCTAAGACCCTAATCCAAAACCAATCAAACCTTTTTCATCTGGGATGACTCCTATTGTTGGAGACCACCATTCCAGCTTCACGGTTAGACCTTGTCTCTTCCATTTACCCTTGATAACATGTTCAACCATCCTTATGGTCTGAAATTCGAAGAGAAAGAGGTAGCCATTCATGTTGTACACCTGAATATTATGAGCTCCTTTCAACGTTTGTTGGGCCCATCTACGCACTTCATTTCGAATTGGCGCATCTCTTTCTCCACAAAACTTGCCAACGAGACATCTTCGTAACAGGTTGTTGTCATCTACATTGGAAGACACTGTCAACATTGAATTCTCACGGGTTACATTCATTTCTCTCTTGCCCCATTTACTGTTGTGCAGAGCTCCCTTGTAATCCCCCTTCCCAACGATTGTATTGAGATTTAATTCCCTTTTTGTAATAAATTCCCTTTTCTTCTCTACTTTTCTCTCAATGAAGTTCTCCACTTTTTTTACCAGATTCCCCCATCCTTCATTAAATGTATTTTCTGGAATAATAATTACTGATCTACTCTGCCCCATCATTGTAAAATAATAGAAATAAATGAACCCTACTTATTGAACTTCAGGGAGCAATAAATATATGTCGAAATGTCTCTACATCTTCATGTTTTGAAGTTTCCCCCTGCTTTCAGAAGCTTCCTTTAATATTTTGCATAACCAAAGTAAAGCTCCCCTACTCAATATCATACGCTTGATAGACATCCTGGTACTCTCCACCAATTCAAACTATCTCTCTGAAGCAGATATTGATTCTGTAAGATCATAAGATTTTCCTCCCTTTCTGAAATACAACCTGTTCTCCATGTTCTAAATGCTACCTGAAAAAAAAAAGGCAAGAAAGGGAAGAGATTCCGATGGCAGAGAACCATCGAAAAAGGGGCTCTAGGCACCCAGAAGGGATCTCTAGAAGCCACCTAGGGAAAAGTTCCTGGGAGCATTTTGTTTAATTATAAGACTTAACAAGACCGTGTGACATATTTCTCCTTGTTTCTTCTCGCTTAATCTCAAAGAAAATTTCCTTCAATAGTACGCTTGTCCAAGAATTTGTGAACGAAGTTCATTGAATTCTTGGTTCAATCCTGCTAAAAGTAGATATTCCTTCATATTCTTCCTTTTTCATTACTTATACACTATCATTAAGATACTCTCATTTGTCATTACAACATTGATCTAAATCTTGCCATAACGGAACCATCTCAGTATAGTAAATAGTAACACTCCCCCCCCCCNCCCCCCCCCCGCCTAGCTTTACACAGTTTAAGTTTTAATTAAAAAATCGGAGAGGCATTTACTATGTATACATCAGATTAAGTCTCTTTAACAGCCTCCCTAACATCCCTAACAGTGGGAATAACAAATATGGTTTACCTATGTCAAATTCCATGGAGTTTAGTAGCCAATTGATTACCATAGAGATTTCTATTCTCCAGGTGTTCATTTGGTCTCGTTCAAGCTTTCTATTTCTCCAGTTTGGTGCCCAAGTTTTCCTCAACCAGAAATTACCAAACAGACAAATTATGCTTGTGAGAAGTAAATTGAAAAGATAAATGAGAAGAATCACCGCATTGATTCATTGTGTCTCGGTTGAGACTTTGTTACAGAACTCTCGGCTTCTATCGGTGCCGCTGGATGAAGTAGCCTAGTAAATGTTGTTTAGTCATAAGCAACAAAAATAAATCTTCGATATGTAAATGTTGTGGATGCGTTGGAAGCCCTTAAATTAAGTATTTAATTATATTTTTAGTTGCTTTATTTATTATTTTAGAATAGGATTTATGTTTCATAGTTTCATAAGGATTAGGTTAAGTTATAGTTATTAGTTTGGAATAAGATTTAGGTCTCCTACTTTCATAAGAATTAAACTTCCTATTGATGTAATAAGACTCCTATTTAAAGGGGATTTTGATGAATGAATCGGTAAGTCATTTTTTGGCAAAAAATAGGAGATTAGATTCCTCTCTTCTATTGAACTCTAAGGTTTCAGCCTCCCTTTGAAGAGTTGAAGAGATCAGAGTTCTATCTTTTAATGAACTCTAGGTTTCAGCCTCCCTTTAACGAGCTGATTTATATATCACCATGTGAAATGATCCTTCCCTAAAGATTTATAACAATTTGGTATCAAAGCCTAACACAATGGGTGATGAGATCAGTTCTCGAGTTCAAGGAGAATGTACCATTACAGAAACCCAAATGGACTCTAAAATTGCAGAAATGGAACAATGCCTTAGCGAACAAGTTGTCCAAGTCATCCAAGAACAATTGTCAAGATTGGGAATTGACTCCACAAAACCAACAACCCATAAACCTGAGTCAAATAGTGTGCAAATAACTAGCAGATCAACAATTCCTAATACAAATGGCAATACACCACCTACTTATAACGGCACCAATAACCCATTAATTCGGGCACATTGTTGTGAACAATCTTTTGAAAGGATTCAACATTCAACGAAAGCAAAAAATATTGGTGTGGCTGGATTTGACATATTCGGACTAGCACCATTATTGTATTATCAACTTAAATGAGCAAAAGACTCAGTGAGTTGGGAAAAATTTCAGCAACTTGAACCTCATGAAAATAACAACCTGATGGGTGAATTAGTCATGCTTTAGCAAACTGATAGAGTCGAAATTTATCAATGTCAACTTCAAGCTAGGGCTGGAATTGGATAAGTTGATACTAATCCAGATTTTCTGGATGATTGCCGTGAAACTCGAGCTTGAGGACAAGCTCTTTAAACGTAAGAGGGGGGTAATGTTGTGGATGCGTTGGAAGCCTTTAAATTAGGTATTTAATTATATTTTTAGTTACTTTATTTAGTATTTTAGAATAGGATTTATGTTTCATAGTTTAATAAGGATTAGGTTAAGTTATAGTTGTTAGTTTGGAATAGGATTTAGGTCTCCTACTTTCATAAGAATTAGACTTCCTATTGATGTAATAAGACTTCTATTTAAAGGGGCTCTTGATGAATAAATTGGTAAGTCATTTTTCAGCAAAAAGTAGGAGATTAGTGTTCTCTCTTCCATTGAACTCTAAGGTTTCAACCTCCCTTTGAAGAGTTGAAGAGCTCAAAGTTCTCTCTTTTAATGAACTCTAAGGTTTCAGCCTCCCTTTAACGAGATGATTTATATATATCCCCGTGAATCAATCCTTCCCTAAATATTCATAACAGTAACAAATAAATAATCAATATGTAACAAGAAGAATATATCATTGACCTCGACAAAGTAGTGGTGAGGGTTGGTGTTTGAAATGCTTACGACCACACTTAGACATAAGATAATCTTTAATAGTTAATAGACAAATAGAAAGATATAACTCATCGATATGTAATAAATTATTTAATATGGTGGGATTTAGCACAAATCAACACAATCAAATGGACATGTGCATATCAATGCAATGCATATCATGTAAAGTGGCAACTCATGGACAACACCAAATAAATCAATATCCTCAACACCTATGTACACCTGGATGGACTTGGGGTTGGTTAGCCCAACGATTCATGGGGGATAACTGGGTTGTCCATATGTCGTACTCCACATGCAGTGCATACTATATCAACGTGCTATCATTGTCATCACGAACGATCTCAACATGCACCTTTTATGATCAATAATTCATCTCTAGCACAGATAGTCTCCACGCGCTTGTCTCATATCAATTTCTCAATCACGATTATAATCACCAAATAAAAACATGATAGGAAAATTTCCATAGAGTGAGTTTTCAAGTAATCATGTCATCTTATATGCAATTAGCTCAAGATAAAGCCCATCTGGCATCAATATTAATGGATTTGTCATTTAGCATGAATTTCCTCTTATGTATCAACTATTGAATTAATTAAATTAATTAAGCACTTAACACATGTCAAGACACCCGATGTTTCCATAACCTCTCAGCACCTCATAGGGCTCACCCTTACCCTTAATACACCACATTAATTGTTTAATTAAGGAAAACTATCCCCTATAGAAGGTCAAGTCTGAACTTACCTCGAACCAAGTGCCATAACGTCAACGAATGGACTTTCTTTTCTGTAATGCTTTTTATAGCGCTCCCAATCTATTAAAAATTTTGATCTCTTGGATTATCTAGTCATACCCTTGCCCACCCCACCTTATTTGCTGGAGGGAGGATACGATTGTCGAAGATGAAGTCCCATATTGACATGATAAGAATTCGGTCAACTAAAATCTAACGTCAAGCTACTGAGGTCAAAACCATAAAGATATTCTAGAATTGGATCTCTCATAAGCCTATAGATCTTTCCAATCATTAATGGATCCCCAAGTTGGATTAAAGCACTAATTAGTATTAAGGAATCATAGGAAAATACTAGAATCAAAGTTAGATACTTCCCTCTTATCAATTTGAGTTGATTGTTTAAAAAATTGCCATAATCCGAGATTTAGAGCTCCCAATAATGTAATTTGAATATTAAGTTTGAATTAGGGATTCGTAAGTCTACCCATATTCCTTTTCTATGAACGTCAAGCCCACCTCTCTCGATCGTGGGTCTTTGATTCCTTGCACTTTGCGGTGTGAGCTCCCGGTAAGCGACCACGGTGACCCCTGCGCCACACTCCCCTTAACGATTATGTCTACTAGCCCACAAAACCAGGAGTCATGAGCCTAGCCTCCTACACGACCAAGGTACATTCCACGCAACTGTGAAGAACAACAATTGATGGCACCAACAATAAAAAAATTGGTCTCTCCTTCTTTGTTTTGCTGCCCCAAACTCATCCAAATCCATTGGGATGGAAACCAAATATGCAAATCACTTCAAAAAAAAACCCTATAAACCTGTTGGAATACTCAAATTACCAATCTAGTGTCATATAGGCATATATTTGACCGTGGTCAGCTGTTATTTTCGTAACTCACTAGTTCACTACCTAAGTGTCCGAATTACTCCCGAGTCCCTTAAGACCATCCAACCAAGTCCTAAATCATTTTCTGAAGCTACAGGAGCTTTCAAATCTCAATTCTAAGCTCGTTTACTCCAAATGTTGATTTTGGTTAAACCTTGTGTTTTCTTCCAAACTTCTAGGATTTAGTATTCTTTTCTAAAATACATCTATGTCCCTCAGGATCCATGTCATCCGTTCTCTCAAGTCATAATTCACATTTTGTATTCTTTTTGAGTCGTTTAAGTTATTAGTAGGTAGAGCAGAGCTTCCTTCATTACATTGTTCCATGATATTGGTCAATTTGTGCCATTTGTCTGTCTATCTGCTCTCTTTGATTTTTCTTCAGTTAGTTTGAAAATGATGTAGCAGTTATGGTTTTCTTTTTGTGTCAATTAGTTATTAGTATGTGGGGGAGAGGTTCCTTCATTACATTGTTGCATGATATTGGTCGATTTGATCATTTGCTAGTCTGTCTGCTGTATGATATGTCTTTATTCAGTTTGAAAATGATATAGCAGTTATTGTTTCTGTTCCTTTATAGTTAATTCATTTTAAACGAGCTTCAGGAGGTTTGATGCCAGAAGAGAGTGTAATGCACACAAGTATTCTTATCTCATTCCTGATGAAATCATCGGGATAAAGAATGAATCAAATTTTTCTGAAATCGAGTACCATATACCCAATTTTAATGATATACTAAATTCTTTTGAGGTATTTTCAAGTCTATTAGATTGATCTTCTTTTAATGGCTGTGTTTCATATTCTTTAAAATTTTCTTTTATATTCCTCATTTTATAAGTGTTTTGTATCATGGTCATATGACATACCTTACAAAACATCAATTTTCTTCGGTTTGTATCTTAAAGAGCTCTCCTGTGTGGTTTGCGAGCTATTGCATAGGAGTGGGGTTTTTACCTTGTGTGCACCCAAAGAGTAGCGGCTGCGGGTTTTCTTGTCATAAAAAAAGAATTATTCTTCATATTTGTCCTAAGAGGACTGACCTTAGGTTTCACTGGGAAAAATAGTTCACGAAACTTCAGAAAATTTTACGTGCCAATTCAGTGGATGAGTGATTTCATTTTATGATATCTAGCCATTTTTCGTTGATAAAAGAGAATGATTCTGCTCTCTTCACTTGCTGTTTGTGATTTGGGTTCCAGGGAGAACATCCTTTCCACAATTACACAATACGATCCAAGTACAGGAAACAATCTCCTGCGAGAAACTTGTTAAAAAATGACGGTCTCTTAAAAAAACGGAGGCCCTCTAGTGAGAAAGAAATATCTGGGTTTGAGGAAAGTGATAGAGAACAAAACGGTAAAGAGAAAGGGGTTATGATGATTGTTGAGGCTGAAAATCAAAATCGAGATGGCAACTGTAATGAGAAAATTAGTCATTCAAAGGATCTAAATTATGTTATGCCAATTCAAGCAAGATGGCTCCCTGAACCCGATGCAAGAGATAAACTTATCTCTGCTCATTTCCGAAGGATTTTTCACTGTCATTGAGGAAAATTGGAGAAGTTGCTCGGCTTGAATTATGTTGAAGTTTCCATCTGTGGAGAGTCATTCATGTTACATCAAGTAATTCTCTTTGATTATCATTTTGCCCTGTTCATTCTTTCTAAAACGGTTTTAAAAGGGATCACTCTTCAACTTTCTAAAAATATTAATAACACATGGATACTTGTCCATTGAACAAGGGTGCCACTTGGTAAGCAAGGGTTTGTTTGTCCAAATGAAGAAATGTATTGTAGTTGCATTACCAAGATTCTCATTTGTTTTGATGTACACATTTCAATTGGGGTGGACATAAATGTGAATCCTTCTTATGGATTTTGCAAAATACACTGGTATCTTTTTTTATTTGATACACCAAAATTTGTTAGAACTTTATTGTGCTTGTTGTATACATAACTATATGGGATACTCGCCCTTGAGTCCATGCATGAGACAAAAAGATGGCCAATGATTTTTCAATATGGAAGTTTAATGACCAAGCATAATGAATTGTTGTTTACTTTCTTGAGTTTCATTACATGCAGTTGTTTCTTGTCTTTATTCAGCAACATGTGCTTTGTAGTGATCTGTGTTTTTCTTGACAAGATATGTTGTATGCGTCTAAGCCTATATTGTTGCTCTTTTTGAGATACGCAAAATGGTACGGACAGCAGTTGCGATAAAACACAATCTTCTACCACATGATATTTTGATAATGTCGTTATGCAAGTTTTCAAGGATTCTGTCACCCCTAGCCCCATCAGAGGTTTTGGTTTTGAAGGGGAACAATTTTGCTTTGAGAAACCATCCAGGCAACATAATAAGACCTGAAATGTTGACATTGTTGGAATCAGATGATATTCTCAAGGCAGTTGATGACTTCTATTACTCTACAATGTTACCTCAGCTGTCTAGATTTTTAAACCCTTCAAAGTCCCCTTGGAGTGAGTGGGTAGAAATACTGGATGCAAACACAAGCATTCCAGATTCTCAATTAGAAGAAGTAAGGGTTGCTTGGAAATTGTGGAAGGCACTGCATGATAGCAGAACTAAGTTTCCATCAGTATTGGCTCAAGGTTCATTATACATTATCATTAATTTGATGTTCTGTTGAGCCCTTTCCTCTTTCCTGGCTTACTAGATGTTAGGCCTAGGTCAGGTGTATGTAAAAACAATAAAATATGTTTCTGCCTCTTACTGTACCATCTTGTATCACATTGGGTACCACTTGGTGCACAAGTTATTTTTTATGGAATTCTATCATTGAAATGATTTTTGTTTCTCCTATGAAGAGTCTGGTGTCTTGTGATGATCAAATTGTTAGGAGCAACAATCAAAGATAAAAACCTCTGTTTGGTATTTGCTAAAACAAGGATGAAAATTGACAACTTGGAAAAAAAATAACCTTTTGGGCACGCATGTCGACAAGTCTGTTCCACAATCAATATTGCTGCCTATTATGACCACCAGACAACTATTACTCTACCTACTTGGCATATGCAATAGTAACGGTCTTGCCATTATCTTCACTTATTTTTTTGTTTGTTTGTCAAAGAAGAAAATAGTTTACGGACAAATATTTTTGAACCAACTTTTCTTTTATAAATTCAAATACAATATAATTCTCATTCTCTCTCTAAGTTGAATAATTTAGGCTTTCTTATCAATACATAAAAACAAAAATTATTTTCAACAAAATGCTTATATGTATATTTAATGTATGTATATGTATATACAATCTATTGATATTTTATGCATAGTTTACAATCATGTATAAATAATGTATAATCATGTATCAGAGATATATATACATTGTTGACTCAATCAATTCAAATCTCCTCTAAATAATCCCAAATTTTAAACATGAGCTCCTCTCAATGCTTTGAGTATTTTGATATATATTATTCACTCAAAACGATTCATGTTTACTACACGTCGATTTTTAAAGTTGAGCTTTAAACATGGAAGGAGGAAGAAAGAAAGAAGAAAAGAAAGAAGAAAGAAGAATGAATGAAGGAAGAAGCCAATAGTTGTTGGAAGAAGACAAAATAGAAAGGAAAAACAATATCGAAAAAGCATTGCACTTGAAATTAGATGTGGCTAAATGACCATTTTATGTAATTAGCTTATTTTGGGCAAGAAATTTTGACCAAATCAACATTTTTTTTAATTCCAATTAATTTATCCAAAAACTTTAGTAATATTTTCACAAAAGCAATCCAAAAAAAACAAATTATTTCTAAGAATTTATTGTACTAAAAAATAGCCTGAAGAAGTAACAAAAATGTCATGCATTAGAATTGTGAGTACGTATTTCCTGGACCAATGACCAACCTCTCCACAAGAATAGCAACCCCTATAGTCTGAATGCGATGGTTGCCATGTCTACCTCCACCAAACTTAAGCTCAACCCTAGCCACCTACACCGGGGCCCTACGAAAATCTCTAACAAAGGGGCCTACTTCACCACATTCGTAGCAATCGTCACCAAGATCAACCTGTTGCGAAGACCAATCTGGAGTAAAATGAGCACCAACTCCTAAAGGCCCAAAATGCACACACGATAAGTCAGACTTTAACTCTGAACTCTGTATACAATAGTCACCATGACCTGTCTTAGATCCCCCCCAGAACCTAACGTGCTACCACTATTGTAACACCTTAGACTTTGGAGAAGGTATAAGAGGTTAACGGGCAAGTCCACGAACCCAAAACGGACCATGAATCCTTCATGGAACCCTAAACGGTCCGTTTAGGGCATCACTGGTAGTTAAGGTGAAGTGGCCTGGCCGTTTAAGGCAGTAAGGAAATTCTGTGATCTGTACGGCTCCCTAAACGACCAGTGGTGACTTATACATACCGTTTAGGGATCCTAGGTCACCCCGTCAGCTTTTAAGTTTGGGCTATTTTAGTCTTTCCTCTATGAGTTTGTTACCTAAGCTTTGTCATTTTAACCCCTATCCTAAGACCTATATGAGTGATTTATTTCATAAAACTACACATTGATATGCTTAAATTACACCTCCCTAAGAAGTATAAACGGTCGTTGTCAAATAAAGAACCTAATTGAGGTTAGAGTCGATCCCACGAGGAATATGGTATATACTTAGGCTAATTTACTATTGATTGTACATTTAGTCAGATTACTTCTATAAAAAGGGGGGGGGGGGGGATTTGTAACATACAATAACAATTGATACATTTGTATTAATAAGTAACAAGTAACAAGTAACAAGAATCACAGTTTGTAATATCAATACGAGATGAAACTAAGGCATATGTGTTCCCCATAAGTTCTTAATGCAATATTCCTAATAATAGTAACTTTTTCCTAGTGTTCAACATGCAAAGTCACTAAGTTAGGTATCTCCTAAATGATTGGTCGTCCAAGTTGGAAATTTCACTACGCAACTTGGTCGGTCTACGGATGTATGCTTTACTAACCCTTACCCTTGACCTCCGATTAGCCCTCACTTATTTAGGTTCTACATTAGATGGTGGATTATCACGCTAAATCTCTGTTGTTTAATCTCTTTCTCATTCATTACTTCCATGGTGGGGAACGTAAGATTGTGGCGAGAACTAACGTTGTGCACCGTTAAAAAGCATTCAAAATGAAGAGATTAACATTACATGCATAAACACTATTCTAGAGTTACTTCATTATTAGTTTTATGTTGTTAATTACTCATGATTCCCACAATCCTAGTTGTGGATTTAGTTACTCATGCCTGTGTGATCACAATTCACAATAGGGTTAATAGAATAAATCATGTACTTATAATTCTAATAGATGAATTCCGGAATCTTGAATTAAAGAACAAAAATAAAATTTCATAAGCCAACACTCCAAGAATTAAATGCCAAAAGTGTTTGTAAAATAATTCTAAAAGCCAAAAGTACATATCTCAAAAATTCTAACAACCCATAAACGAAAATACAACTAATATTTATAGAAAACAAATCCTAAATAAGGTAGGAAAAGGAAACCGAAGGAAATTTGGTTTGGGCAGTGTCGTGTATGGTTAGGCACCTACGGCTCGTATATACTTCTGTAGTTCTTCAGTTGCCTCCACCAATGAACAATTAGTCCATCATCTAGAGAGTACTAATATGCCTAAATTACACCTCCCTAAAGAAGTATAAGTGGTTGTTGTCAAATAAAGAACCCAACTTGTAGGTTGGGGTCGATCCCACCAGGAATATGGTCTAGACTTAAACTTAACTCACTATTATCTCCGTTTAGTCAAATTATTTCCCAGAAAAGTAAACGGGGGGATTTTGTAACTAAAGTAACATATTGTTGATTAGGTGACAAGTAAACAAGATTCAAATTTTGAATTATCAATATGAGATGAAAACTAGGGCATATGTGTTTCCCACGAGGTCTTAACGTAGTAATCCTAATAATAGTAATCATTTCCTAGTGTTTGTCATGCAAGGTTGGTAAGTTAAGTATCCCTAAGTGATTGGCCCTCCAAGTAGGGAATTTCACCACGCAACTTGGGCCGTCTACAGGTGTATGCTGTACTAACCCTTACCTTTACCCCATATTAGTCATCATATCAATTTAGTTTGGTTTTCACCCTCACTTCAATTGAAATCAGACTATTAGATAGCATCCACTAAATCTCTGTTGTTTAATCCTTTTCTCATTCATTACCTCTTTGGTCCGGCAAGTATGAACGAGGCGATTTCTAACGTTGGCCAACGTTAAAAAGACTTCTTAACGAAAGGATTAACAATACATGCATAAACAGTATTTAAGAAATACTTAATTATTATTCATACATTGTTATTTGTTGATGGTTCCCACAACCCTAGTTGTGGATTTAGCAACTCATGCTTGAGAGTTCACAATTCATAATTAAGTCGAAGAATTCATGAACTTATAGTTAGAATAGATGAAACCTGAAACCTGAACTTATAGTTAGAAAATAATTCATGAACAATACATACATAAACACTATTTAAGAATTACTAAATTATTATTCATACATTGTTAATTGTTCATGGTTCCCACAACCCTAGTTGTGGATTTAGCAACTCATGCTTGAGAGTTCACAATTCATAATTAAGTCGAAAGAATTCATGAACTTATAGTTAGAATAGATGAAATCCAAAATATTGAATTGAAATGCAAAGTGAAAATTGTATAAACCAATTTTCGGAATTTAAATTGCTAACAGTTTGCAAACTAATCCCAAAGGAACAAAACTAAAACCTTACAATTGTGTCTAACTCTCAAAAACAAAAATAACAACTTATATTTATAATACTAAAGTCATAAACCAACTAGGAAAACAAAAGAAAATTGGGCCGAACTTGAATTTCACTGACGGCCTGAGTTATGGACCGTTGATTGACCTACGGTCCGTGGTTCTCCTCCATGGTTAAGGTACTGGAACTTGATACTTGTTGATCCCATCGATGGATGTACAGGACGGTCCGTTACTAGGTGACTCTCTTGGTTCCACATTAGGTCAGATTCCTGAACTCCACTTCTACTGCATCACCTACGATCCGTCGATGGCTTCGTTGGTTTCTGCTTCTATCACTTCAATCCATTTTTCAGTCAATTAGCTTCCGAACTAATTTCCTGCAAAATATTACATCAACACATTATTTTTAATAACAAAATAGCCCAAGAGGCGCACAAACTTTAAGTGAAACACATCAAAAATATTGTAAACTCACGGTATATCAACACCCTCAACTTAAACTTGATGTTTGTCCGCAAGCGACAAATTAAAACTCTACACGACACTTATGTAGAAGCAAACATACAAATTCAAGTAATCACATAACTTTCTCAGTCAATTCCATCACTTAGTACAAATCTTTTCATCTAGACTCAACAAGCTAATTCATGCGGATTAGAATATGACATAGATCGACCAATAGACATCACAACATACACTTTTCACAATCACCAAGGTACCAACTCTCCAACAATGTAACTAGTCCCCTCACTTCAAAAGAAATCCTTTATCACACAATAGATATGAATTTCAAGTTTAAGGATTCATTCAACACTCACGCTCAGAAGTGACTTCAAGTACAGTTAGTGCTCAATACCATAGGCTTGCCCTTATTTTTGCTGCATATATTCTCCAAACTAGTCACTAAGATCACTATAGGACTTTCTTAGCTTATAACGTAGACTTAGGGTCAGGTAGGGTACATTTGGGTACTTTTTAGTGACTTTTCTTCCCTCCTGACATTACATTGACGTTTTACCTCTTTTCTCAACCAATTCTTGACATTTTTTTTTTCTGCTCTTTCCCTTGGCTCTCTTCAGCACAAATGTGACTTTGACTTTGTCGCTCTTATTTTTCACTTTTTTCTTTTTCTTTTATTTCATCTTTCGTTGTTTTTTCAGCATTTTTGTCATTCATTTTTTGTTTCTTTTGACTTCAGTCACATCTTTTTTCTATCTTTTTCTTTCTTCTACACAAAACTCTTTTTATACCCTTTTCCTTTCGGTTTCCTTTTTCATAGCCACCCTCAACTTATGTATTTTGCATGAGTTGAGGTGCATAATATCCGATGTCGGATCACGGCCAAGATTAAGGTAACTTTTTGAATTATCCACCCTCAACTTAGGCTTTTGTCCTAAGTTAAGGTGCACATGTCCAAGGAGGGACTGGGGCCAAAACAATTTTTTTAGGGAAGGTGAATTAGGTGTATTGAAAAAACTGGTATTCGTTAGGCTCAAACATTTGGATCAAAGGGAGAGTTTATTTCTTTTGGTTGACTTTTAGGCTTAAGTGGACTTATTTGAACAAGTGCCTATGATCATTTCCCAACTTCTATCCTGGATTATCTTAGAAGGATCAACGGGGCAAGTTTTAGATTGACACATACTACATGAACATTCAAACTTTTCTCACACACACTTGGCACATTGTTTCATTATCGGATTATTGAATTACCCAACTCAAGTTTTAGCTTAAGTCATGAGATCATACCAGTTCCTTATCATGACATATGAAGATTAAACATATTCAACTCATTAAGCCTATAGATCTAGCACATTTCAAATTTTTTGGACAGGTATTAATTTCATGCTCTTTTGCCATCATGCTTTCATTCTCCTACTTACTTCTACACCTACAATCCTAAGCATCCCGGTTCAACATAAAAGTAAACAATCCCTTGGGAGAAAAGAACACATGCAAGAAAACCCCAAGAGAGGATTATAAGTTTTGTTACTCACACTTCACCCTATCACTCACAAACTATTTATTGCACCCCCAACAAAATACGGTGCAATTTCCCTCAATGCACAAAATAAAAAGTAAACCGTTGGGTGATGCAAACATGTGTAGAAAATGCACCGAAGTCCCATCAAGAAGAAGGTGGGTCCGGTATCCCAGAACCCGCTAGATCAACACTAGGGACACCATCAGAAGCGCCCTCATCAGTAGTCAGAACACCCTCAGTAGTGCTCTACGCCAGATGGGCCAACATCAATTTCTCAGACCCACTGCTGCTGCATCTCCTCATCAATGATGGATTTCCTTTGTACTGCCTCAAACTGCTGGCTCTCCTCTCTTCCTCTCCCCTTGAGCCTCCTTAGTGTCAGAAGTGTGATTGGAGGAGCGGTGGCACTTCCCAGCTACACAGGAAGGATTGGGTAGTGGCATAGTATCATCAAAAAGTGTAGAAATCACTACCTCATCCGCTACTACCTCAGGTCTAGTCTCTGGTACTACCTCAGCAGGGTCTAGCAGAGCATCAACATCAGACTGAAGCCTAGCAAAATACGTTTGCAAAGTGGTAACATCTGTGGTGAGTGCAGGCCACTCCAGGATTCTCAGCTCGAATGCATCTAGGCCCTTATGGACCACCTGAATCTTTCTCTCCATCATCTGCTCTATCCTATCCTCAGACTCTTCTATAGAACGCTGAATCCACGACCTCATATGTTGAAACAAGGTCGCCATCTGGGTTTCCAACTTCTGGACTCTGGCCTAAGGAACTAAAGTGGACCCGGAAGAGGGAGTGGCTCGGGATGAGCTTGTGGCTTGACTAGTGACGGCGGTGGGGGGAGCATGTGCACCCGCTATAGGAGATGTAGTAGTAGTGTCCTCAGCCTGGATATGCTCCACATCAGAAGCAAGATCAACACCCAAGGGCGGTAGGTCAACCTGTGGCTCCCTTCGTGGTGCAACAATAATGGTATCATCGTGAATGCAGTCGATTTCCATAGTCTTGGTCGCCTCGAGCAACCTGTCACAATGCCAAATAGGCATTGAAGTGTCCCTGCAGAGATGGAATATCGGACACAGAAATGGCAGAGTAGTGGTGGTCTGGAAGGCCCTCTCTTGGAATTGAACGATCAAAATATGGGAGAAATCAAGCTCCAGTCCTGTCATAATAGCTGCAATCATCACGACCCAGTCCCAAGTGACAACATTGTCCGCCTGAGTAAGGGACAGTCTAGTACGAACCACAAGCCAAAAGAACTTCGCGGCGAAGCTCAGAGTTGCTTTTCTGATAGGCAATGACATATTTCTCACCCATTCAGTGACTACGCCCTCCTAAGCTATGTGTCAGGCCATCCACCTTAGCAACGTTTCTCTTTTCTTAGCATCCCTCTAAAATGCCCCACTCTAAACGATTCCCATCCTATAGTCATACTCTGCTGTATTAATCGGTAGAGTTTGGGCTAGGCCATAAATAAAACAGTGAATGGTACCCTCTGAGATGTCAATCGGAAAGTTCTGCACTAGTGTGGCCTGAAATGGAGGCTGGGCCAGTGGCTTAGCCCTCTTGGATATAGCATTGCAGACGACCGCGATGTAGGAGGCATAAAACTCTCGAGTCATCTCCTCACTAAATTTACCCGGGCTCTGTGCCATCTACTCACATTTGTGCCTCCGAACAGCTCCTCAATAACAGACGTAGTATGAAGGCTGCCTATAAGTACCCTACGCTCCTCTGTAATAATCCGGGCCATCTTTTGAAGTTCATTGAACACCTTGGCATCATAATTTAAAATTTGATACTGGCCCTCGACGAACCACCTGTTCGGCTCCGTGGCATTAGGGGTTGGGTCAGTTCTGGATGGTTTCTAGATGTCTCCTGAGCTATCGGCATCAGAGGATGAGGCAGAGTTGTCACCAGAACTGGAGCCAGACTCTAACTCGGATGCAGTGAAGCCCCCTCCTCAGATTGGGGGGTAGTGATCGCGACCTCGTCACTGGATGTGATAACCTTCTAGGACCGACTCCTAGTGGTCCGGGGTGCAGTGGGGGAGCCTCGTATAGTGCCCGGGACATACTCAGTATCGTTGTCCTGATCTAGCATTGGACGACAAACTTGGATTCTCCCTTTCTGGCGTACACTAGTGCTTCTTTCGTAGCCATGGTACCGGTAGAAGTTTAGGTAGTACCAAAACAAGTCAATAAGACTCATGGAATAATTTTAGAACAAGATTTGGACTCAGACAAAAAATAAAAAAATTTCAGACAATAGTAGGTATGGTGACCCATGGTGGGTACCTACGGTCTGTAGATGGTTTGACGGCCCGTGGGTACCCTCCGTAGGTCAGAGTGCCAATTTTTGGGTCTCTGATGTTGGAACCACGAATGTGCAGAATGGTCCGTCGATGGATCGACGGACCGTAGTCCACACCGTGGTTCACAACTCAGAAAATTTTTTGAGCAGGGTAAGTGACTGGCCACGACCTACGGTCCGTTGGTAGTGGCCGTTGATCAGTGTTGTGCCAGCCATGAAGTTCAAACTTTCATTTAACCATCAATTTCAACAATCAATCAAACAACTACACATGCATTTCAACATATTTTGTTGGTAGTTCATCATTCGTAGGGTTTCGATTACACACAATTCAACTTTCAACACAATTAAAACAATGAAACCCTAAGTAAAAACTTCCAACTAGATCTAACAAACCTATTTATTCGATTAAAATTATCTACACACTGAAATACCATCATTCCAAGGGTATTATCTAACTTAGATTCAAGCAATTATGCAAGCATTTTAATTAATCGAGGTCAAGTTCATCGTTTTGACTTAAATTTGAAATAATGAAATATTCAAAGTTTGGGAGAAATCAATTTACCTTATAAGTAAGCAACGATAGTGAGTGTGTGATCAAGTTGAGATACTCCTAAAACAACGTGGACACCGAACTCAGACCTTGAAAGCTTGAAGGAGAGGAAATGGAGATTTTTGAAAAAAAATGACAAAGATGGAATGTGGAAATGATTGGAAACAGTTTGGGAGTAATGGTGGGGGGGGGGGGGGGNGGGGGGGGGGGGGGTTAATGGAAGCATATGGGGTAATTGGGAGGTTTGTAATGGTTAGGGAATTTTTTTTGAAGTGGGGAGTGAATTTAAAATGAAAGGTTTTATTTATATGGGGTCCGGGTCGGGTCACCAGAAACCCTAACTTGGACCCACGAGACCCAATAGACGGTCCGTGAGTCGACCTACGGTCCGTCAATAGGGTCCGTAGGTCACTCCAACACGTAGAAAAAATTTAAAAACATACATGGGGTCTACATATGCCATCCATAGTCCATGGATTGACCGACAGACCGTAGATGGGACCCGTAGACCATTGCAACAACTTGATTTTTGTAGATTTTGCCTTTTTGTCCATGCACACGTAGCAAACATTAGACCTTCCTTTTTACATTTTCTGGACACTTTTTAGACACGGACCCTATTATATATCTATCCAACACTAAACATAAAAATTAATAAACACCTATAGTAGTTAGATTGTACATATTGGGTTGCCTCCCAAGTAGCGCTTGATTTAACGTCGTGGCACGACGCAGACACCTCGATTACTCAAACTTCATCAAGGTGCCAATCCTCTATCACTTCATTGATACTCTCAGATTTCCCCAAGTAGATTTTGATCCTCTGTTCGTTCACCTTGAATCTTGTTCCTTCATTGTTCTCGAGCTCAACCGCTCAATGTGGAAATACTTGAGTTACTTTGAATGGCCCGATCCACTTGGACTTGTGCTTGCCAGGAAACAAGCATAACCTTAAATTAAATAAGGGCACCAAATCACCTACAACAAATTCATGCTTTTTGACCTTCTGATCATGGTACTTCTTCATCTTCTCCTTGTACAAGGCTGAACTTTCATATGCTTTTAGGCGAAACTCATCAAGATCATTCAAGTCATCCAGTCTTTGACACGATTCGGCACCCCAATCCAAATTCAACTTCTTTAGCACCCACATTGTTTTATGCTCTATCTCTACAGGCAAATGGAAAGATTTCCCATTTACAAGTTGGTAAGGGGACATTCCTATGGGAGTTTTGAATGCAGTGCGATAAGCCCAGAGAGCATCGTAAAGCCTCCTCGACCAGTCAGTTCTATTAGCATTTACGGTCTTTGCCAGAGTTTGCTTTATCTCGCGATTCAACACTTTAACTTACCCACTTAACTGCGGATGATACGGGGTTCTTACGCTATGGCAAACACCATACTTCTCAAGCAACGCCGTAAATAATTTATTACAAAAGTGAGAACCTCCATCGCTTATGATTGCCCTAGGTGTCCCAAATCTGGAAAAAATATTCTTTTTTAGGAATGTGGTGATACTTTTCCCATCATTTTTTGAAGCGCAACTGTTTCCACCCATTTCGATACATAGTCAACCGCAACAAGATTGTTTTACATCCCATTCAAACTCACAAAAGAACCATGAAATAAAGACCCCAAACATCAAAAGGCTCAATCACCAGTATTGGGTTCATCGGTAGTTCTTGCCTTTTTGAAATTCCTCCTTTATGTTGGCATTGGTCACAAGATTTGGCAAAATCATGAGCATCTTGGTGGATGGTAGGCCAGTAATACCCATATTGCAAAATTTTATTGGCAGTCCGTATACCACTATGGTGCCCACTAACAGGCGATGAATGACACGCCTCTAGTATACTCGTCATCTCAACCTCGGGCACACAACGACGAATAATCCCATAAGCACAAAGACGAAACAAGCAAGACTCATCCCAAAAGAATTTCTTCACATTATACATGAATTTTTTTCATTGGTGGAATGAAAAATACGATGGAACTAAATTTCTTGACAAGTAGTTAGCAAAATCAGCGAACCAAGGGATAAGATCGTATGAGGCAGCCAATACTTGTTCATCAGGGAACAAATCATTAATCTCAACTCCATCCTCAAACTTAATCATAACTTCCTCCTCTAATCTGGACAAATGATCAACAACCTGGTTTTCTGTCCCCTTTCTATCCTTTACTTCAAACTCGAACTCTAGGAAAAAAGTACCTATCTAATAAACCTTGGTTTTGCATCCTTTTTAGCCATCAGATACCTCAATGCAGAATGGTTAGTATGCATTATGACCTTAGAACCAAGCAAGTAGGACCTAAATTTCTCGAATGCGAAAACCACAACAAGGGGTTCCTATTAAGTCATAGTATAGTTCTTTTGAGCCACATTCAGAGCTTTGGTGGCATAGTTAATTGAATGAAAAATCTTCTCTCACCTCTGTCCTAATACTACCCAAAGCGCCACCCCACTCGCATCACACATCACTTCAAACGGTTGTCCCCAATCCAGTGAAATAATGATAGGTGTGGAAGTTAACTTGGCTTTCAACTCTCCAAATGCTCTCAGACAAGCATCATCAAAATCAAACTTACACTCCTTTTCGAGTAGTTTGTACAATGGATGTGCAATTTTTGAGAAATCTTTTATGAACCTACGGTAGAAACCTACATGCCCAAGAAAACTCCGAACACCTTTTTACATAAATGGGTGGTGGAAGGTTTTTTATAACCTCAACTTTGGCTCTATCAACCTCAATACCTTTCTGCGAAATCCGATGACCCAGAACTATACCCTCTTTCCCCATGAAGTGGCACTTTTCCATATTGAGCACAAGATTGCACTCTTCACATCATTTTAGTACCTCAGCCAAATGTATCAAACAACCATCAAATGAGTCAACTACCACAGAGAAATCATCCATAAATACCTCAATCGTGTCCTCCACCATATCTAAAAATATCGACATTCTTTTAAAAGCGAAAGTCACATAAGTACAAGTGAAGGTGGTCTTCTCTTGGTGTTTTGGAGCTAGGGAGATTTGATTAATGCCCGAATACCCATCTAGAAAACAGTACCAACCCTTACCAGCGATAAAATCCAACATCTGATCTATGAACGACATAGGGAAATGGTCCTTCTCAGTCCATGCATTTAACTTGCGGTAGTCCCTGCACACTCTCCACCAAGACATCGACCTCATTGGAACAATCTCATTTTTAGCATTGGGAACTACAATGATTCCTCCCTTTTTTGGCACAAACTGTACTGGGCAGACCCAACTACTATTAGTAATAGGATATATAATTTCAGCATCTAACCACTTAATGGTCTTTTTTTCACAACCTCTTGAATAGGGGGATTCAGTCTCCTTTGGTGCTTTATACTAGGCTTACTGTCCGATATTAGTTGTATTTTGTGAGACCAAATGCCCAGTGGAATCCCAAGAATGACCGCAATCGTCCATCCTATAACCCTCTTAAACCTCTTCAATACAGATACCAAGGCCTCTATTTTCTCTTCGCTCAAATCAACAACAATGATTACCGGTAAAGTGCTATCTTTCCCCAAGAATACATACCTCAAGTGGGATGGTAGAGCCTTTATTTCCATTTTTTGAAGCTCTTCTACAAACAGTTTTGCAGGTGGGGATATCTAACTCCAATTTTTTCGATTTGGAATGAAATTCGAACCTCTCAAGTGCAGCAACTAACTCATCATAGTCTTCAATACCATCACCGTCAAAATTCATCATTACCGCTGCTAGTGCATCAACACCAACCTCTCTTCAATAGACACTTCAGAACTTTACTCTACAAAATGATTCACCACTGATACTCACTTAAGATCACTTTCCTGCTTCATAGACCTACAAATGTTAAAAGTTACCTCCTCATTATTCAGTCGAAACTTCATCTGTCCTCTCTCCATATCGACTAAGGCACACCCATTAGTAAGGAATGGTCTCCCTAATATGATGGAAACCTCAAAATCAACCTCACAATCAAGTATCACAAAATCCACAGGAAAGATGAATGACTCCACTTTTACAAGGACATCTTAGAGAAATCAAATGGCCTTCTTCACAGCTCTATCTGCCATAAGTAGATGCATTGCAGTCGGTTTTGGAGCCCCTAAACCCAACATCTTGTCGATGTACAATGGAATCAAATTAATGCTACCACCTTAGTCCCTCAAAGCTTTCGCAAAGTGTAAAATCCCAATGGTACAAGGAATAGTGAAAGCTCTAGGATCCTCTTTCTTTTAAACAAGTGACCTCGTAACAATAGCACTACAATGCTGCAACCTCTCATCATTCTCAAAACAAACAGCCCTCTTTTTGGTCACCAAGTCTTTTATAAATTGAGCATACCCAGACATTTGTTCCATAGCTTCTATCAATGAAACATTTATTGACAGTTGCTTCAACATAGTTATGAACCTGTGATATTTACCCTTTTCAGTATTTTTCACCAATCTCTAAGGGAATGGTGGAGGTCTAGGCACGGGAACAACTTTTTAGGTCACCTCAGCTTCTTTTTCAGTATCATCTTTTGGACTTTCAGTAACCTCAGTCTCATCATTTTCTATCACCTTTTCAACCTCAGACGGCATGGGGGGTCAATGGTATGCTTTCCTCCGCGAGTATTGATTGCCATACAATGCCCATCATTTTTCAGATTCTGGATGGTGTTGCTAGGAAGTGTGCTAGGCTGACGTGGGTTTACAATGGTGGACACCTGACTAAATTGCTGCTCAAGTTGCTTGATTGATAGAGCATGGGCATCAATATTTTGATCAATTCCAGACAAGTCATTTCACATCACTTTCAAATTTTCACTAGTTGCATCAAACCTCTTCATCATCTTTTGCATCATATCCTCAATGCGTGACATATTATTTCCAAACTTTCTATTACCAAGAGGAACATAGGGCCAAACCTTATCATTCTTGTTGCCATAGTTGTTCCGGTTGTAATTGTTATCACGATTGTAGTTTCCATCTCGGACATAGTTACCTCACGGTTGTAGTTTCCATAGTTCTGACCTTCGTTTCGTTGACCTTGGCACTAATTATCTGAGTTGGAACCTTGGGCGTTAGTTTAGAAACCCCCCGTCTAATCATTTACCAAATTCACATCTTCCTCATAGTAGTACTCCTCAATTGGTGTCGGTGGAGATCTAGGCAGATAATTCGCAACATTCACTTTTTTCGCATTAACACTCACATGTTTTAGTACCAAACCCAATTTTATCCTTATCTGAGCCATCTCTTCCCGAATGTCATCATTAGATTGGTTGGGTGCAGTTTGGACAGCGAATGTGTCCTACCAGTATTTTCCTTTCTAGTGCTCTAGGCTTTGTTGTACTGGGAAATCCTCTCAAGCTTTTCAGCGATCTCCTCAAAAGGGCACTCACCATATTATCCACCAGCAATTTTATCTAGCACAACTCTCTCATTGTCATCCTATCCTCTATAGAAGTACTCCTTCAATGACTCATAATCTATGTAGTGATTCAAAACACTCCTTATGAACCCAATAAACCTATCCCAAGAACTGCTTATCGACTCTCCAAGTAGTGCTGTGAAGTTATTCAATTTATATTATGGTTTAGCTTCTTGGACACTGGGAAGTACCTCGCTATGAACACCTTATGAAGTTGGTCCCATTAATGTATAAAATTATAGGGTAGCTCAGAAAACCACACAACAACATCACTAGTCAATGACAATGGGAATACTCTCAATCCTATGACATCCATATCTAACTCTGGTCGTCCCACACAACTCTTACAGACACTAGATAATTTAGCCATGAGCGTATGGATCTTCCGACATTATCCCAACAAACAACCCTCTCGTTGCAAGCATTTGTATCAGACTACTAGCTATCACAAATGTATGACCTGGAGGTAGCGGAGGAAGAACAATAGGCCCATCAGATCCAGCTGCATCATAATCGACCCTGTAGTGATCACGAAACCTCAGTGCTGGCTGATTCCACACCCTTTCTGCATTTTTGACCAGACGACCACCTTCAACTAGAGCGGGAAGATTGACAACTCCAGGAGGTTGCAATTCAGCTTCTTCTTTTTGACCATCTACTAGTGAATTATTATGAACCCCAAGGTTTTCCATTTTCATCGAAGTTCTTCTTAGTTCAGGATCGTAGGGGGTCAAAGGTTCGCCTCAACTTCGTGTACTTGGCATACACTAGAGTAGAAACCTGTAGAAAATAAAAACAAAACAAAACCATAAAATTCAGAAAAACTTGACAAAAGTCCAACAATGTAGTTAGTTTAATCTGAAAGCCATATTCCTCGGCAGTGGCGCCAAAATTTGATACGCCCAAATTATACCTCCCTAAAGAAGTATAAGCGGTCGTTGTCAAATAAAGAACCCAACTTGTAGGTAGGGGTCTATCCCATGAGGAATATGGTCTAGACTTAAACTTAACTCACTATTATCTCTCTTTAGTCAAATTATTTATGAGAAAAGTAAACAGGGGGATTTTGTAACTAAAATAACAAATTGTTGATTAAGTGACAAGTAAAGAAGATTCAAATTTTGAATTATCAATATGAGATAAAAACTAGGGAATATGTGTTCCCCACGAGCTCTTAACGCAGTAATCCTAATAATAGTAATCATTTCCTAGTCTTTATCTTGCAAGGTTGGTAAGTTAGGTATCCCTCAGTGATTGGTCCTCCAAGTAGGGAATTTCACCACGCAACTTGGTCCATCTACGGGTGTATGCTTTAATAACCCTTACCTTTAACCCATATTAGTCATCATATCAATTTAGTTTAGTTTTCACCCTCACTTCAATTGAAATCAGACTATTAGATAGCATCCACTAAATCTCTGTTGTTTAATCCTTTTCTCATTCATTACCTCCTTCGTCCGACAAGTATGAACACGGCGATATCTAACGTTGGCCTACGTTAACAAGACTTCTAAAAGAAATGATTAACAATACATGCATAAACACTATTCAAGAATTACTTATTTATTATTCATACATTGTTAATTGCTAATGGTTACCACAATCCTAGTTGTGGATTTCGCTACTCATGTTTGAGAGTTCAAAAATCATAATTAAGTTAAAAGAATTCATGAACTTACAGTTAGAATAGATGAAACTCGAAATCTTGAATTGAAATTCAAAGTGAAAATTATATAAACCAACTTTCGGAAATTAAATTGTAAAGAGTTTGCAAACTAATTCCAAAAGAACAAAAGTAAAACCTTACAATGGTGTCTAATTCTCCAAAACAGATATAAAAACTTATATTTGTAGTCCTAAAGTCCTACACCAACTAGGAAAACAAAATAAAATTGGGCTGGAGTCGGACTTGACTCACGGCCTGACCTACGGTCAGTGGGTCACCTCCGTAGCTCTTGTACTGGAACGTGATACCTGTTAATCCCATCGACGGATGTACATGACAGTCCGTCACTCGACCTACGGTTCATAGGTGACTCTCGTGGTTCCACACTTGGTTAGAATTCCCTGAACTCCACTTCTATTGCATCACCTAGAGCAGTCGTTCGACCTATGGTCCGTCGATGGCTTTGTTGGTTGCTGCTTTTATCACTTCAATCCATTTTTCTGTCATTCTGCTTCCGAACCAATTTTCGGCAAAATATTACATAAACAGATTATTTCTAATAACAAAATAGCCGAAGACGCACACAAACTTTAAATGAAACACATCAAAAATACCATAAACTCACGGTATATCAAGTACATTCTGCGGGCATGATCTATGGCTCGTAGATCTTTGTACAACCTATCCTGTTCAATCGTCATGTTTGTACTGGAGTTAATCCTCTATGAAATTTTCTATGACTCACTATGTACGGCTAGTGCAAATGACAATAGATAGTTAGTTTGCATCTGTCATTTAATACTTAGCTCCAATTCTCAATACTACAATACCATGACTTAGACCTACGACTCGTCGTAGAGTTGATGGCTCGTAGGTCAATTCGTATTTCAACAAAAAAATCCTTGTTGCTACAACACTTTGCACTAATTGCTCCAAAACCTATTTCCTTCAAAATCCAAGGAAAAAACCATCACATCTACTAACAAAATGCATAAGACTCATGCAAAACTCTAAGTTTAATGCATCAAAAGTACAGTAAATTCACAGTACATCAAAACTCTCAACTTAAAATCGTTGCTTGTCCTCAAGCGGCACAACTTACTCTAGACAACACTTATGCAGAAGAAACCCAAAAACTCAAGCAATCACATGACATTTTCTCATTAATCAACCCTCCTTATTTATTTTTAGCACAATGCAATCTTTAAATTAAATCAACAAGCTTAAATATGCGGATCAATATATGACATAGACATACCAATATACACATTCACCTACACAGATAAAAGTTACCAAGATACCATTTCTTCGATAATGTAACTTGTACCCTTATAGCAAAAAAATCCCTTTGTTCACACATAATTGGAGTTTTAGTGAGGGTCTTAGTATACACTCACCCTCAGCATTGAATTCAATACAGTTTGTACACAGTACCATAGGCTTGCCCTTATTTTCTATACTTCGATATTCCAAATCGTTAAATTAAGATCACTATATGACTTTCTTAGCTTGTAAAGTAGGCTCAAGGTCAAGTGTGGTGTATGTGGATATTGAGTGACTTTTCTGCCCTCCTTAACATTACATCAGCTAATTTCCTCTTTTACAACCATTCATGGCATCGTCTTACTTTCTACTGTTCTTCGTTTTATTCATTGAAGCTCGGGTGTGACTTTGACTTGGTTTTCTTGCTTGATTCAACTTTTCTTCATCTGTTCATTAAATCTTTTCATTATTTTTGTCTTTATATTCAATCATACCATTCTCAGATAGTTTTACACATTTCTTTTCTTTTCTCTATACCCAACTTTTTTCATATCCTATGCTTTTTTTGTTTTCCTCCATATAGATACCCTCAACTTAGGCTTTTACCATGAGTTAAGGTGCACAATATCCTAGGAAACACTAGGGAAAAAATCAAGGTGAACAACTCTAAAGTAGCCACTGTCAAATTAGGCTTTTAGCCTGAATTGAGGTACACATTGTCCAAGGACGGACTAGGGCCAAAGTAGAGTTTAACAATTTACTCAGGAAAGGTGAATCAGGTGAATTGAAAGAATAGACTTCTTTAGGCTCAACATTTTGGATCTAAGGGAGAACTTTTTCATTTGGTTGGTTTTTTTTAGGCTTAAGTGAGGTCATTTTCAACTATGGCCGATGATCCTTTCCTAGTTCACAATTTACATTATCTTAGCAAGACCAATGGAAGTTCTAGATTGGTACGTACCATATGAATATATAAACATTCTTTCACACACATGACACCTTGTTTCACTATCAAATCATTACTGTATCTGGTTTATGTTATAGCTTAAGTCATGTTGTTGAATCGATTCCTATCATGTCATACAAAGATCATACACATTCACCTTATCAATCACACCGACATAGATTTAAAGGGGTGTTAATTTTCATGCTTTTTTTCCATCATGCTTTTCATTCTAGTTTACTTCTATGCTTATACTATCCTAAACATGCCGGTTCAACAGAAATTAAATAGTTCCTTAGGGAAAAAGAGCACAACAAGAAAACCCCAAGGAAGGATTATGAGTTGGGTTATTCAGACTTCACCCTAACACTCACAATTCGTTCACCCTACCCCACAAGAAAAAATGTGCAATGCATTCAATGTACAAAGTAAAACACAAGGTGAAACAAACCCGTGGTGCTTAAGCACCGATGATCACTCAAGAAGCTGGTGGGTCTTGTTTCCCTGAACCCAAAATATCAACATGTATGGTGCCCTCAGTGAAACCCTCTGAAACAACAAGAGGATCACCATCAGTAGTGCCCCTGATAGCAATCACAGGGGCACCATTAGTAGTGCGCCTCGAAGCGGATACTCTAGCAGCCAATTCTCTCACTCGTAGCTGCCGCATCTCCTTTTCAACTATCGACTGCCGCTGTACCGCCTCAAGATGTTTTCTTTCCCTCTTCTTTACTCTCTAATCCTCCTCCATATTAGTATTACACTTAGAAAACCATGTGCGCTTTCCAACTGTACGTGGAGGGTCAAGGGTATGCTCATCCTCACTGAATAAGAAATGTATCACACCTCCTCCATCATTTTCAAGGGAGGCTTTGTTACAACTTTGTCTACACCAGCCAAGATATTTATGTTAGCCTGGAGATTGGCCAACTCCTTCTAGAAGGTGGTGAGATTTATGGTCGGCCTAAGCTTGGGCCTATCCAGCATGCGAAACCCAAAGGTAGCAATTATCTGGTGCACTACCTAGATCTTAAAATCAATAAATTTTTCTACCCTCGCCTTCGATTCCTCAATGGACTTTCTCATCCGTGGCCGAATATGATACAAGAGGTTCGTTATTTGAGTCTCCAATATCAGGACTCTATCTAAAGACAACATAACATAACCTGTAGTATGTAGAGCACGTGGTGTGCTCGCAGCCGAGCCATATGAAGAAGAGGATGGAGTTGTTACATTGGGCTCTGTAGTGGGGGCTTGAACGATGCCCTCTTCGAGATGCTCGGGAGCAAGTGCCTTACCCATAGGCAATAAGTCAAACTAAATACCCTTACATGGTGCCACAGGGTTTTCCTCATCCTGTATCAAGCCTATATCTACATCTTTGTCACCTCAATCAGCTGATCAATACCCACCACCAGTATTTAGCCGTAAAGTTCAGAGTTGTCTTTTTTATGGACAATGTCATGTCATGGACCCACTCTGTATTAACACCCTCTTTAGCAATATACCCAAGTACCCATTGTAGCAAGGTTCTCATTGCTTAGTATCTCTCATGGCCACTCTATTTTGGACCAGCCTCATCTGGTAGTCAAACTCGGCTATGTTGATTGGCTGTGTATAAGAAGGGTTATAAATAAGATGGTGGACTGTGGCCTGAGATAAGTCAATGGGGATACTCCGCACCAGAGTAGTTAATAGTGGAGGCTGAGTCAATATCTTAGACCTTGGAGGTAGATAATTATTCATTGAGGCTGTGTAGGAAACATAAAATTCACTAACCATTTCCATATTATACTTTCCCAGAGTGTTTACCATCTACTCACACCTGTGTTGTTTAAATTACTCATGTATTACTGACACTTTGTGAAGGCTACCTGTAAGAACCCGTCGCTCCTCAGTAATAGGTCAGACATGTTTTTGATGCATATTCTAGCATAAAACATCTATGAAAATATGGAACATTCCCTCATCACACCCTCTATTCGGCTCACCGACAATTGGTATCGGCTCAACTAGCACGTTAGTACGATCATGTGCTTCTCCGATCTTAGTAGCATCAGAAGCTTATGCAATAATTGAGTATGAGCCAGAGCTTGACTGTGACTCCCCAGTTTCTTCTCTCACACTATGTTTCCCCTTCTCCTATTGGGATATATCATGACTAGGGGACTGTCCTCCTCTGACACTGGGACTAATTTAAGTTGTTTCTTCTATTGCCTTGTAATCCGAGGTAACGTAGGAGAGACTCTTGAGGTACCCATATCAGAATCAGACCCACTCAACTCTACATCTGTAGTTTCATCAATCAGCCTTCGATCCGAAGGTTCAATAGACTATGACTTCCACTTTTGTTGGTACATATTTGGTTTCTTTAGCGCCATTTTCACTGTGCAAGACTCGTTTGTACCCAAAACATACAAAGCAAGACAAGAAAAGAAGAAAACTATGAAACCAAAAGAAAACTAATTTTTTTCAGGACTACACTACTTTTGGGGACCTACGATTGGTTAATACAGATCGTAGAAGCTTCTACAAACTGTAGGACCCAACCGTAGGTGAGGAAGTCAATTTTTTAGTACCAGAAGTTGGAATGACCATTTACTAGTACAATGTGTAAGCCAAACCGTCATTCCTAACTTACCCGTTTGGTTTTTGCCTCAAAGTGACGCGACTTCAATTACGCTGCATAGGAATTCCTATGACTCATAGATCAAAGTTGTCGACCTCAATATTGTTACAGCTTAGGCCCAACACTTACTCAGACATTTTTGTTAACATCAATTTACCCTAACCATATCTAGATGATGCATTTCAACACATTTTCATGTTATTCCTTCATCCTTAGGGTTTGATCTTAGCATTTGATTACAACAACAAATAATATCATTTCAAACCCTAATTTAACAACACAATTTGTAGCCTTTTGTTAACATGGTTAGATATAATCAACGACATTCACAATTACTTTCATCCTAAGGGTAAAATTTAACCAATTTAAGCATAATCAACAAGAAATATATACCCTAGGTCAAGTAAAAACTTCAATTTCAACTAAAAATTTAATTAATTAATTTCAAAATCAGTATCTTTCAGAAGAAATATGAAGTTGTGTGAGTGAGTACACCTAAGACGTGGCAACCAACTTGCTAGATTCCTGACCCGTGACCTTTGATTGGTAAGAGATGAAAATTTTGGGGGAAGTGAAGAAAAGAAAAAGAAAATGAGAAGATGGGAGAGGAGAAGTACATATAATAGGTTGTGGGATTGTGAGAGGTTGAAATAGAAGTGAAAGGGTGGGAATTAGAAAGAGTGTAACTGATTTGAAGAATTGTAAGAAAAAAGGATTTTTATTTAGGTTGGGTCGCATATCCGGTCCTTTATGTTAATATTGATTGGACCTACAAAACCCCATCTACAATCTGTAGTTAGTCCTATGAGCTGTAAATGGGTTCCGTCATTTCACTACACTTAGTAAAATTCAGAAAACATACCTGGGTTCTATGATTAGAGATTACGAATCGTCAAACTGAGTATGGTTTGTACTGTGCAATCATAGACTTAAAGCTGCAACTGTATTTGGACATTAAATTTTACGGATGCCATTTACGGTTCATTGAATGAATGACGACTCATAGATGGGAGTTGTAGAACAAGTCTTTGACGACTTACCTGACACAAAGATTAGACGGATCAGACCTATGGTCCGTATGTTGCCCTATGACCCATAGGTCCAAACAGTACTACCTTCTGCACTTATAATTTTCCAGATTTTTCTTTCTTTCTTGCACATGTAAAAACCATTATGACTTTCTCTTATATTTGCTTGACTCTGTTTGGACACATAACCTAAACTAACCTAGTCTAGCCAAAATTTAAACTCAAAAGAAACATAAAAATCACTAGAAGATCTTTAAGAACATAAAAGTCACTAGAAAACATATAAATTGGCTAGATTACATCTTGGGTTGCCTCCCAAGTAGCGCTTGATTTAATGTCGCGACACGACACAGACCTCTTGATCACTTAGGCTTTATCAAGATCCCATACTTCGAACAACTATTTAACCTCTTCTGATTGAACCAAGTAGATTTTGATCCTTTGACCATTTACCTTAAATCCTTTTCCTTCCCCATTCTGAAGTTCGACCACTCCATGTTAAAACACTTGTACCACTCTGAATGGCTTCGCCCACTTAGACTTGAGTTTTCCAGGAAACAAGCACAACTTTATATTGTATAGAAGTACCAAATTACCGGGAGAAAATTCACACTTGTCGATCTTTTGATCATGTTGTTTATTCATCTTTTCCTTATACAAAGGTTAAAATTTCATATGCTTTTAGGGGAAACTCATCAAGGTCATTCAACTCATTCAATCTTTGACTTGATGTGGCATCCCAATCTAGATTCAGCTTCTTGAGTGCCCAGATTGCTTTATGCTCTAACTCTATATACAAGTTAAAAAACTTCCCAAACACAAGTTGGTAGGGATGCGTACCTATGGGAGTCTTGAATGCAGTGCGATAGGCCAATAGAGCATTATCTAGCTTTTTGGACCTATTAATTCTGTTTGCATTCACAGTCATTGCAAGGATTTGCTTAATTTCACTATTTGACACTTTGACTTTCCTACTAGACTGCGGATGATAAGGGCTTGCTACGTTGTAAAATATAGCGGACTTCTCAAGAAACACCTTGAACAACTTATTACACAAGTCGGAACCTCTATCGCTAATAATCGTCCTTGGTGTACCAAATCTGGATAATATATTCATTTTCAGAAATGTAGTGACACTTTTCCCTTCATTGTTTGACAACGCAATAGCTTCCACCCATTTAGACACATAGTCTAATGCTACAAGTATGTACTTCATCCCATTTGAACTCACAAACGGATCCATAAAGTCCAAGTCCTAAACATCAAACAGTTCAATCACCATAATATGAGTCATTGTGAGTTCTTGTTTCCTTGACACACCTCCTTCTATTTGGAAATAATCACACGACTTGGCCAAATCATAAGTGTCTTGGTGAAAAGTAGACAAATATTGCCCACATTGCAAGATTTTATGAGTAGTCCAGATACCACAATGATTGCCACCAACATGCAACTAATGACAAGCTTCCAATATACTCATCATCTGTATCTCTAGCACACAACATCGAATAATCCCATTAGTGCAGATACGAAACAAATAAGGCTCTTCCTAGAAAAACTTTTTCACATCAGACATGTTTTTCCTTCTTTTACGGAATCGCAAATACGACGACACCACATCACTCGCCAAATAATTAGCTAAATCTGCATACTAGATGATAAGATCAAAAAAACACTCGCCAAATAATTAATGAAATCTGCAAACTAGAGGATAAGATAAAACAAAAAAACCTAAAACCTATTCATCTGGGAACGTATGATCTATCTCAATTACATCAACTAACTTCAACATTGCCTCTTCCTCTATTATGGACAAGTGATCCGCCACTTGATTTTCTATTCCCTTTCTATCTTTTACCTTAAAATTGAATTCTTTTAGTAATAGTACCCATTGAATTAGTCTAGATTTTGCATCCTTCTTTGCCATAAGATACCTCAATGCAGAATGATCAGTGTGCACAATTACTTTAGTGCCAAGAAAATATGATCTAAACTTTTCAAACCTAAAGATCACATCAAGCAATTCCTATTAAGTGATCGTATAATTCTTTTGAGCAACATTCAAAGCTTTTCTCGCATAATATATGAGATGAAGAATCTTCTCTCGCCTTAGCCCCAATACCACGCCAAGTGCAACCCCACTCGCCTTACACAAAACTTCAAATGATTTTCTCCAATCCGGTGAAATAATGATTGGTGCAAAAGTCAACTTATCTTTCAGACCCTAAAATGCTCTGTCACGACCTGAGAGCACCCCCTAGTCGCAACACAACGTAATCGACCCCGAAGGGTTCTTATACAAGCCTCATAGCATTCTTGAACATAAGAACATAGGAAAATAGAGGAGAATTATAAACTTTCTTTACAGTCGAAGACATTTTCATTAAAAACAAGCGGAAGACTTTCTAGACTATATACACTATGTATCCAACCATCTCATACTTTGAATACATCATTGGGACAAAAATCCATTATGTTCCTTTAATATTCAAACTAAAAGACATTAAAGGAACATAATGGATTTTTTTCCTCAAAACTATGAGGACTCACCAAGTCTTCATCTTCAAGCACCTTAGAAACCTAGCCATCAAGCATAGAACAAAAATATCTCCAAGCCCTACACATTAGTAAGAAAAGGGGAAAAATGGGCTTAGCACATTAGATGCACTAAGTATGATGACCATGCAAAAACATACTTAAAAATGACATTTGCTTGAGAGTCATGCATTTATGCCATTTTGGTGAAACCTTCATGAATATACACATTAGAGACATAATATTCAAACATGATCAACATACAAGTCGTTTATCACAATAAAGACATGTTCAACACATATAACCCATTACCTTTATTTAAACATTACTTCAAGTAACCCTTGTGCTATACCTTGTGCAATGTATGGATAGCGTCCCATACCACCATACACACCAAGGCACCACCCTAAGGTCACCAACATCTAAGACAACTCTAAGTCATACTTGTGCAATGTGCAAGTAGCATCCCATACTACTACTCACACTAAGTACTCCTTTGAAGTCACCCTAGACAAGGCACATTCATATTCATTAAGCATGACAAGGAAGTAACTCATAATACAATACAAGTATAGCATGCATCTTTACATTTAAGCATCTAAACATTTAAGTCACCATTCATTAACTTCATTAAGAACACCTTCATTCATTTAGACATAATATCAACACCTTCATTAACATGATCATAAGAGTCCATTCGTTCATTAACATTATAAGGAACACACCATGACCTCTCTCACATGCCTACATGTGCAATGCATAGATGGCATCCCATAGCACCACCCACACTAGGTAGTACATCCTTAAGAAGCAATAGTTCATTAACATTCTTTGTGGGAGTAAGCCTTAACTGATATAGACCATGTGAGCTTGACGTGGAATCCCGCTGTCACCCTCACCGGATAAAGGGATTCCTACTTGCCTAAGGTAGGACCTGATACACTCAAATTACACATCCCTAAAGAAGGGTAAGCGATTGTTATCAAGTAAAGAACCCAACTTGTAGGTTGGAGTCTATCCCACAAGGAATATGGTTTAGATTTAAGTTCAATGACGATTATATTCATTTAGCCAATGTATTTCCGAGACAAATAAGTAAAACAGGGGGGAGTATTTGTGTAACAAATTTTGGAAATTATGAAAGTAATTAGTAAGCAAGGTTCAAACTTTTATTGTTATCAAATTGAGAAGGAAACTAGGGCGTACGTGTTCTCCATAAGCTCATAACTCCGTAATCCTAGTATTAGCAATCCCTTCCTAGTGTATTACATGCAAAGCGATAAGTTATGTATCTCTAAATCCTTGGTCCGGCATCTAGATAATTCCATCCAGCACCTTGGTCCGGCTACGTGTGTATAATTTACTAACCCTTACCATTACCTCATATTAGACGTCACATCCATGTATGACTTAGTTTTCACCCTTGCACCAATCGACATTAATTCTGTTAAATAGTATCACACTAAATCTATGTTGATAATTCTTTTCTTATTAACTTTTGATGAGTCCACAAATTGGACTTATTTAGGGCCTTTTTTTTTTTTATAGAAATAGTGTCCTCAAATACTTATTTTGTCTCAATATCTGATGAAAAATCTTAAGTTTCAGGTATTTGAAGTTTTGGTGGAAGCGTGGACACTTAGGCGCAAAAAGGAACAAAAAAGGCTAAAAAGAACAAAGAAGCTGAAGTCTGCGTATCGCCAAGCACACATGGCGACTCACCAAATGGATGCACTCCACCCTTTGTTCTAGTACGCGAAGCCCTGAAGGTGAAGGATAAAAAAGGAGACGAAAGGAGCAGTCGGCGCGTCGCCGAATAGTTCTGCGAAGCAGTACTATACCGCCCAATGACACAGGTCATGATGACGCTGAAGGCTAGTGCAAGATGGCGATGAACTACACCAAAGGGAGAATTACTGAGTTAATTGCGAGGTCACCATGGTGGTATTCACACCGCCGCTAAAGTCCTCCAGAGTGGATACTACTGGCCGTCACTCTACAAGGATGCACATGAGTTTGCAAAGAAATGTTCTAAATATTAGCAGAAAGGTGGAGTGTCTAGAAGACACGAATTACCTCTCACTCCTATTTTAGAGGTCGAGCTATTCGATGTATGGGGGATCGATTTCATGGGTCCATTTGTAAGTTCGTTTGAAAATAAATATATCTTAGTGGCGGTAGATTATGTTTCCAAATGGGTGGAACCCATCGCACTTCCTAACAACAAAGGAAAAAGCATTGTCCAATTCCTGAAATGCTACATCTTCGCAAGATTTGGCACTTTGAGAGAAATCATTAGCGATAGGGGATCCCACTTTTGCAATAAGTGGTTCTCAATTGCACTGAGTAAATATGCGGTGAAACACAAAGTAGCATATCATCCCCAAACAAGTGGCAAAGTCGAAGTGTCGAATCGGGAAATCAAAAGCATATTGGCAAAGACAGTAATTGTCAGTAAAACTGACTGGTCTAGGAAACTTGATGACGCACTATGGGCATATCAGACTGCTTACAAAACACCTATCGGGATGTCTTCATATCAATTTGTTTATGGTAAGGCTTGTCATTTGCTCGTCAAGTTAGAACACAAAGCATTATGGGCATTGAAAGCTTTAAATTTGGACTGGTCAAAAACTTCAAGGGAGAGAGTAGAGCAGGTGAATGAACTTGATGAATTAAGACTCAGATCATATGAAAGTTCAGCCATCTATAAGGAGAAGATGAAGAAATGGAAAGATGATCGGATACTCAAGCAAGACTTTAAGGTAGGAGATTGGGTTTTGCTATAGAACTTGCGACGTAGACTCATCCCCAGAAAGCTCAAATCTATATGGTCTGGACCGTTTAGAGTAGCGCGAGTTTTCGTAAATGGTGCCATAAAAGTGGAAGATAGAAGTGGAAGATCAGGAAGGACCTCAATTTATAGTGAACGGTCAACGTCTAAAATTGTATCTGGGGGATTGTCAAGAGATTTTGTTAGCTAAAGTGGTGTATTTAGAAGACGCCTGAAGGCACTGTTACGTCGTGCTGTGACGTTAACCAAGGCGTTGTTTGGGAGGTAACCCAAAATCCCTTTAATTAATTTATTTTTATTATTGTCAAGTACTTACTTCTTGGTAATAGAATGGTATGTTGCTGGTGCAGATAAAAGTATGTGAAGTGTTTAAAAAAGTAAAGGATGGCAAACAATAGATCATGTCGGTGAGTCATTGAAAGGGTCGGCGAATTCGATCTTATCTGTCGTTTGACTCAAGACATCATCAAGAAGTTGAAGTATGTAAAACCCGGCAAGATTTGGAGATTATTTGCGAATCACCGTGTGGCGGTCATGCTGAAAACCATCGGTCAGACCTTCACAATGACAGAAGATTCTGTAAAACTTCGCGAGTCAAACGCTCACTCATCGAATCTCCAATAGGGTAGGCGATTTGAACTAATGTCACCAATTAAGTGAAAGATAGGACGGTTTTGCGAGCCACAGTTTTAAAAGTCCTATTTCATTCATTTTCTCTCACTTCTTCGTCTTATGAACCTCACACCTGCACTCTAGCCTTTTATTTATTGCACTTTTAGAGTATTTTATCTTTTGAATTTGCTCGGAGTTAGTTTACATTGCTTCATAGCACTCCATTAGTATCTATTCGGCATCAAAGGTTGGTAACTCGATTTGAGGACATACTTTCTATTTGTGGAGGCCCACCTTTTCTGTGATATTTGATGTTCGTATTTTTGTGATAATATTTGGGTTATCTGTTTTAAAGTTTTTAAGTGTGTTTTTAAAACTGTTTTGCGATTGTTTGAGCTTGTGGCTCAACTAATTGTTAAATTGCAAAACGATTTTGACCCTTCAGAAAAAAAAATTCACCACCGCTTGTGTTGAAAGTGGTTGTTCTCGTACAAATTTAAGTCTCGGTTTCGATCAATACCGATGACTTGAATAGTGCTCTCAATTGAACGAACATGAATGTGTGGCTGCGACGAGACCAAATGAAATTCCATAGACAATATATGAACTCTTCACATTTTATTCTGATTAGCCATTTATCGAATTGATTTTCTCTTGTGATGATCGTTGCACACTAGTGAAAGTGTATAGTCTTATTTGGCTTCAGTGTCGATGCCATGTGTGATGAGCTTACTTTGAACCTTGCATGAATAAACCTAGAATTTGCCCTGTTAGTCTGATAGATTTAGTAAGGTGTGCTATTGAAATGATTTTACGCAACATTAAAGAGTGTGAGCCAATTTGACATATACCTCTTTTGTGACCTACCCGTGAGCATGTGAAACTCTTTCGAACACCCTTTGAACCATACCTTTCTTTGGAAGAAACTTGATGAAAACTAAACCTTTCTTAACCCATCACCCATAATCCTCATGAAGTTGCGGTTAGTTTGAATAGCCAACTTAAGCCAAAAGCCTAAGTTAGGGGTGTGGTGAAAAGAGAAGGCAAATCAAGAAGTGCAAGAAAGTCCCTCGTACCCATGATTTTGAGAAAAATGGAACCCCTCCATATTAAAAAAAAAAAAAAGAAAAGAAAAGACAGAAAAATAATAAAAAAGAAAGTTGTGGATTAAAGTACAAAAGAAATGGGGTTTCCTAACAATTCATGGGAACCAAATAATAGGATGACTCTTGAGCACTAAACAAAATGATGAAGGAAAAGGGAAGGAAGTGTTGTGAGCACCACATTCATGAGGATCTTTCGTCACTAACTAAATGACCATACCATTGCACTTAGCCCTATTACAAGCCTTAGAAAGACCTTTTTGATGTTGAGCAAGCCGAACCGAAGGTTGATTGGAAAATAAGGGCAAACCCATAGGTGAAAACATCCATTGTGTTCCTCTTTTTGAATGTGAGCGTTGCATCTGATTCCTAATCTTAAATTCATTTACCCCTGTGCATGAATATGGAATCATTCTTTGTGTGAGGGCATTCAGATATTGTTGTTGAGCTTGAACATGCATTAGTAGCAAGTATCATGAGCATTAGAAATGTTTGGTAATGGTGTGTCACAACTTGAATCTTTGAGTACACAATTGATCTTTGCATAAGTAATTTGAGTCTTGTTGTGTATATTCATGATTTAGTCTTGTGTAGCACTATTTGAGACACCTTGTTGAATAGATAAATTTGAGTTTGCTTGAGGACAAGCAAAAGTTTAAGTTGGGGGTCTTGGTAAGTCCACAAATTGGACTCATTTAGGGTTTTATTTTTGATAGAAATAGTGTCCTGAAATGCTTATGTTGAGACAACATCTGATGAAAACTCTTAAGTTTCAGGTATTTGAAGTTTTGGTGGAAGCATGGACACTTAGGCGCAGAAAGGAACAAAAAAGGCTAAAAAGAACGAAGAAGTTGAAGCCTGCGTATCGCCAAGCACACTTGGCGACTCGCCGAATGGACGCACTCCGCCCTTTGTTCCAGTACACGAAGCCTTGAAGGAGAAGGATCAAAAAGGCGATGAAAGAAGCAGTCGGCGCTTCGCCGAATAGTTTTGCGAAGCAGTACTATACCACCCAATCACACAGAGCACGACGACGCTAAAGGCTACTGCATGACGGCGACGAACTACACCAAAGGGTGAATCACCGAGTTAATCGGCGAGTCCGACTAACCTCGTCGAAAGATCTGCCAACACTATATTTTGAAGTCTATAAATACTAAACTTGTTATTAATTTTTAAAGAGTCGAACATTAATTTTAATTTCCAAAATAGAATAGTACTTTTTGGATATTTTCTCTCAAGTTTGGAGAGGGTTTTGGGAGACTTGAAGAAAAAAGGATTTCATCTTCCCCAAGTTGGAAGTGGGTCTTCTCCATTCTTCTTCCTTTTCTTAAATCAAGATTTAATTTCTTATATGCATTTGATTTTAGTATCATTTTAGGTGTATTTTGGTATTTCTTGATGTGTGGCTAAAAACCCCCATTCTTGGGGTGTGATTTAGCAAATATGTGTTGATATTGTTGTTGGGTCATGCTTGCTAATAGGTTAGATGTATTTTAATGGTGATTTCACCTAGTGGTTGTGGTTTAATTTAATGGGTTTGTAGTTGCAAATACAAATCATCCATGTGTTTTCGGCTTGCCCGAGAGGGAGGTCGTGAAACCAAGACCGCTAGACTCATGGCCTAAGGAGTGGGTCAACATGAGGTTTAGCCCAAGAGGGTGAGCCCTAGTCCCATATCCTAACACTCAGCTCGAGAGAGTGAGTGGGGTAAGGCGTAGGCTGGCCTTCATTCGGCAAATGGGTGTCCGAGAGGAACACATTTGAAACGGGGTAAGTTACCCGAGAGGGAACTTATATCCATCTAAAACTTAGCCTAGACACTATTATCTTGAAAATTTCCTATCGAAGGCATGTACCCAATGATTTATCTCAACTTATACTACGGTCACACCCCAAGAACTTGTCCCCATAATTGATTTTCTTGTTGATTTTGTTGTTTTTACTACTTGTGACAAAAACCCCAATTGATATTTGACACTTTCGTGTCACCCCCTATAATTTACTATGATTTTACTGGTTAATGTCTTTAGCTACGACTGGTTAGAACTAAATTTTATTTTTCTATCAATTCTCAAAACCACTCCCTTGGGACACGACCCCAACCTTTAGTTAGGTTATTATATTATCGATAATCGTAGACACTCGTACCGTAGGTTAGTGTCATTGGTCATGATAAGCATCAAAATGGCATCGCTGCCGGGGAGTGGTGTTATTTGAGAATTTTTTGATTAGGAGAATATTTTGTCTTCTTACTTGTAGTCTACTTACCTAACTTTCAGTTTTATTTTGAGTAATTGTGTGCCACCACAGGACATATAAGTGCAAACGAGGAGAATAGTTGCCAAGCGGGTCACTCAAGGGGTGGTGCTTTTCATCGAAACGACATCGATGATGCTAATAATGTTTATAACTCTGCTGACGTGGGCAGATAGTTGAAAGTTGCATGCCACAAGTTGACAGAAAAGTAATGTTCGAAGTTACCAGCGCAACCCTCCAACTCATACATTCCAAAGGTTTATTTGGAGGGTTAGAGCATGAAGATCCACATGAGCATGTACGAAGCTTTGTGGAAGTGCGCACCCCTTTATCATTCAAGAACCTATCTCAAAAATCCATACGGTTTGGTTTATTTCCATTATCATTGACTGGGGGAGCTACTAAATGGTTAGTTGAGCATCCCAACAACTCCATTAAATCATGGGAGGAGCTGGTTATGGTGTTTCACAAAAAAATATTTCCTCCGTCATAATGATGAAGCTGAGAGACAATATTTAGAATTTCAAGCAAAAGGAGGGTGAACCAATTCACGAGTCATGGATAAGGTTCAAGAGCTGTTTGCGTAACTGCCCAACGCATGGACTGCAAGGTGAATTGCTGCTCCAATACTTTAACCATAGTCTGGACTCGGTTAATAAAGGGATAGCTGATCAATTGGTGCAATGAGGAATAATGTTACAATCATTTGAAGTAGCATTATTTCTCCTAGATGGTATGACTAAAGTAAACTAGGCATGGTATACCAAAGATGATCAAGTTTCCCCACTATGCTTTCGGTTAACGCAAGAGCAGATATAGAAAGAAAGGGAGAGGGATGAAAACATCAAGAAGATGTTATCTCAAATGGAAATCCTACAAGAACATATGAACGGGACACGTGGAGTATTTCGACTTGAGGAGGGTTCTTCTTCTGGTTACTCAAGACCGGGAGAGAATCAAGGTTGGAACTCCAGAAGATATGAGGAAGGTTTCCACCCACACTATCAACCGCGGGGTGGGAATAAAGGTTGGAATTATTATAGTGGAAAAGAACCAAGGAGATGTTGGCAAGATGGGGTTGAGCGGGATGATCAAGAGGAAGACCATACTCATGTGAGTGAAAGCCCGAAATCTAAAATGAGTGCAAGTAGTCCTCGAGTGCAAGTCGAGGGATCTGATGATTTGATAAAGCGGATGAAGGATGACTTCTCATCATTGAATAGTAAAGTGAATTCTCATGCTGATGCCATTAGAATGCTAGAAGGTAAATTAAGTCTATTATCAGCTCAGTTAACTTCCAAAACACCGATGGACTATAGTGAAAGAGAGCTGGTTGTGGTTACCCGTAGCGGTAATGAGGCAATAGGGAATGTGATGGAAGATGAGGATCCTCAAAAACATGAAGAGGGCCAAGGTGTGGAGGAACAAGATTTACCTATTCGACAAAACCTCACTAAAGAACCACAGGAGGAAGCAGAGCAACAAGTTCAAGTTCCAAAAATCATAAACCCTTTACCCAAGATACCTCCACCATTTCCTCAACGTTTGAAAAAAAAAGAATGAAGATGAAAAGTTCAAGAAATTTTTGTCAGTATTCAAAAGCTTATCGATTAACCTCCCTCTGGTAGAAGCATTGTTAGAAATGCTGAGATACGCAAAATTCATGAAAGAACTGGTTACAAAGAAAAGGATCTTGGACTATGAAACGATTGAGGTGCCCCACAGTTGCAGTGCAATTATGACAAATCACTCAATCACTAAGAGAGAAAATCCTGGGGCATTCACAATCTCGTGCACAATTGGCATGCTCCAATTCACTGAAGCCTTGTGTGATTTAGGAGCAAGCATCAACTTGATGCCCTATGCAATATACAAGCAACTTGGTTTGGGTGAACCAAAGGCAACCACAATGAGGCTCCTCATGGCTGATCGATCAATCAAGCACCCAATGGGTATCCTCTATGAAATATTGGTAAAAGTGGATCGGTTCATCTTTCCAACTAATTTTTTGATTCTAGACTGTGAGTTCGACGCTGAAATCCCCATTATTTTGGGAAGGCCATTCTTAGCTACCGGGAGAGCATTGGTGGATGTTGAAAGCGGGAAATTGAAGTTCTGTGTGAACGATGATGAGGTGACCTTCAATATTTGTAAATCCATGAAGCAACCAAGTAATATCCATGTAGTGTCTACTGAGGATGTGATAGATGGGGCAGTGGCAAGTGTGAGTCATCTAATGCGCAAGAATGAACCCCTTGAATCTATACTTGCCAATTATGATGAATTCAATGTTTAGGGTTACGAGGAAGTTGTAGCTACTTTATCAAGATTAGGAGCATATTCAAGGAATCCAATCAAGTTGGATATCGACCTGAAAAACACAAAAAGTCCCCCGCAAAGCCATCAATAGAAGAACCACCAAATTTGGTGTTAAAAGCCTTGCCCTATCATCTCAAATATGCCTTTTTAGGAATCAATAATACTTTACCGGTAATTATCGCCGCCAATCTGCTTGAAAGGCAGGTGAATTTGCTCATATAGTAGGAATTCCTCTTGGTAAACCTAGTGTGGAACATCAACGGAGATTGAACCCTCCAATGCAAGAGGTGGTAAGAAAGGAAATCATCAAGTGGCTAGATCCAGGAGTGATCTACCCTATTGTAGATAGTAAGTGGGTAAGTCCGGTGCAATGTGTACCGAAAAAAGGGGGTATAACCGTAGTCCCAAATACAAAAGGAGAACCTGCGCCAACAAGACCAGTGACTGGGTGGAGAGTATGCATGGACTACCGAAAGCTTAACTCATGGATCGAGAAAGACCATTTTCCAATGCCTTTTATGGATCAGATGCTTGATCGGTTATCAGAAAAAGGGTGGAACTATTTTTTGGATGGGTACTCCGGCTACAATCAAATCTTTATTGCACCGGAAGATCAAGAGAAAACCACTTTTACTTGACCTTATGGAATATTCGAATTCAAAAGGATGCCATTTGGGCTATGTAATTCCCCAGCAACATTTCAGCGTTGCATGCTATCTATTTTTGCAGATATGGTCGAAGACTCTGTGGAGGTGTTCATGGATGACTTCTCAATCGTAGGGAATACGTTCAAAGAGTGCTTGACTCACTTAGGACAAGTACTCCAAAGATGCGTGGAAACGAATCTGGTTCTGAATTGGGAGAAATGTCACTTTATGGTAAAAGAAGGTATTGTTCTTGGGCATAAGGTGTCACCAAAAGGGATGGAAGTTCACAAGGCAAAAATGGAGGTCATTGAGAAATTACCCCCGCCGATTTCAGTAAAGGGTGTTAGCAGCTTCTTGGGGCATGCAGGATTTTACAGAAGGTTCATTAAAGACTTCTCAAAGACTGCAATCCCATTATGAAAACTCTTAGAGAAAGAAGTGAAATTCCACTTTAATGATGCTTGTGTGGATGCATTTCAGTGTTTGAAAGAGAAACTAATATCCACTCTGATTATCATCAGCCCTAGTTGGTCAAAATCATTTTAGTTAATATGTGATGCTAGCGGTATGGCACTGGGGTTGTGTTGGGGAAAAAGCGCAACAAACTATTTCACCCAATCTACTACGCAAATAATACTCTAAATAGTGCCCAACAGAATTATATGGTCACTGAACAAGAGTTTCTTGCCGTAGTCTACGCATTTAAAAAATTTTGGGCATACTTGCTAGGCACAAAAGTAATTGTACGCACTGATCATGCTGCACTACGGTACTTGATGGCAAAAAAGATGCAAAACCATGATTGATTAGGTGGGTACTACTATTACAAGAATTTTATTTCGAGGTAAACGATTGAAAAAAGGATGCGAAAATCAAGTGGCTGACCATTTATCAAGGTTGGAAACAAGGGAGAATGTTGAGCATAAGGTTGACATAGACGACTCTTTCCCCAATGAACGGGTGTTTGCAATATTCCTCAAACATACGCCATGGTATGCAGATTTTGCAAATTACATTGTGTGTGGGTTGATGCTGGACGAGTTGACCTTGGAAGAAGAAGTGGTAGAAATTCTCCATGCTTGCCATTCATCCCTAGCGGGAGGTCACCATGTTGGTATTTGCATCGCCACTAAAGTCCTCCAGGGTGGATACTACTGGCCATCACTCTACAAGGATGCACATGAGTTTGCAAAGAAATTCTCTAAATGTCAGCAGCAACGTAGAGTGTCTAGAAGACACGAATGACCTCTCACTCCTATTTTAGAGTTCAAGCTATTCAATGTATGGGGGATCGATTTCATGGGCCTATTTGTGAGCTTGTTTCGAAATAAATATATCTTAGTGGCTGTAGATTATGTTTCCAAATGGGTGGAAGCCATCGCACTTCCTAACAACGAAGGAAAAAGCATTGTCCAATTCCTGAAATGCTACATCTTCGCAATATTTGGCACTCCGAGAGCAATCATTAGCTATGGGGGATCCCACGTTTGCAATAATGGAACTGAGTAAATATAAGGTGAAACACAAAGTAGCAACCCCATATCATCCCTGAACAAGTGCCCAAGTCAAAGTGTCGCATCGAGAAATCAAAAGCATATTGGCAAAGACAGTAAATGTCAATAGAACTGACTGGTCTAGGAAACTCGATGATGCACTATGGGCATATCGGACTGCTTACAAAACACCTATCGGGATGTCTCCATATCAGTTGGTTTATAGTAAGGCTTGTCATTTGCCTGTTGAGTTAGAACACAAAGCATTGTGGGCATTGGAAGCTTTAAATTTGGACTAGTCAAAGACTTCAAGGGAGAGAGTAGAACAGATGAATGAACTTGATGAATTGAGACTAAGATCATATGAAAGTTCAGTCATCTATAAAGAGAAGATGAATAAATAGCATGATGCTCGGATACTCACGCGAGACTTCAAGGTAGGAGATTGGTTTTTGCTATACAACTCGTGACTTAGACTCTTCCCCAGAAACCTCAAATCTAAATGGTCTGGACCGTTTAGAGTAGCGCGAGTGTTCGTAAATGGTGCCATAGAAGTTGAAGATCAGGAAGGACCTCCATTTACAGTGAACAGTCAACGTCTGAAATTGATCTGGGGGATTGTCAACAAATTTCGTTAGCTGAAGTGGTCTCTTTGGAAGACGCCTGAAGGCGCTACCGCGTCGTGACGCGACGTTAACCAAGGCGCTGTTGGGGAGACAACCCAAAATCCCTTTAATTAATTTATTTTTATTATTATCAAGTACTTACTTCCTGGTAATAGAGTGGTATGTTGCTGCTGCAGATGAAAGTACGCGAAGTGTTTAAAAATGTGAAGGATGGCAAACAATAGATCCTGTCGGCGATTCGCCGAAAGGGTCAACAAATCTGACCCTGTACGCCGTTTGACTCAAGACACCATCAAGAGGTTGAAGTATGTAAAACTCGGTGAGATTTGGAGATTATTTACGAATCGCCGACCATTTTGGCGGTGACGCTGAAAATCGCCGTTCGGACATTCACAATGGCTGAAGATTCTATAAAACTCAGCAAGTCGAATGCTCACTCAGCGAATCGCCAAGTCGTTAGGCGATCTGAACTAATGTCGCCGAATAAGCTAAAGACTAGACGGTTTTTGCAAGCGAAAGACGCTCCCACCTCTTTTTCTTCTTCTTTGGGAACTTCTAGAGAGAGAATTTTTGGAAGGAAGAACTCTTGTTTTGATTTGGGGAAAATAATGAGTGAATGACTTGTTTTAGGACTTAAATCTATATATACTAGTGATATAAAACAATTAAAATTAACCCCACACAATAAACAACTAAAACGGAATTACTAAAAACTCCCTTAATGAGGCAGCCCCATCAGGGACCATGCCCACTTTGACGGGTCATGAGGGGCAACATGGCTTGTGGTGGTGCCCGTGGTCCCCTAGGCAGTGTGCCTCCCATCCTTGAAAAACCTTCCAAGTCCAAGGCAAGTCCAAAGGAAGCTCCCACGATATATGGTCAACACCACGAGTCGTGATGATGCTCGTGAACATGGAGGCAGCATCTAGGCAAAGTTGCCTTTCCTCCCTTGAGGCTAAGTGAGCTCCACGCCCACTTTGATGACCGTCCAGGGGACCACGGCTCGTGGTGGTGCCCGTGGTCTTGGAGCAGTAGCACCCTCAACTTGCAACATCTCCCACCAAGATAAGGCAATCCCATGAGCTTTCCCACGGCCCGTGGTCATGACCACGAGTCGTGAAGTGGCTCGTGAATGGGAGCCTTAGCTTGGCACCTTTCTAGGGCTTACTGCCTAGCCACCACGGGTGGCACCACAGCTCGTAGTCACCACCACTGGTCGTGAAGACCCTCGTGGCCTAGGGAGGCAGTAGCTAGGCTAAGTTTTAGGTAGCCTAGGTTCCCAAACCATGGCCTACACCCAAAACCCTTAGCCCTTGGCCTTAACTCTAGACGTTAACCCCCCACGTTTAGGCTCTATTTTAACCTATCATTTTCTGAGTCAATACATGTTCTCAGGCAAGCATCATCAAACTCAAATTTCGTCTCCTTTTCGAGCATCTTGCACAAAGGGGTGCATTTTTGAGAAATCTTTGATAAATCTCCTATAGAATCCAGCATTCCCTACAAAACTTCTAACAACTTTCATGGAGATGGGTGATGGCAATTTCTCAATCACCTCGACCTTTGTTCTATCAACCTTAATACCCTTTTGCGATATCCAGTGGCCCAAAACTATGCCCTCATTTACAATGAAGTGACACTTCTCCTAGTTGAGTAAAAGATTACGTTATTCATAGTGCTTTAGAACATCACTCAAATGTGCCAAGCAATCATCAATCGAGTCAGCAACCACCAAAAATCATCCATAAATACCTTATCGTATTTTCCACCATATCAGAGAACATAGACATCATGCAACGTTGAAAAGTGGCAGGTGCGTTACACAACCCAAATGGCATCCTCTTGAAAGCAGACGTCCCATATGGACAAGTAAAAGTAGTCTTATCTTTGTCTTCCGTGGAATAGAGATGTGATTGTTGCCCGAATACCCATCTAGAAAATAGTACCAACAACAAGACGATCTAACATTTGCTCCACAAATGAATTAGGAATTGATCTTTCTCAGTCCATGCATACAACTTTCGGTAATCCATGCAAATCCACCAACCAGTGACATACCTAATTAGGAAAACTCATTTGTTGCATTGGGAACCACATTGATTCCTCCATTCTTTGGCACACATTGAACTGGACATACCTAATTACTATTAGCGATAAGATAAACTCCCCCAACATTTAACCAATTGATAATCTCCTTCTTTACAACCTCTTGCATTGGCGGATTCAATCTCATTTGGTGCTCAATACTTGGTTTACTACTTGACATGAGTTAAATCTTGTGAGAACATATACCAAGTGGAATACCAATAATGTCAGCAATAGTCAATCTTATCCCCATTTTGAACTGCTTTAACACCGATATCAACGCCTTTACTTTCCCTTCATTAAAATCAACAACAATAATGACAGGCAAAGTACTATTTTTTTTTTGAAGAATACATACCGAAAATGAGATGGGAGAGCCTTTAGCTCCAATTTCGGAGGCTCATGAATAGATGGTTTTGCAGATGGAGTGTCTGGATTCTTCAGACCAAAATCCAGCTTCCTTGGTTGGCGGGAAGGGAAATCCAATCCATCAAATTCATAAACTAACTCATCATATTTAGCAATGACCTCTCCATCAAAGTTCATGATCACAACAACTAGTGCTTCCACACCTAATCTCTCCTCCATGGACACCTCTGGCTTCTCCTCAACAATATAGTTCAAAACAGATACTAACTTAAGATCACTTTGATGCTTAATTGATTTGCAGATATTAAAAGTCACCTCCTGATTGTTTAATCGGAACTTTATCTGCCCGCTTTCCATGTTAACTAAAGCACACCTAGTAACAAGGAATGGTCTCCCTAGAATGATGAGTTCTTCAAAGTAAACCTCACAGTCTAGTATCATAAAATCCACCAGAAATATGAATGCCTCAACTTTCACAAGGACATCTTGTAGCATCCCAATTACTTTCTTCAAAGTTCAATCATCCATAAGTACCAGCATTGCATTCAATTGGCGGGGTCCTAAGCTCAACTTCTTGTAAATAGACAGCGACATCAGATTTTTGCTAGCACCCAAGTCACATAGGGCCTTATCAAAATGTAACATACAAATGGTACATGGGATGGTAAAACCTCAGAGATCCTCTTTCTTTTGCACTAAAGATCTATTACCAATGGCAGTATAGTGCTGCAACATATGATTACCTTAGAAACTGACAGCCCTCTTTTTAGTCACAAGATCTTTCATGATTTTAGCATAACCAGACATTTGTTCTAGAACTTCAGTCAAAGGAATATTTATCAATAATTGCTTCAACATGGAACTTAACCTTTGATACTTTCCTTCTTTAATCTTCTTAACCAATATTTATGGGAAGGGAGATGGAGGTCTCGACATTAGGATGATCTTTTGAGTAACCTCAACCTCTTTCTCATTTTGATCCTTAGGTTGTTCCAATACGTCAACTTCATTTTCTTCTAGGTCTTCTGTACTTTCCACTGCAGTTGGCATAGTAGGGTCAATAGTCTACTTTCCACCCCTAGTAGTAAATGCCATACAATGTCCGTCATTTTCCAGATTCTGAATAATATTGCTAGGAAGTCTTCCTTGTTGACACAGATTTGCACTTTAAGATAACTCACTCAACTGATGCTTAATCTATTTAATAGACACTGGATGTGACTAATTTTTTTCCCAATGCCCAATAAATCAGTACACATCTCTTTCACATTGTCATCAGTTGGCTCAAACCTTTTCATCATTTTCATCATACCCTCAATGTGATTTAAACTTGATCCTCCATCTCGATTCCCTAGTGGAACATAAGGGTCACTCTTATCATTTCTATTGTTATACCCATTCATGTTGTAGTAGTTGTCAAGATTATAGTTCCCATCACGTATATTGTTCCCTTCACGATTATAGTTATTGTAGTTCCGACCTTGATTTCCTTAACCTCAGTTCCAATTATCTTGATTGGATGCTTGGGCATTCGATCGGAAATCCCCTGTATAATCATTCACAAGATTCTCATCCTCCTCATAGATATACTCATCTGTCGTAGTGCTCTAGTCTGATCATTCACTGTATTCACTTTCTCAGCACTTCAAGTCATATGTTTTAATACCAGGCCAACTTCTATCCTCAATTGTTCCAACCCCACGTGAATATCATCTTGAGACTGATTTTGTGTTGCTTGTATCGAAAAAGTGCTTTTTGCTGTAGCCAAATTTCTAGTGCCCCATGCATTATTATTGTTGGATATCTTTTCAGGTTTCTTAGCAATCTCCTTAAATGTATTAGCCCCGTAAGAATCCCTTGGAATAGTATCCAACACAACTTTCCCAGTGTCATCCAACCCTTAATAGAAGTACTCATTCAGTAACTCATCATCAATGCAGTGGTTTGGTACACTTCCTATGAACCCCGTAAATCTATCCCAAGAACAACTAACCGACTCTAGATGTAAAGACACAAAGTCGTTAAGTTCATCTTTGAGCTTCAACTTCTTGACAATGGAAAGTGCTTAAGAACACCCTATGCAACTCCGTCCATGTTTTCATTGAGTTATATAGGAGCTCAAATAGCCACACAGTAACATCTCCTATTAGGAATAATGGAATAACATCCGACAATTTAAAATGAATATGAAGAAGCTTGAAATTGGAAGTAGTCATTTTTGGAAAAAAATTCAGAATCTGGAAATTCGGCCAAGTGTGAAAATCAGTGAGTTTTTGGCCAACTTTGAGTAGTCATAACTCCTAGCTCAGGATGATCCAGGAGTATTTCCAGTTATGTTTGGAAAGCCCTTGGAACGCTCTTTCCAACGCCACCGAGTTTTCTCGATTCCGAATTCGTATGAGCGAGTTATGCCCTTTGAAAGTTGGGCAGTTGGCAGGGATTCCGTCCGGAAATTTAAGGGCATTTTGGTCTTTTCACAAATCATTTCTTTTGAGGTTATATTGTTGTGTTAGGCTGATTGTGGATCATTTTTGTTCAATTTTAAAAGAGTAAGAGTTAGGGTTCTTGAGTGAAGAAGAGAAGAAAAGAGAAAGAAGAGAAGAAGAAGAAGAAGTGGGAGCTAGGGTTGTGGATGCAAGACGTTTTCTTCATCAAATTTCTTGGGGAATCTTAGTAAAGGTATGGGAGTTCTTTATCTAGGGCAAGCTATCACCCTAGAGCCAATTTCAAATGGTTTTCAACTTTTCCAAAGTTTGTGAAAAAGCCTAATTTCTACTCAAACTCATGGGTTCTTGCATGAAACGATTTCAAATGATAAGTTATGATATTATTGAT